>NW_017098369.1:0-408654 GCF_001412225.1 Nicrophorus vespilloides | reverse complement strand
ACATAAAGTAACATAAAGTAACATTAAATGATATTTATCTTAAATGAACCGGAACTAATCAAAACTGATTACATTTTTCATACTAGGTTAGGTAATGTTAGATTATATAACCTCACATAAGCTAATCTTTCCTAACCTAATATAAATAACATAATCTAACCTCAATAAACTAAAATGAAAGAAACTTATCTTAGCTAATTTATGTATAGTTATTTTACAAATTAAAACTAAAGTGCAATTAACCTATGTATTTCTGCCGAAGCTATTTTAAATTATAATATTTATTGCAACAACAAATCACCAAAATATATAATAACAAAAATTTAATTAAACTGTTGTAAAGAATTATTGATTTGAGGTCTTTCTGTCACAACTATTTTATTATTTTTAATCAATCAAATTATTTTAGCTAATAGGATATCTTTTTTACAAAAATGTTTATGTTACGGAATTTTGGTACAAGTCATTAAGGTATGTTAAGACTATCGTTAATATCGAAATTGAAATGTACGTGCATTTATTTTTTGGCAATTAAGAACTGGAATGTTCAAAGGAGATCATGATTCCGCAGACGTCCTTATTATGCGCATAAATTAATTGGAATGTATACAAGGTTAATGACCATGGATGGATGGAGGAGCAGCTCTTCCGTTTAGCTGGAATGTTATCAATTAGCCGATATTTAATGTTTTGTATGTACAGAGGGGCAGGCCCATCATTAACGCCATACGGCAGATGTACATACACACACACACTCACTCACTCACTCAAAAAGCAGGATTCGGGAATTGGATGATGATATTCTTCTTATATTTATATATGTATTAATTGGCTTGGATTCGCATCCAACCTCTTGTAAAACAGTTGTCTTCCTCCACTCGTTCACATTTCACATTATATTTTTTCTTCTTCGTTTTCTTCATCCTTCGTTTTTATTTAACGCAAACATCTGTCTCCTTAGAAATAAAAAAAATAACTAAGAAGGAAACGAATATATAAAAAAAAGAATGGACCGCGAAACGACGAAATTAAATTAAGACTGAGCGACGAGCAACAATTAATATTTTAACAGCTTTCTTTTTTCCGTGTCGCAATGAGGATTGTAAAGAGGACTTATTATTAAAAGCAGTCCACTTTTAATCGAAACGTAATGGAAGAAAGCAAACGGACTTTCCGTCACCAAATATAGCGTTTTTAATTTTCCTCCATTCATTTCTCTTAATTGACTTATATATTTTTTTTTCTTATTAATTACAATCATTTGTATTATGCGAGCCGAGGACAGTCGCGTGGCACAAACCTTAATTAAATATACTTCAAAACAAATATGTACGTACAAATACGATAAATCCACTTCATCTTGGATTAACTGAATAAATAAATTTTAACAGCAGTTGGTATTATATTTATTTAATCAACATAAAAATTAATAAATATCACATTTTATTTCCTTATTCATTTTTTTCGTACATGCTGCTTCCTTAGACAATTCGAAAACTCTTAAAAATGATTGTGAAATTTTAAATTAATCAAATGTGCTAATTTTTCGGCAATTTCATAGCTTTTGTTAGTCTTTCTTCAAATATTGAAATGCTTGTAATTGTATAACGTTCGATGATGACACATACTTTTTTTTAAATTAATTTCTTGATTAATAATTGGAAAGTTTATCATTTTATTTTAATTATAAAGTATTTCTTTCAACAATTGCTACGACAGGTGAATTACTTGGCAAGTTACGTAGTTTCCAAGTTACATATCTAATTATATTATCTAACATCTTCATTCAATAAATTGGGTCATTTTCAGCACTATTTTAATACCAGTAACTTGTAAAATATTGCGTTGCTTAAGAAAATTATTACAAATACTTTTTCAATAATGTTTGATACAAATATATATATATATATACAATTGAACAGCGCTTCGGTTCCTGCATATAATATCTAATACCTTTTTCTAGATCTATATTTATATATAATGCCTCAGTTTCCGAACAGAGTTTTGGTTTGCGTTTTCAAAATATTCCACTTGCGCCATAAATGTCTTAGATAAACATAATGTGAAGTTGAATTTTCTTCCATATATTAGTTGTTGTATTATTGCTGTAATTATTGTGGTCATTATTATATAGTTTACGATTTTCAGTATTTTGTAAATCATTTGATGCTTGAACATGAATTTGCTGCTTTGAGAACCGAATATCCGTTTTAAATTGAAACACTAATACTATAGCAAAATTTATTTCGATATTCGAACAATTTTGCATGACAATTCTAGAAAATGTAATAAAAAAAAACGCGCGTCTTTCTATTTCATTACTCAGCAACCACATAAATAATATAATAAAAATAGATATTTCTATAATCTAAGATATGTGATAATTTTTATTTACCTGTAAAAAGCATGCAAATCTTAGCTGTAAATTTTATCCATAATTTTTATTTTTTTATAATTTTCCAAAAAATCTGGATCAATAAGAATTTTTAAAATTAATTAATTAACGAGATATAGGTGATTATTTCACGTCTTCAAATTTTATTTAATTACTCAATAACTACTTCTATTAATTAGATTATCAAATGTGAATATTACTGATAAAACTATTTAAAAGCCAAATTTTAGTTCGTTTGATTTTTCCTATAATAAGCGTTAAACACTTTTTTCTATTAATTTATAATTTTTCGACAATTTCCATAACTGCTAAAATTTTTGTACATAACAAATAAAGAATTGTTTGTTCATATTCATTTTCCGATGTATACAAAATATTTTAATTAATGACATGTTTTTACATCTTAACATTTTATTTAATTATTACTCGTTACGATTATTACTCGCTAATTTCAGATAAAACTATGTCTAATAGTTAATTTAGATATTCTACAAAATGCTAAATAAATGCTTTTACTTAACTTTTGAACTTTCTTGGAAAATAATTGTATTAATTATCTAACTGGCGTTATATAAAACCTAGAATTATGCTATTTGAAACTAATTAATGCATTTGAAAAGGTAACAAACAGTCCAGAGTGACCGATGAGTTATGGTTGAAGCAAGTTGATTTGCTTGAAGGATCCAGATTTAGCTTTGAACTTGGACGGCTATACGTCTGTGTGTGTCTGTGCGTGCCTTGTTGTAAACCAGTCTTCATTCATGCTGCCTTATAAACATATTGGATAGTTTGTGTTCTCACATTTATAATTGAGAAACGACTACAAGTTGTAAAGTTTATTGTAAGGCTTCTGCCGACCGCGCGCACAGCGCCCAACTCTTGTGAGGACGGTCGGTGAAGATCGCAGGAGACGGCGGGATCCTTCTCTTCGTCATCTCCTCTCACTCCACCGCACATCCTAAAATCAGACAACCATCTCGCTCCAACCCAAAGAACGGAATACAAGCATACAGGTCTTCTCGGGGCGCACAGCGCGCTACACTTTTCATCAATATTCAAACGGGGAATTTATCGACTACATTTAATACCTTGCATATATCATATCTTATATACATATTGTATACAGCGTGTAGAACCCGAACAAGGACCAACGTTCTCATATGTAAATACTCCTCTACACACACACACGTTTACACATACATACATACATATACATACACAAACGAAATACTGAATTTAATCGATCTCCGCCCGACGCTTATTTATGCCTCGCTGATTTATTCCACACATTTAAAAAGCAACTTTAATGGCCTTCGCATCTCGTTTCCTCTTTTTTATTTTCTTTCTTTCTTCTTCCTCTTATATTTTATTATCCGTATTCTTCTTCTCCATCTCCCTCTTCTTATTCTCCATATAAAGACATAAACCATCGGCTCGAGGAGGCGAAAAACGCCTTTTGTACATATTTCCAGAGTTATATTACAAGTTATTTACCAAACCCAATGAAGGTACAAAGGAATTCTTTTCAGCAAAAAAGAAACGTGTTTGTTGCTTGTTTCTGTATTTACACCTTCGTTTTTCATTTAATCATTTTAAATTTGATACCAGTTTGTAAAAATACTTTTAATATATAAAATTTTATAAACTTAACCATATTTCCTCATTATCCTTACCAAAATAAAATGATATGGATAAACAAATTAGAGAAAAAAATAAATTCCTCGATTAGCGCGGCTTTGATCAGTCTGGATTCAGTACAGTTCGGTTTGAAAGTTTCAATTCAAACTAAATTTTAATTAAGCAAAATAAATTCTAAAAAATTAGTACATAATTTTTTTTTTTTTTTATTTGACTTGTCTAGTGTATTTTAATACGGTTTTAAAGTACTCGATTAGTCCATTTTCAAATAGTCCAGGACATTTGTGAATCTATTAAGAAAAAAAAGCAAATATTTTTTTTTATTGAAAAAATGTATTTGTAGGAGTTTTTTGTAATAAAGATTAAAATATTTTATATATTTAGTAAAAAATATATAGAATGCATTCGATCTTGGATCGGCAACTCAGAGTTTCAAAACCATATGCGGCTCTTTTAATGATACATTGCGGCTCACAGCGATGGTTATGGTGTCTGTATTGTCTCCCTAACTTTATTTGAATCTTATTTTTAAGAGACACTAGGTGCCGATCCTTGCATTACATTATATTTATTAACTTTGTTTATTGAAAAAATCTATTTATTTTTGTAATAAAGTTTAAAATTTGTTAAATCCCAATCATATTTAATAAAAATATATAAAATGTATTAAATTTTATAAAAATGATATCACTTTTAATATGATTAATGCGTTTATTGTTTTTCTATATTATTTAAATAATAGTAATTACTTAAAGTGTATTAATTAAATAATTACCATACGTGTAAGATTACATCATATTGGTTATTAATTATTTTATACGGATGAATGTTCATACCAAAAATAATACCATAGCCAATTAATCTAATACAGCTGAAAATGTGCGAAATAAATGAATGAGGAAGCAATTTGTTCGATAGTAAATTACGAAAGCCTGGAAATGTAAGACAAATATTAACGAAGTTCGTAGAATATACAGGACTCCCGGTTTTTGTTGATTAATTAAGCACCATAAATAAGTTCAGTTAAGTGGCATGGAATATTCATGAATGGATGTGTTCGTTTTCTCTTCGTTCCTCAATTAATAAATTGCGTTCGGATGACGGGCGAAGAAGAGGAGATCCAATGTATACATTCACATTCGTTCCTACTTATAAATAAATATGCATTTTGTATCGTGTAATGAATGGCATCATGTAATGATACAATTATTGTTATTTTTATTCGTAATTGGTGTACGAAGTATGCGCGTGAAAATTGCAATTAGCTGCGTCAATTACATGAAATATTGGATGCATGCACTGTAAAATCATATAATTAGTAATTTTACACCGTAATAAAACTCGATCTCGTACCAACTTCTGTATCTCCTTTTTCCTCATATTTTCTTATTATTGTTTTTCTTGATTTCTCACGTGTTATCAGTTTAAATTATATATTTTGAAAACAAAAACTTGAATTTCTTATTTTATAATCGATTAATTTAAAATATTAAAACTATTACATGACAGTAAACTAAAAAAAATAAATAAAAAAAATACGATACATTCTGTATTTATTAAATATATTAAAAAAATAATAATAATTTATTGGCCAAACATCGATACATAAGAAGAAGAGAAAAAAAGTACAATTTATACATAAATAAATTTTTACATACAATAAAAAAAATATATATTAATAGGATGGCCAAAGGGCTAAATATATTATTATTAAAAAAATAATATATAAATTTCTCTAAATATTATTTCACTAAATAAAATTGAAAATCATTTAAACTACAAATTTAATGACTTTTCACAACGTTTATCTTTTTATATAAATTATCTTAAAACTAATTTTTTTGCATTAGCAAATATAAATTATATTAACTTAACCTAATATTAATATTTTACAAGACAAATTAAAAAGAAAACAAAGAAATGAAAAGCATTTCATGCTTTCAGTATAGTACGGTTTAAAAATTTCAAAAGAAACTAAATTTTCATTGAGCAATATATATTAATGAAATTAATTATTTGAGATTAATGCCTTTACTAGGTTTTCATTTATGAAACAAATAAAGTTAAAATAAATATGTTTTTTCTATATAAAGCAATACCTCATAGAGTGCGGATTCATTCAAAGCGGATTCACTATAGTACCGTTTAAAACTTCAAAACAAACTATTTTTTTATGAAGCAAAATGTATTAATGAAATTAATTATTTGAAATTAATGCTTTTCCATGGTTTTCATTTATGAGACTAATAAAGTTAAAATAAATATATGTTTTTCTATATAAAGCTATTGCTCATAGAGTGCGGCTTCATTCAATGCGGATTCACTATAGTACGGTTTTAAAATTTAGACAAAATAAATTTTCATTGAGCAATATATATTAATGAAATTAATTAATTAAAATTAAAGCCTTTTCGTGGTTTTCATTTATTTATTTCATTTAAATATGTTTTTTCTATATAAAACAATACCTCATAGAGTTAAAATTAATACACAAAATAATTTTAAGTTATTTGTTCTATAAATTTAAATAAATTAATTTAAATAGAATGGAAAATCTAAATGTTAGAAACAACACTTCAATATTAAACGTTCAAAATTGATATGATGAAAGTACTAAACACACAGACTTTTCTGCTTTGAACAACAGCTACAAACAAGAAGTAGAGTATGTGGAACGCTGATATCCATTAGTTCAAAAGCTGTTATTATATATTAATGTAATGAGGATGCATTTGGCGATGTAATAAAAGGATAATATATACGCTAGGCTAGAATCTGGAAGATTTACAGATTTATACTTTATGCTTATTTATACATACGCTTAGTCGTTTATTATAAGTCTCATCCTCATTTCACCTCCATCCTTCTGTCTTCGATTTTTTCGTATACCTTTAGCATTGATTTTTCAGCGGATTTAAAGTTTTGAGCGGTTTCATAAAGTTCGGAATATTGGCGGAACTGATTAGTATTAAGACAATGAAATTAAAGTGTCTTTATTACGTTTTTTTTGTAATTTGTTTTTAAATAATGGAAACTCTAAATGTTACAAACAACATTTCAAAGATTTAAATGGACGAAAATATTTTCATTAAATATTTATTTATTTCATAATATACTTTTACATGGTTTTGATTAATCTATAAATGATTTCAAAAGTTGCATGTAAAAAATAATTTAATTCAATATAAAACGTACAACGTTTCAACTAATTTGAAAGGACGAAACACACAGATATGCATACAATTTATGAAAATCCGCCTACGAGTTTTCTGCTTTGAACAGCAGCCAAAAACAAGAAGTAGAGTATGTGAAACGGTAATATCCATTAGTTAAAAAGCTGTTATTGTATATTAATGAAATGACGATGTAATAAAAGGATAATTTATTCGCTAAGCTACAATCGAGAATAAGCACAGATTTATCCTTTTTTTTTGAATATTTATACGTAAGCTTAGTCCTTTATTATAACTCTCTCCTTTCAGCTCCTCTTCCTTCTCTCTTTGATTTTTTTTGTCGTCCTTTAGCTTTAATCGTTCTCCTTCTCTCTTCGATTTTACGTCCTCTTCTTGCATTGATCTTTCGTCCTCTTACTTTTTTTTTCTTGGTTTCATGTCGTTTTTGGTCCAGGTCTGATCTCGTCTTTCGCAGCGGCCAGCGGCTATCCGTCCACCAACCTCACAATGTAAATCACGGCAGCATGTGGTCCATCTATGATCTCCCGGTCAGCCTCAATAATTTGTTCTTGGAGCTCGTAAACTGGCCTTCCACACACACAAACACATTCACATATAGGCATATACATACACACACATACATATACATACGAAGTGTCCGATATCCAGTAGTGTGAATCCAAGAATGCATTACTCCGTCCAATGCTAATTATTTAAGAGAAAAAGAGCATCCCGACTACCGGTCCCGACAAGGCGAAACTTACACTCTTTCTGTTTTGTATCAGTGGCACTTCTTTCTTCGGCGAAGCAGCAATGGGACGCACGGAGCGAAATAAAGAAAAAGCGAAATGGAAAGGAGAGGAGCTAACGAAGAAAAAAAGAAGGTGAAAAAGAAAAGGAGAGAAGACATAAAAGAAAATAAGAAGCAGATTCTTAGTTACTGATACCTTCGTCGTACATTTGTTTAGTTGTATGGCTTTAACTCGTTCCGTTCCGTATTACATAGTCATTTGCATTAAGATATTAATAATGGGTAAAGTTAAAAACGCGCGCAGCGGAGCATCGTATTTACTTCGTTCGGATGGAAAAGACATGCTGATTTTATGCACGAAAGGTACGAAGTCGTAAAGATTCAGTTTTGTTTGTATAACGCCTAATATTTATTTCTTATATGTTTTTAATAAATTTAAATGTTGTCATTTGTAAAAAATTTCAGAATGGAAATTTCCTTAAGTTTAGTAATATTATAATAATATTTGAGTATTTACCAATGTTGTCAAAATTTAGAGAAATTGATTAGGGTTTAAACTTTTCTTAAGTTCATTTTTCATTATTCTAAGATTTTTCTTCTACAAAACACAATTTTTTTATATGGACATCATACAGTATTAGACATTTGACTGCTTACAAAAGTTAAGCAATGTGTGATGTAGATGGAGCTTAAATGGATTATATCATTTACTATTTGATACTTGACAGCTTAAAAAAGCTGTAAACTGTAATGTGAATAATACTTGCGACATTCAGTATATAAAATTTGACAACTTATGATACAGCAATGTGTGATATGGATTATTCTTGAATTGATGGTTATGTAGCATCATTCAGTATGTAAAATTTGACAGTTGATACGTCGCAACGTGCGACGAGGATTGTACTTAAATGGAACGACGTAATACGTATTTGACATTCGACAAGTTATACAAGTTTAGCAATATATGACGAAGATAGTAAGGATGAACGATGTAATTCTGTATTTGACAGTTTAAATAAGTTAAACATGTTGTGATGTGGATAGTACTCGAATGGATGTCTTAAATAGGCCATTCTGTATAATTTGACATCATACAAAACATAAACAATGTGTAACGTAGACTTACTTGAATGTATGATTAAACAACGTAATTTAATATTTGAAATTTGACAGCTTACATAAGTTAAATAATTTGTGAAACTTGAATGGAATTGAATGAAATATTAAATATAGAATACACAAACAGAGTCAACTAGAGTTTATTTGAAATTTGACAGCTTACAATAGTTAAGCAATGTATGATCTAGATACTTCAATTTATGGTTTAACAGTGTCATTCAATATTTGATATTTTACAAAAGTTAATCAATATATGACGCTGATAGTTATTGAATGGATGATTGAAATAGGTCATTATGTATTTGAAATTTGACAGCTTACTAAATTTAAACAATGCGTGACTTAGAAACTTGAATTTATGGTTAAATAGTGTCATTCAATATTTGATATATGACAACTTATATAAGTAAGCAATGTTTGACATGGATTATATTTGAATGTATGGCTGAACGACGTCATTCGTTGACAGCTTAAATAAGTTAAGCATTGTGTGATGTTGATAGTACTTGAAAGGATACGGTGTTATCAATTAAATCGAGAATAAAGTATGCAAATAAAATATAATTTCAAACAGAGTTAAAAATTGACAGCTTACGAAAGTTAAGCAATATGTGATGTTGTTAGTACTTACATGGATAAGATAATGTTATTCAGTATACGAAATTTGACAGATTATGAAAAGTGACATAGATAGTACTTGAATAGCTGCAATTCTATATTTGAAATTTGACAGCTTAGAAAAGTTAAAAAAATGCGCGACGAAGATACTTGAATCTATGATTAAACGGCGTTATTCAATATTTGAGAATTTTCTTGTTTGATATTCTTTGATAAAATCTTAATCATCTAATAATGCTTTAGAATAGATGTCTTCATCTTCCAACCCTGATTAAATATTTTCATAATTCTATTAAGTTTTCAATGAACGAACATTTACATTTATTATTTAATTATACAAAACCGTTACATGAAAAATTATCCATACAATGCAAAATAAATAAACTTAGAGAAGAAGAGAAAAAAAGAAGGTAATAAAAATAATTTATAAGATTTTAATGTCCTTTCTGCAGTAATTTAAACGGTTTTATGAAATCATTGTATTTAAGTTTATCTGCAGTTGTTATTTTGTTCTCTTTTATTATAGGCATAAGGGCGTTCGTAATTTTATAGTCAAGAAAAGCTTAGTGTCAGAAAAGTAAATTATGATAGGCAATAAATAATCCCACAAACTACCTGCTGACGTGCAAAGGTGTTATAAGTTGTATCGACTTTGTACGGGTTAGAATCATACGTACTAATAAACTTGAATATTTCTAACTTTTACAAATCGCAAAAAATGAAACTAAACATTTCACTTTATTTAAATAAATTTATTTGAAAATTAATTTTGAAACGCTTAAAATCTCATATAAAATTTAAGTTTTCATAAAATTGTGTCCATTTTGTAAAAGTAAGAATATTACTTAGAAAAATAATAGAAATTTATCTAAATTTCACAAATTACAAAATAAATAATATTCTTTATAGTTAAGGTATATTTATATGAAAATACTATTATAATATGTTTATATTCTAACTTTTGTTAGACATTTCACAAAGTTTAGGCAATTTTATTTAAAGATTAAGAAATATTAGGTAATAATTAACCAAATGCGTACGACCGGCGGATATATCCGCCAAATCGTTTATAATGAAACTATGCTTATGTAAAATTGCATGACCACAGTGGAGGCGCAGTCATCGAATCTTAGATTACAGCAAAAGGTTAAACATATTTTAACTAACTTACATAACCTGCAAAATAAAATTATTTTTTCTCAAACTTTAGGTAAAATTATTTAAAAATAAAGTATTAACTTCATAATGTTCGAATTTTATATAATTTAAAAAAAAACTGATTCATCCTCACTTATATAAACTGAAAACTATACAAAATTTCTCCAAGTTTAGGTAAATTTATTTAAAAAAAAAAAAAGATTTTAATAACAGTTCACCTATAAAATAATAATACACTAGATTAGACCAAAAAAGTATAGGAAATACTGAAGCGCCGCCTGTTCCATTACTGAAGAAAAAAAGAAGTAATTACGTTTCATATTTTTCCGTTCCTCCGATATATTTTTCTCTCTAATTCCTTTCTTCTACTTCTTTTTTTTTCACTTATAATAATATTGAAATTCATGTTCAAAGAGGGCGAAATTATAGGGGCCACGAAATGCGCTGTCAAATATGATATGGATTCCGGATTCTGGTGTTTCCTTCTCTTTTCAGGGCGCCGCACCGAAACTGAAATTAAACCGCAAATTTCTTTCCCCACAGCAGATGATTCCATAGCAATTTTATTTCACACAAAAAAAAACAACAGCAACAACAAAAAAAAACAAGCAACAAACAGAGAAAATAAATTAGTGGTTAGATGTAATTTTATGTTTCTGCTTATTTTCTATGAGAGAGAGAAAACAAAACAAAAATAGAGAAGAGAAATTCGTTGTATCTCTTCTTGTTGTTTGGTTTTTGGTGTTTATCTGATAGTGGAATCATTGGAATCATCGTAATATAAGTCGAAAGAGTCCTTCCACGACGCGTGTAATTAGTGACAGCTTATTATAATACTTTTCATAATTACCGCTCCGTTCCTACGCAACTAGACGACGTTATGTAACTAATTGCCTGGTAATTACGTATTTCTGTGTCGGGGAAAAATATCATACATATATTGTATAGACTGGGATCGTAAGGCAAGGAAGGAAAACAATGAAAATGTCAACTTACAAAAAAATGATAATCTCTTGCGCATATTGAGGTTAAGGATTGCGCTGCTCCCTGTATTAGCAAACATTTAGATGACGTGGCTCAAGTAAAATATATATTTAATTGGTATCTGTTATTATCACATTATAAAAAACTAGTATTTAAAAAATACTCTTATTACATAACAGAAGTAAACACTAAGTATATATCAAACATTGCTTTTTTATTATTTATGTAATTAAATTAATTAGTAAATTATATTATCAATTTAAAATAAGAAAATATAACTTAATTGAAAATATATGGAATTAATCTAATTTGTATGTATTTAGCTTAGATAAACACTAAATCATTTCTACTGTAGATTCTTTTAACACAAGTGCTAAATATAGGTCAAAATGACCGGATTATTAAATACAACAAATACAGATTAATTCTTATTATTTAATTAATCTAACTTCATTTAAAACTGATTTTATTGCTCAAAACATTCTGGACAAAAAAATGAGCAAGTAGAACAAATACGTTGCTGTTTTCTTGTCGCTTTTGCTTGGAGAATCAGAATTACTGATTTTCCCACTTTTGGTACATGTTATTCCAAATGTTGATGAAATTTAAGAACGCATTTGTCATTTTGATCTGAAATACACTCAACAATAAAATAAGTACCTCTCGCCGCGACTGCTTTGGTCATACTGAAAAGTACAGTTAAATTACAAGAGAATGCAAATAAAATCAAATATCAAGTTGGTCACTCTGACCCATCCGTAGTACTTACGAGTTAAGACATTTTAAATTACATATTTCACCAATTAACGCACACTTGGAGAAATACGGTAATTTAAAATACTTTTTCTATCTATTTTCAATTTTTCGAATTAAGAATTTATTTAAAATTATGCAGAAATATTCTCTACAGTGATGTTTTTTTTACTTCTTTTGTATCTGAGAAAACTGCGGTAAGTTTTCTTTTGAAATTGAAACTAATATTACTTTTCAATATTTTACGGATGTCGGAAATTATAAGGATTTGAACATAACTGAAAACACTTTGAAGTGCGAAGAATCATATAATCCGCTTCAAGTATCTTAAGTACGCTTATACCTGTCCAACTCACATAGGATTAACGTAATGACAAGCAGGTATATTACGGTTACAATGCAAAACTTGTAAGTACAAAGTAAAAATAATTTCAAGTCGATACTTTTACAACTACACTTTGAATAGAAATCAATAAATAGATTATTTTTTTTAATACGTAAATTTGTAAATAAATTTATTTTTTTATTATAAATTTAAAATATTTAATAAAAATAATTTAAGTAAATTTTCAATTAAAAAAACTTTCTAATTATTATTTTTATATGGAAATGTTGAATTATGATTTTTTGTGTTGTTGCAATTAATATTATTATTATTAGAATATTAATTATTATAATCATTGTATTACTCTAGTAAATTGTTAACATATTACAAAAGCTTAATTGTTAACATTGAATTGAAATTATTTTTTGTAATAACAGCAATTTTAATGCTTAGCTTTATTAATAGTTAAAAATTAAATTTGTTATGTAAAATATTTGTTTACTATATAATGTGATACAAATTTACATATTATAATCACATGTAATTGTTGCTGCAGTTACGCTTTTTTATATAAATAATTAATTTGATTTGTGACAGATGAAATTGTGATACGCGTTTCAATACAATATTAAATATATTTGCATAAGATTTGGTTTGGTTTCATGTTGCTTCTATTGATCAATTATATCAAAAACGTTAATGAAACTAAGTGAAAATATCTTTTAATTATAATTCAAAGTTCAAATTGAATATTTGATAACATATTTTAAACGAAGAATATGCAAGTGTGGCTCTTTTGATATAAAAAAAATGCGGCTCCAATTCTCACAGTGGTAGATATGTTAGAAAATGAATTTTACTAGCATTTGTAATACTTCGTGCGGCTCGCTAGACTTTATTAACAGACAAGTGGTTCTTTGCTCTAAAAAGTTTGTCTACTCGTGTCAATTAATGATTTGGAAAATTTATTAAGAGTTTGGTGGAAATTGTAATGGAGTAATTGTAATCATTAAAACAAGGACGAAACTTCAGTAACCAACGGGAAATAGAAGAATGATTCTATAATAATTGAGAGCAAGTGCAAATTTAATAGTAATAAAGTATATGTACTAAATATTTTATTTATTAATATTTATGTTTAATGAAAACAAGGATGAATCTTCAGAAACCAACGTGAATAGAAAAAAATATCCAAAGTAAGTGCAAATATTTTTTTAGAGATACACCATATCTAAATTTGGAAATTGTAGTACTGTTTTAGATCCAGTCCTGATCAATCACATCAAAAACGGATTAAAATAAGGACGAAATTTCAGTGACCAACGTAAAATTGAAATTATTATAAAAATAAAGGTAATATAACAAAAATCCTCCAGTGTTATTCAATGTGTGAACATAATTTCCAAACTTCCGATCATACGACGCAATTTATTTTATCTATGTTAGTCGAATATTCTGCTTTTTGTATTTATTTATATCCAAAAAAAGTTACTGTATTATTCTCTATTTATAAAAGTCGGTTTTATTTTCCCAAAAATATAATTGGGCCATATAGAAACCCCAGCAGAGCCACGCACGGCCCGCGGGCTCTAGTTTAGATTATAGCTTCTGTAGCAAGTAATACTATTTATCTATTTTAGTCGAAAATTCTGCTTTTTGTATAAGTATTTTTTATATTTATATATAATAAAAGTTACTGTATTATATTCTCTATTCTAAAATATAATTGGGCCATATAGAAACCCTATCACTGCCACGCGTGGCCCGCGGGTCTATGTTTAGATGACAGCTACTGTATCAAAGTGATACAACTAAGTAATTTTTAAAAAGTAGAGCCAAAAATGATTTGAGTGAATTCAAACGTTGAATTTCATGTACGTTACTTATAATGTAGGAGAGTGAAAAGAGGTATTAAAAGAAAAAGAATTAAAAAAAGGAGGATTCACGTCGCGAGCGATGATTTAAATTAATTTCGGCCATAAAGTGGCTTCGAGCCGGAGCATAAATCCGGCCCAGGTTCTTCGAAACGGACGCAGTTGGAATCGCCTAGCCAGGAGAATAAATCCCCGGCAAGGCGAACCTTCTTCAGTTGTTTTCTTCTTTCACTAACACACACATACAAATTTATACATATATATACAAATGCACGCACACAGACAATGTCTTCTCTTCTTGTTCGCCGTTTCGTTTCTTTTTCTCCCTTTCGGATTCGGTCGTTGCCGAATTGTAATGGTAGCAGTTACAAGCGGTAATCCCATATCACAATAAGTTGTTGCTGGATTGCCGCCGCTGCCGCCGCCCCCGCCGCAAATGGCGATATTATATTGCCGACATTAGCGCGAATTATTGCCGATATTCGCTTGCATGGAGGGATTATTTTTACGTCCTTTCAGAATATTTTTTTTGCTTCAGATTATTATCGTTGAGCCTTTTCCTTGTATTTTCTGATGTTGTTATGCCACTATTTTTTTTTAATTATTTTTAAAGTTTACTTTAGCTCCTGCTTTGTTTTCCAACAGCCACACAATGTGATAGTAAACGATAACGCTTGATTTCTGTAGCCTTAATTATAGATATTACATAATAAAAAGAAAGTTTGAATTACAACTTTTTCTTCTAATAAATTTATACTACAATAAAGTTTTTTTTTTACTAAAGTCAATTACATAACGATAATACTGATATCACATTTATATTCAATAATAACCTATAGCTAGATTATTTATTAATGTTTTTTTTCAAGGTTCACTTCTAAATTTAAATTTAAAAAATAAATATATCAATTTTGTTTCTTTATTTTTTTTTGTTTTACTATTTGTTATTTCTCAACACATAATTTTAAATAAAATTAATTAATTAGATTTTATTCTTACTTTCTAAATATTTATAAAACGAATATTTCCATTATTCACTGTAAATTATCTTTAATTAATGCATTATCAACTTTAACATAATTATCGTAGACACGTAATTCCAATTAGAGATTGTTAGAACGTTATTTATGAAGACAGATAAATTTCAGAAATAATGAAATTAAATCAAGTATATTATGGGTGTGTAATATTTGTTTGTATTTATTCCTATTCACATATTATTTATTAGTTTTGAGAAAGATATTGCATTTGATATAAATAATTAAGAAGCCACAATTTTACTTCTATTATTATTCAGTCATACCTTGATTAACAAAGAAAATTACATGGACAAAACATTTTAGATGTAAAAATACTATAAAATGAAAAGCAATTGGGGACTTCGTTAACCGTGGTATGACTGTATTCATAACTAATTTGTTTATATATGTTTATACATTTTGTGTTGAACAATTAAAACATAATATTCGTATTATCTTTCATTTTTTTTAATATATCACTAATTATAGCAGTAATCATCATTCATTATTATTATGTATATTGTGAGATATGTTCATTACTTTCTTTACAAATTTGTTAATTTGTTCTCTTTTCTACACACAAATTGAAAAATAAAGCGCGTTAAAAATATTGAGACTCTTCTTTTATATAACACGATTCTCGTATAACGCGCAATACAAAAAATAAGGGAATTCCCAGTTTAAATTCCTATCATCGTGTTACAATCTTCTATATGTGCTTTTAACAAAGATTATGTTAATAGATAAAATATAGAAAATAAACGCCAATCTCAATACTTTCGATCCTAACCTTTACTTGCTCCCACGCCTTTACCCACGCCTTTACCCTTCAATCATCGATCCAAAAGTTACAAAACCACTTCACCACATCCTAATCCTGGTTTAACATGTAGCATCTGAAAATAAACCAAAACTACTTGTTCCCTATCTTAGTATTACCCTATTAACAACCCATGTTACTTTTGGGAACCTTCCCATATGCCATCGTGTAAAATACTTAGGAATCTTCTACGATCCAAAACTCCGCCTCAGTTATCATTCCAAATGTCTCAAGTTCAATATTTAATCCAGATCTCCTTAACCTTTCGTAGCTCCAAAATATCCATCCAGTGTTAAAAATCCATTTACAAATCTATTTACCGCCCAATCCTCATACTACGGTTTCCTCCTTCTTTTCCAATGCCGTAATCCTATCCTAAAAAACTTTTCCATATCCAATCGTTCTATCCTTTGCATCCTCACCAAAATTTGACATCGTAATAATCAGCTCCACAACCATTTCTTTCCAAATTCTATATCTCTCATAATCCAAATATTCATCCTAGATTCAAGTATCCACAATGTCCTTGTGATCATGTCCTTTTTACAATGGTTGTTTTTTGTATTAAGATGACAGTGCCGAGGTTTTCAAAATGCCACAAACACCTTCTATCTCAACTGATAAGTAGTATTTTGCAAACAAAACATCTTTGAACACTTCCAAGACAAACGTGCGCGAGGCGATATAGAGATCGCAACTAGCGAAATTGTGATCGAGGGGGCAACAGAAAGGATGTTATTCTGGAAAGATTGTGGCCACATCTCGTCTTTCGTCGAGAGCGTTCCAAAGGAGCCAAAAAAACACGACCAAAACGCGTCGCTGCCTTGTGTTCTTTTAAAGATGGACCTGGACTTTACAAACGTGGAATTCAGCGAGCATCTCAGGTCGTCTGCGGTGGAACACAGGTATTGCAAGAGGATCGTATCCAGGGCGACGAGACAACCAACCTGCAAGATGCGCATTATTACCGGGTGCGCGTCGTCCTTCCAGAGACTCCTACATGAAGGCTTGTTCTATGTGAACAATAACTTCCCGGTAGTAGAGAGCATTCCGCCGCCTCCTAAACCTGTGCCTTGCGCCAGGTGTTAACAATTTACTTACGCAACGGACGCATATCCCAACAAGACCAAGTGCTCCAAATGCCAGAGCCAACATCCGACAAACCGATGCACTTTGGCATGCAACTCGGAGGACCATGCTGCATGAATCCAAATATCCGAAAAGACCAACAAAACCCTTACTGGGTATACCTAACATCAAAGTAAGGCCACTTAATAAAAAGACGAGTGATCTACCTAAAGACCTTCAGGACAACATAATTCACAGGTCAATAAAAATACATATCCACATAGTTACAACCTATTTTAAACTCACCAAAGAAGAGTTGCTGCAGCGCTTGAGAAGACGATTTATAGAGAAGTTTAATGTTGAAACACACGTCTGCTTTTCGGGACATCATGTTTATGTTCTAATGTTCGATGTGGATGACCGGGAGCGGGAGTCTCCTACGGATGTGAATCAGGAGACAACCGGGACTTTCATCATGAAGGATGGATAGACCGTGTCCGGGCGAATTTTATCATTCTTCAGCCGAATTATGCTTCAGAATATATTATTTGTTTCATTTCAGGAAGATTTACTTTTATTTACGCCATTTTATTTTGTATGATTTTTTTGTGACAATTTATATTTTATTGTGGTCGATAGCCCTTTGGTTACAATTGTGACTAATAAAGATTATTATTATTATTAGAAAAATAAATATGAAAAAATATACATTATGTAACATTAACACATATAATTGAGTGAACACAACAAATATATTTCAAAATACAAACGATTGTAATTCAATATACTTGTAGTTTCTAATTGCAGGCACATATTACTTCTATTGCTCAAATATTTATTTCATTTATAATTTTCTGAATATATTTAAATTCATATTGAGACTTTTATAATCAATCAATTTAACAACTATTGATTCTGTAAATATTTTAAATAATTCAAAAATATATCAAGATACATTTGTACATATGTTTAAGAAAGCATAGTAAATATAATGAAAATAATTTATATTAAAACAATCATAGAATACATATATAATTAACTGTTACTAAAACTAATCCAACAAATAAATTTACACTTTATCATTAACCTATTTTTTAATCTATAAATAAATAATAGTGATGATTTGCATTAGATTATTATTTGAAAATTAATCTAAATCTATAAACAGATATGTTTCACTAAAAAACATATTCCTAATGTTATGATTTTTGTCCGCATCAAAACAATATATTTTTTAGTTTTCTACCAAAATATACCATTAAAAAAGGAACAAAATGAAATAAAATTAGTTTATTCCTTAATTATATATACAAGCTGCTCTCCGCTTTTTTTCTCTCTTCTTCTTCTTGTTATTTTTATTTTAATTTTGTAATTTCGTTCCCGACGAGTCCCGTTATTTAAAATAATGGGGATAAATTATCTTTAAACTCTCGTCCGAGGCTCGCTTTTTGATTGACAACAGCAACAACCTGTTCTTTGTGGTGTGCACGCATCTATTATATCTATAGAGTCGATCCGCGATTAATTGACGTTGCAATTACTATCGGAAATCTATAGATTCGGGTGGTCGTCTTTGGTAAAGAGGGGAGGCGGGAATGGGAATGGGAACGGAACGGAGGGATGATCGCCTCGGGCAACGTCAACGTCAATTTATCCTGTCAGGATAAGCAGATACATGAACGTTATTTTATTCCCAAGGTGCATCGCAGCAATGAGACTTTACAGTTTAATTAATTAAAGCTTCATTACTTATATGTATCATCAAATATTTAATTACATGCATAAAACATTATGGATATGATAAAAATAATCTAAATTAAAATGTTTTAATCGCCTGTAATTATTAAAGCTAATTTCAAATAAACAGAGAACAAAATATGCTATAGAAATTTATATGAAAATATCAAATACAAATACAGTAGCCTCTCGTGTAACGCGACTATGTTACGTGTTGTATGAAATCGTGTTACGAGAATTTTAATCGTATAACATCTTTGTTAAATAACATATTTGGGATTACTACAGTTGACTCTTGTATAACGCGGTTAATACGTTACGCGGTGTAAGAAATCGTGTTATGAAAATTTTACTCGCATAACACTATTATATGTGTTAAATAACATGTTTAGAGAATAACATATATGTAAAGATGACCACGCATGTAAATGTGTGTGAATGGAGAAATTATAATCATCTCGTGCATGATGTTAATTTACACATTTACAAATTATTTGGTTTGTAAATGAACATTTAAAACTAGTAATTTACATGAAAACTACAAAAATGTACACATTATAATTTCGGGTGTCTTGATTATATACTAATGCTGTCTACTGAAACATGCACTTTATGTGTCAATCAAAAAGTAATTCAGTTACATTAATTCTTTCTATATATTTTGAAGTAAAATCCAACACTTTCTATATTTAATTAAAATTTTACCCTAAATTAGATGAGAACAAATAGTAGAAATACTTTGATTAATAACACAAAAAATATATATGTCAAAATTAATAATAAGTTATAAAGAAGAATATAAAAAAAAAACAATATGTCTAAATATTTAAATAATTAAATACTTATTATTTTTATTAATTAATACAATTAGCTTTTTTATTATGTACCTATTAATTTCTAATCCAATGCATATTTTGGTTTGATTATCAAGATAATTGATATATAAATTTATAATGATAATCAACACTTTTTTATTACTGTTGTCTCTTTTATAATTACAGTTATTAACATTTCTTCTGTAATTAATTATTAGAAATTAATTAAATTCTATTTTTTTCTTGTCTTGTCAACAATATCTAATTAATCAATAATAATTAGTATACTAGACTACTTTAAAACAATAATTAAGAAGTTTTTTTGTACGTATTTAGTTCAATAATTTCTAAAACTCTCCAAATTATTTAAGTATTATTGTTATAATTTTATTATTTATCTTAATAAATAATAATCTAAATATGTTTGCTCTTAGAATTGTTACAAAAAGTAAATTGTCAAAGAAAGTAAAAACAAAATAAAAGCAAATGTAAACAAAGATGTAATAAATAGAGCAGATCGATTGGCCTTTGACCCAAATTAGGGTTAAATAAAATGTGGAAATAATAAATTAAATAAATATTACAGGAAATTGGAAATAGTTGTAAATAAACCAGTTGGAATGTCCAAACATTTAGCTTTAATTTGCGTGCTCATTCATAATTGTATAGTTATTGAGAAAATCGATAATTTGTGAAGACACTCGATTTTCCCGCTTTTAAAAGAAAATTCAACTTCTAAAGTAACTAATTCCAACTATTGACTATAATTATTTCCTTAAATAAAATATAATTTACTAAATCGTGAAAAAAAAAACATGTAAATGTTGGCCAAAAGTTATAAAAAAAACATAAACATAAAATTACTAAAAGAAATTATGAATTGTAACATAATTATTTAACAAAGTGTTATAATTATTAAATATGCACGCACGTTGTATATTATAATTCATACTTTAATAAAAATGAATTAATGGCAGATCAAAAATTATTGTAATTAAATTTGAATCCGTTCTCGATAAATAACCGTTACACATATTCTACTACACTTTTCCACATTCTTCAAGTACAATTATCGTGCGGATACACTAATTTCCTGGTCTGCCTCTATAATCTAAACTCTAGTAGTCAGTTGATCCTCTCATTTCTTTTCATCGTTTCCTACAAAACACAATTTCTTTACCCGTAGATTTTGTGAGCGCACAAAGACTATTTATCGTAAGTTCCGTGTACTTGACGGAATCTTTGCTAAGATCACAAGCCTTGCCTTGTGATTAGCCGGTCGCGACACAATTTCCCAAAGAGAACATTTCTTCTCACGGCAATTTTTGTGCGTGGGACATCAAAGCCGAATTCGCAGAAAGACCGATGGATTCATATTACGTACAATTTGTTTCACTGTGTTTTTGTAAGTGTATCTCTTTCTATATTTGTACGTGTATGTGTGTATATGTATACATATATATGTATGTGTGTGTGTATGCGCTGCGACCCACCGCAATTGAAGTCGATTGCATAACATCGACCCACGCATGGAAACGCACTTTGTAGTCTAAAAATACCACCGTCACATACAAAAGGCAATAATGCAGGATCGCTGTTATGCAATGTTCCTCTGTTGTTGTTGTTGTTTTTCTTTTATATATCATTATTTTGTTTGCTCTGTCGAACGATTGTTGCCAACTTTTGTCTGTGTTTATAAAAACAGAAAAAAAAATACATTTCCGTGATTGTAGACTGATGATCATACATTTATGCTTTATAATTAGCTGAGGGATGAGTAACTACTACATCTTTGTTCATTTTTTTTATTAAAAATAGTCATATACAATAAACTGTATTCACATATCACTGCCAATTATTACAGCTTGCTTAATAGGAATTCCTCGTATAGTGCGGTTTCGAAGAATCCGGATTCACTATAATACGGTTAAAAATCAAACAAACTAAATTTTAATTATGCAATTTAAATATTAATTAGTACACAAAATTATTTTTGTATACATAAGTGATCGATTATTTGTTTATTTTCTTGTACAAGTCATGTCTCTTTTGTAGTTTATTATAAATATTAAATTCCTTCATTAGTCTGGTTTCACACAGTCTAAGATATAGGCGGAACTGATTAATCAACTTCAAACAATCCGGATTACAAATATTTTTCATAAAATTAGTAAACAGATTTATTTGTGTATAAGTGATTATTTTTATTTTTTTGTACAGTCAAATCTCTTTTGTAAATATTGAATACCTCGATTAGTCCAGTTTCAAGCAGGATTAAGGATATATGCGGAAATGATTGACCGCACTATTCGAGGTATTAATAAATTGCAAGCACATAAATACCTCGAATAGTGCGCATTCAAACAATCCGAATTAATTATAGTATGATTTAAAAAAAAATATGACAAACAAATAAACTTTATAGAATTAGGTAGTACACAAAATTATTTTTGTATATATAAGTCATCCATTTTTTCCTTTGTATAGTCAACTATCTTTTGTAGTTTATTTTTGTAAATATTAAATACCTCGATTATTCCGGTTTCAAACAGTCTAGGACATAGGACGAACTGCTTAACCGTACTATGCGAGGTATCCATGTGTTTGCAATTCTAGTAGTATTAATAAATTGCAAGCACATAAATACCTCGCATAGTACGGATTCCAATAATCCGGATTCACTATAGTATTATTTAAACATTTCAAAATATACTATATTTTTATTATACAAATGCAAATAATTTTTATAGAATTAGTACACAAAATGATTTTTGTACACATAAATCATCAATTTTTTTTGCTTTGTAGTTTAATTTTAAAAATATTTATTTCCTAGATTAGTCCTGTTTCAAACATAGGATATAGGCGGAACTGCTTAACCGCACTATGTGAGGTAATCTTGTACTTGCAATTCTGGTAGTATTAATGAATTACAATAGTGCGGCTTCAAACAATTCGGATTCACCACAGCCAACAAACTAAATTTTAATTATGCAAATAAGTAAACAAAATTATTTTTTTTATGCATAAGTGATCGATTATTTTTTACTTTTGTACAGTCAAGTACAAGTTTATTTTTGTAACTATTTATTTTCTCGATTAGTACGGTTTCAAACAGTCCAGGATATAAACGGGACTGATTAACCGCACTATATAAGTTTTTATGTGCTTGCAATTGTGGTAATTAATGGTCAAATAATCTGGATTTACTACAATATACACAAATATTTGTTTATAGAATTAGTACATAAGTGATCGATTATTTTTTTCCATTGTATTTTGTCTGTGTTAATATTTAATTCCTCGTTTAGTCGTTTAAAAATTATTATGGTAATTATCAAAATACAATTTATTTTTCTCTAATTTATTTCAAATTCATTTATTTCAATTAATTTTATTGATTGATTATTTTGTTAACAGAAAATATTGAAATTATTATCGATAAAATAAAGTAAAAATGAATAAATAAAATGAGATATTTGTATTGAATAAAGGTTAAAAAAAGCCGATACACATTTTCAGTTGTTTATAGCTTTCGTTTGAATATTAAATAACGTCGGCCGATTGATTTGAAAGCTACTTTCATTGAGTAACAATTTATGCCTGTGTCGACCTTTATGGAATTGAACTTATTTATCTCCGCAAGAAGCTTTCAAAAAGGACGACACGATATATCGATTATGTAATACATTATTTATAACAATTTCAAGCACTATGTCTAATAAACATACATTATAAGATTACCCATCCGTTTATATTTATTAGTTTATGTTTACAATTTATATACAAATTTAGATTTTAACCTGATATTTATGATATTCAGA
The DNA here is from genome assembly GCF_001412225.1 of Nicrophorus vespilloides. Classification (NCBI taxonomy): domain Eukaryota; kingdom Metazoa; phylum Arthropoda; class Insecta; order Coleoptera; family Silphidae; genus Nicrophorus; species Nicrophorus vespilloides. The sequence goes on along the minus strand of NW_017098369.1, from coordinate 384,580 downwards.
TTTTTAGTTAATGTCTATAATTTAAGCAAAAAAAATGATTATATGTAGATTTTGTATTGATATAAATAATACCTCAAATAGTACGGAGAATATTGGTTCCGCCATAATTCCGAATTGTTTAAAATCGAGGAACTAAATAAAATAGATATAAACCGTACAAAAAAAGACTTAATTTTACAAAGGGAAACACCGATCATTTTACGTACTATTTTTTTTAATTTATTTATATTTTTCTCAATTAATATTTAGTTACTTTTTCAATTTTCAAACAGGAATCCGGACTGATCGAAACTATTTATATTTATAGTCAAATGTTCAAAACGGTCGTTTTATAAATGAAATAATTATCAATATTTTAGTTGTATAATTAATTTGTAATTAATATAGTTTTATAATGGTACCGGTCACCAATCCATAATGCTCAATTACTAAACTTTTGTAATTTGTCAAATACTAGGAATGAAAAGAAGCCACAAAAGTTACTTTATTGAAAAATTATATAAACTTGGAGAAATATTGAAATTAAAAGTCAGTAGATTAATGGATTATTTCCAACAAAAATAATATTTGAACTTTTATGATATTAAATTGTATTATTTAAGCATATTGTTAAAAATAACTAGTTTTCAAATTGTACCGGTCATCAATTTCTCAAATTGCTTAACATTTACTTAAGAATTTTTAATTTTTCTCAATTAAAATTTAGTTACTTTTTCAATTTTCAAACAGGAATCCGGACTGATCGAAGTTATTTATAGTCAAATTTTCAAAATAGTCGTTTTATAAATGAATTAATTATCAATATTTTAATATAAAATATAAATATTTTATATAATATAAATATTTTATATAAAAATGTATGTAGTTTTTGGAAACTGTATTAAATTTATTATTTAATATTTATATACAAATTAATATGTTTATATTCCACTTAATTCAGTAGTTTAAATCTTTTCAGTCGTTAAGTTTTCAGAACAATTCAATAAATTAACAACTTAGATAAACTTGTTACTTTTTTTCTATGAAAAAGAGTCTTATTTCTAAATATTCCAAATTTTTATGAACATTTTCATTTTGGACAAAAATTAATCTTTTTTTATGTACACAGTTGATGTTAATATAGGAAATATATAAAACTACAAATATCTAATTATGTTATCCAGTTTATTATTGATTTTTCCAGTTTTTCATACTTAGTTTCTATTTCTATTATTTATGTATATATATAAACATTATTTCTGAAATAATTCTGCTCATATCTTGAAATCATTAACAAATAATAATAATATTGTTACTAATATTATTTATGTGTGAAACTCATTTAGAAATTAGAATAAAGTTATTACTAATATCATTTATATCGAAACTAGTTAATATTTAAAACAAATATACGTCAATATACAGTAGAACCTGTAGACCGCACAGGTCTTTTTAATGCGATTTTTTATGCGGTATAAAAATTCCAACGGCGTTGACACCATTGTAATGTTTTCTATCAGTGTACATATGTAGTACAACTTGCTCAAACGATTCTGTTAGTCGATTTTGAACCAATTTATCACAAGAAAATGCGCATTTTGGATTAACACGAAAATCTCTCCAAAATCTACCCACAAAAATAGGTCTTAACAAAAAAAATGTATAAGAAAATCAGTGAGGTATGATAACAAAACTGTTACTAACATCATTTGTTTCAATTACTCTTCAACGTATTAATTGCAGAGACATTAGCAGCACAAAAGGATTTTCCATAATGTATTTACACTGCGAGGAGAGATAACGTGTTTCCTTAACATATACTACCATTCCGTTTGCAATTCAAATGCATACATAATTTAAATAAACAAAATTTCAAAACGCATTCAAATGTGCATAACATTTATCAAACTGGACACGTTACATGAATTATTAATAACAGGTCATTTATTAAACATCTCCATAATTATTTATTTTCATATTTATAATACAAAACGAAAATAAAATTTATTTCAATTTGTTCATGTATTAACACATTTATTTATCATTTTAAATTAAATGTTTAATATCATTATTATTTGTATTATTTTATTACATAAAATTATGTTATTTATTCATTATTATTTTTATACGTTTTTTGGTATAAAAATGTGTATAAAGTAAAACATTTTTTGTTTCAAGGAGTAACGGTCACCAATCCACATTTTTCATTGCTCAAGTTTTGTAATTTGTCAAATACTAAAATATAAAAGCCACTTTACTTACGAATTATATGAACTTAGATTAATATTGAAAACAAACGTCACTAGATTATTGAAAGAAAAATAATATTATTGATAAAAATGTTACTAATTTCAAAGAACATCGATCATCAATACTCATTTTCTCATTGATTAACTTTTGTAATCTATCAAATACTAAGATTCAAAACTCACTTTAATAAAAAATATATATAAAATTGAACAAATATATAAATTTAGTTTTTCAACAAAAAATAATAGTTAAATGGTTTTTTTATATTAAAATATAATATTTACCGGTCAACAATTTACGTTTTCTCATTACTTAACTTTAATAATCTGTCAAATACTAAAATTATATAAACTTGGAGAAATATTGAAATTAAAAGTCAGTAGATTAATGGATTATTGTTAAAAATAACTAGTTTTCAAATGGTACCGGTCATCAATCCGTATTTTCTCAAATTGCTTAACTTTTATTTAAGAATTTTATAAACTTATAGTAATATTGAAACTAAAAGTCACTAGATTATTGGAATAATATTAACAAAAATAATATTTAAACATGTTTATCTATTTAAACGTATTATTATAGCATATTATTAATGATGTTATTAGTGTTTGAAGTGCACCGATCACCAATCCATATTTTTCAATCGCTTAACATTTTTAATCTGTCAAACGTTAGATTCAAAAGTCATTTTCATGAAAAATTGTATAAATATAACTAAAGCAAAGTTAAATACAAGAATAATATTTTAAATTTGATTTTTGATTACTTTTCTTAATAAAAATAAATTGATTATGATAATAAAATATTTGAATTCTGTATATATTTTCAGTTAAGAAATGTACATTTTTTTATATGTAAAAATGCAACGTTCTACGTTTTGTAATAGAAATAAAAAATGATCGTAAATCACAATTATTGTAATTAGATTCTGTTGGTTTAAAAGAATAATTTTCAGAGTGACATTTTAAATGGCAGTAAACCAGAAGAAACGATTAAAACATTGCAGAGATCAAAGATTAGGCCGTTTTATATTCGCGCCGGAGGGAAAAAAAGGGCTGAAAGAAATTAAGTAAAGTATAAATTCAAACCGTTTACTCAGGCGGATTTTAAGTTTTTTTTTCAAAAACATTATTAATATTTTTTTGTTGTGTTTTGCCAAAAGGTAAACGACGTAATGTGAACAAATAAAAATTGATAAATGGAAACATAAAAACTGCGAATTTATCTAAGCACACTAATCTAAACACGCCATTGAGATCCACCCGTCCCGATTGTAAATGCATATATACGTATATTTTATATGTACATTTGTACATAGAAAAATGTATTCTATTTCATTAAGTGAACTGTAAATTCACTAATCCGGCCATAAATCGTTGCAGGACCGTTTTCTCTATATATGTGTGTGTGTGTGCAAAGTAACGAAGGAAACATTGGCTCTGTTTATTTCTCCTGATCCGTGATCAATCCACCACGAGTCCTGCGAGTAGGCGGTCCCTAGCAACCGCAGCGTCAACCAATAGAAACTGACCACGCCTCCGCGCGAATCGTAAAACCACGCCCCTATCCGTATTTACACGCTCGGTACATTGTCTTCCTATCCAATGGGTGTCGTCGGAAGGACGACCGTCTGGATTGTAAAAAAAAGACAAATGCATTGCAATCGTTGTACGTGTCCCATTCTCTTTTCGAGTCTTCTGCACCGAAGATTTGACGAATGTGAAATAAAATGACCGATTTTTTTTTGTTTACTTTTTGTTGTCAAGTGCATTGTTTTGTTATTCGTCGATTTGTTTAATAATAGTGACGTGTCCGGGTTTATAAACTTCGTATCGCTGCATCGAGCCTTCATTATTCAACGCTCGAAGTTTCATAACCCAGTTGCTGCAACTTTAACAATTACTAAATTTATTATTCTCGTTTAAGATTCTCTTTTTTTTTTCTTCCACGCGTAATTGCCATTTATTTTAAAGTTTCAAACTTGATGGGAGGGCAATTTATTGTTTTATTGCGTTCTCTGTTCTTTTTCCCCGTTGCTAGTAAATGCTCTGTTTTAGATTTGAACAGTTCAAAGTTTGAAGAACTTGTTTTGTGCAAACGTAGACAAAGTTCATCTAACAAATTTACTTAATAATTTTATTTATTGTAAAATATAAACAAATAAAAAAAATAACTTAGTTTTCACATCATTTACTTTTTATTCTTAAATAATTTAAATTTATATTAATTGTAATTATTAAAATTATTGATTTAATAAATAATAATGAAAATACCAATAAATTTAATATGCATAAACAAATAAATCGATGATATAGAATCACAATACTAAATAAAAAATAATTATCTAATTTCTAAATTTGATTAATTTATATATTTACTACTTACTATTTTATTCCTTACCTAATTATTTTTTACCTATAAAATTGAAAATTACCGACGGTAACAGAAAAAATAAGTTTACTTTTTAAACATCTTAAGTTACAATTTATAATTTATAATATATCCATGACTATTTTCAAATTAAAAAATATATAATTATCAAGAAATTTTAAACCATAAGTTTTTATATAACACATATGGGCAAATACGGCTCGCATTGAAAATGTAAATCCGTATATTTAACAGTATGTAATACTTCACTCAATAAGTTCGTAGGATGACCAATAAAACAACACATTTTAGGCAATATTCGACCTTATTCATGAACATAGTCTCCTTCAAGAGTGACACATTCATACCAACGCTTCTGTAACATTTTGATACCTTTCTTGTAGAACGATTTATCTTTAACTTCAAAATACGGGTTACATCTTTTTCGGTCTACTCAGTTGACGTAAATCGGTCGTGTACTCTTGAGTGTAGTGGTGGATTCAGGTTTCATCCATTGTTACATACCGCATGAAAAAAATCCTTTTTATTTCGCTTGAACAGCTCCAAACAGCGCTCAGAATAATCAACTCGTTGTTTTTGGCCCACTTTGAGCTTGAATATGAGTACTTCGAACAAAGCTTTCTCATGATCAAATATTCATGAAAAATGATATCAATTGTCTCACGCAACATTAATTTACGTTTTATGTTTTATGCAACAATTGTCGAATTTGGGCGACCAGAGCGTTCACCATAATTTGGGTCTGTAAGACCGCGTTTATAATCAGCAAACCACGTCTCAACCATTTGTCTCAACGGAGAAGAGTCCCCATAACACTTATCAAGCCACTGCTTTACTTGAACGGTATTTTTCCCCACTAAAAAGTAATGTTTTATTAACACACGAAATTCAGATTTTTTTCATTGTTTTAAAAATTACAAAAGTGGCGTCACTAAAACCATCCCATCCTTGTTGTATAATATTAATAATGAAAAACAAATGATAAATAACTGTTTTCTTCAAAAAAAAAATTCTTTACTTAATTGTTAAATAATTGTATAATTGAATTTTTCGAATCAGTCAATTTACTTATAACTTTCATTAATCTAATATAAACTTAATTGAAAGATTAAATATACAACGAAAAGTCTACAGAATTTGCTAACTAAAATTATTTGAATAATAATAAATTCTACCAAATAAATATTTTATTTACTAGTATTTTTAGTTTGGTAAAATGTTGTGTTTGCTGCATTTCAATTACACGTGCATTTAAAAATAAACAGGTTTCAAAGTAATGTGAGTAATTACGCTCAGCTGATTATTTTTCAAAGTATATTTGTTTTTATCGTAGCTTTTTTTTGCTACACGTTACGAATAATTATTTGATTTATTTCTACATGCTAAAAATATAGTTATTTCCTATACGATAACATATAGATATTTTAAGTATTCCACAATAATGTAAATACATTTAAATTTTTTGCATTTTATCCTACATTTCAAACATGTTTATTTTACATATTCTTAATTTTTGTTTGCATAGATTAGTACTTTGGTATATTCCAAATCTATTTCAATCCTACATTTTAAAACACTAATGTTTTTCAATTTTTTAACATAGCTACATTTTTTTTTATGTCGTGTAATTTTATTTACAATCTATTCATCTATGTGAACATTGAGTAAATTTAAATCTTTACCAGTGGATAGTTACCATTATGATGATTTTGAATTTGTAGGTTGGCTGTCGTCTTGTAGGTTAACTTCAGTAGTATGTTGATGCTCTGCGATTCCACTATTTCTTTTCACTGTGAATCTGCTGCTATACTTAACACTGTCATTGTCCATCGACTTGGCTTAAGGTCCATATGCAAAACCTCATTCATTTCACTATCCATCTGTGATGAACGATTGCCCTATTGCTGCAAGCACAGAGAAAGCTGACAAAGGGCCTGGCTTGACTAGGATTTGAGCCTATGACCACTTAACCATTCGACTATTAGTCGCCCCTATAAATACATTTAAATGAATATTTTTTATTTACAAAATTTTTATTAACACTAATTTCAGCCAATCAACCAAAGACTTTCTGCTGAATTAGATTCTTAAATTACTTTTAAAGTCTTTTATAATAATTTTTCATGGCAATGTATAAATTTAATCAGTAGAATTTTTCAATCATCAATCGATTTTTCCACATTTTTTGATATATTAATAATCATAAATACATTACAAATTGAGTAGTTTAAATTTATTTTTAATGTATGTTCTTACATATTCCAAATCCATTCAAATTCTACATTTAAAATCTAATTTTTTTTACATATTTGTTAACTTTTATATAAAAAATTATTAATTTGAGCCATAAAACTTAAATGTATTAATTTCGCAATCATCAATCAAATTTTTACATTTGAAATTTAATTTATTGAAAAGGTTAAAAAAATGCCCTATGTGTAATAATACATTAATTTATTATTATTTTTTTATTTTACATACAGAAAATTACTTAGATTCGAGTAGATGTTATATAAATTTGTCATTTCTAAAAATTGTTTCATAATTTTGGGAATAAAATTTTTTATTCAAATATATTAAACAAAGGAAGTATCAATATTTCCGCTTCATCCAATTTAAGGTTTATAAGTTGCTAGATATTTGTGACATATTGAATGTAGATGTTTAAATGTAAGAGTGATAAAATTAATACAAATAGTAAAATTGAAGACAGAATCACCAGATTATATTAATCTGTTTATTTTTTTATTACTTTATATAAGACAGTTACAATAAAATAGATTATTGCTAGTAAACTTGAGAATCTTTCAGTAAATAATGCTTCCTATCAAATATAAAGCTTATGTAGAGCTTAAATTATGATTACATAATGTAGATGTACGAGGTGTGCAACTAGATGATGTACTTAAGATGTTAAGCAAGTTGTCCGACGTTTTTGATCTACAATATTTTGCACGTGTGAAGCCCTCCGGTATTTTTATCATTTGCACACGCATTCATTCACCGGATACCGAGAATACGAATATAATATATAACACTAATTAAATGCAAATTTAATTACTTGTGATGATCTCGTATATTGGATTACATGTATCACAGCGTGCGGATTCTACGGAATGCGAATAAAATGTATTAATGAAAATCGTACCGATGATTTGCGTACTTTAATTTTACTTTCCGTTTTGCGTTTCGGACGAATAAGCCGTTTTCGTGTCGTGCCTACAAAATTACGTCAAAATGAGCACGCGATATCTTTTCTTCAGGTGTTACCAAACGAAGAACCGTGTAGTTTTTCTCGTGTCGTCTGACGTTATTTTTTGACGTTTCCACCTCTGAATTCCATTCACAAAATGTTACTTATCCATGTGACTCAACGTTTTCGTTTTCATTGAAAACTTACGTGAAAGGGGGCAACATATCTTACACCTAGCCCACGAGTTTCATGCTACATTGAGTCTGCAAATGTAGCGTGAACATTGAAATCGTTGAAACCAACATTTATAATGTTTTTTTTTTACTTCTATGTGCGTTTGTTACACTTTGATCATTTACACTTACGTTCATTAACATTCAATACTAAAAAGGACATTAATTAGATTACTTAACGTGATTACTTTACTATTTACTCTGATTCAATGAATAATATCGTTACAAAATCTGTTTCTATTTACATTATATACTCATTAAAGATATTAATTATATTACTTATCTAGTATATAAATAATTAAATAATATATAATATTTAGTAAAAACTAAAAATGCAAGGTTAAATATTAAGTACTTATAAAATTTTCTTAATGCTTATGGAAATTTCAGATTTTCTTTTTGTCTTTGAAACAGATATATTTTTTCTTAGTGAAATTGCAAAACATGAAATATTAAAATAATTATAGCAATAGTGCGGCTTTTCTCAGTTCTCTTCAGGTATGAAGATTTCAATACTTACTAAATTTAAAAATTTCCTCGATTAGTCCGGTTTCAAACAGTCTGATATATAGACGGAACTTATTACCTGAACTATTGCAATATATGTAACATTCAAGTATAAATTTAAATAAAGAAGACAAATTAAATTAATTATAGTAATTGAAAAAATAAAATCAATAATTAACAGACAGTTAAATTCTGTAATTTACTTTACTTTTCTATGTAACAAAGTATAGTTTGCTAAGAGATTTTTTACAATTTTATTTTTAAGACTATTTATTTTTTTGTACTATTTTAATTTTATTTTTTTATTTTTTACGTTGTATTCAAATATTAAAAGAAAATGTAAATAATTTTACAAATGATTTATATAAAATTCATTAAAAAAATAATTTATTAAAAAAATCAAATCTATTATTAATAATATATATAATATATAAGTAAATTTTGTAGTTATGAATAGAAATGAGGGCATAAATACTTAGGTAAATAGACTTTTTGTCCAAATTAAGGTCAATAAAAGTAATCAATTTCTATTTAATATTTATTTGTCAATAAATAACTAAATTGATTAAAAAATATTTGTGATTTTATAAGTGTATTTTTTGTACTCAAACTATAGAACCTCTTAATATATATACAACAATTTAATGATATTATATAATAAATATTCTTAATATTTAGAAACTAATGCATGTTACATTAATCATCAATAATACATAGTAAATACACGTGTAGCCACTGTGAACGTTGGAACTCCGTTTATGCTCTTTGATCTTTACTTCCACGCGAAACAACGAAACAAGCAACATTTGTAACAGTTGTCGGCCGTGACAATTGGATGTTTCCTCTTTCCAGGCAGGTGTTGGACATTGCCAAGGTTGCAAAATCGCACAGCTTAAAAAACTTTTGAACACGAGCTTTACCTATTGAAAATCATTAGAAACAAACAAATAAAATTTAAGTTTTCATAAAATAATTAAACTTTATTGTTATCTTTATTTGATTTTTATATTAGTATTTAACACTAAACACACGCACGTTCAAATGATCTTTTTTTTTTTAATTTTGTTTAGAATCTTGTGTGTAAAACGTAATGTATTGAAAATAAATAAAATATACATAAAAAGTTTCTAAATAAAATAACATACTTTTTTTATTATCCCATTGTTAAAAATCTCATTCTATATTAAGATATATGTATTTTTTTGAAGCGGTCATTTGACCGTTCGCGGTAGGAATAGCTATATAATACTATAAAATACTATATAATACATAAAGTTGAGCGTTAAATAATTTAAAAAATTAATAAAAAAACGTGTTTGTCCTGTATGAAGATGATTTATTTTATTATATATAAATGTTTTATATATTTTACAAATTGTATTTTTTTTTAATTTTGTATTAAATAAAATATATGTTTGTGATATTCATTTCTCATTACGCTTGTAAATTAGTGATTAAATTATTGATGTTTTTCCTATAATTGAGGACAAATAATTATAATTTGTAGGGGTTTTATTTAATTGAGCATACGTGGCTTTCCTTGCCCACTTACTTTGTTCTTTATAATTCAATAAGGATATGGATCAATCCACAAATATTCAAACTGTTGGTTTATGCATTTACACCGTGGATCCTTGAAGCGACAATTGCTCTAGACATTTTAAGGAACCGATCGAGTGTAAAATTTCTTGGAAATTCTCTCAAAATATATTCAATAATTGGAAGTTGGTGGTAGTACTACAATTCCAAGCAGCCCGAGCACAGAAATGTGAAACTGTGTCACGTAGTTTGCACACCAACATATATTTATTCACATATGTGTGTTTGTGTATATATACACTTACATACAGTAATACTTCAAGTGGGGAGCCGCCAACTTAACAAGTTTTTCCAAGAATATTTTAAACACTCGACTCATTTACACATACATACATATACATATATACGTGTACATATGTACAGCACTCGATTTTAATCCAACACTCACCAACAGAACGTAATTATTTTTTATAGCTTAATTAGCCCTCGTAAAAGTAACAATCTAAAAGTGCCGGACTTCTTGCGCAACGCGTCTCCGATACGTCCGACACATATGGGTATAATATTTGTATGTATATTAATTCATATAATCATTATATTAAGAAACAGTCGAAACTGGTTATTATGTTCCGACACGATTTTGTTTGATAACTGTAACCGAAGTTTTCAAGCGAAATGGATCATTCTGGATTAACTAGGATTATGTGATTATAATTAGTATTATTTATTTATAATACGTTCATGACTAATTGTAACTAATTATCTTTTTATAATTATTCAATTAAGTATATTTAGCCTAACTCCATCTTGCGAGCATTTCGCTTAACGAGCAAAATTAATTCTAAGAAAAATAACTCGCTTAACGAGCGACGTTTCGCATAACGAGAGAAGTGGATTGCGCGCCTTTTACCTCATTTTGAAAACTTGTGTAGACATATTATGTGTATTTTTGAATATGTTGCACTATACGAGTATTTTAGTATACGAGTAAAATCTTGAAATTTTGGAACGGATTAAACTCGTTAAGTCTATGTCAATAAGTCTACTCGATCATTTATTGATTAAACAGAATAATTAGTGTACAACTGATTTTTCTGTCAGGTAGTAAAATTTTTAATTGAAAATTATTATATTAATTTATAAAATCATTAAATTTATTATAGTAGTTATTCTATTCAAGCTAATTCTATCTCGATTCCTATCTATTAATCAGAAAAAAATGGTAATTGCCATTAATATATGCTTTATACACTTCAACTGTTTTTCAATGACAATTCTGTATATTAATTTATATATAGTGAAACTTCGCTTAACGAGCATTTCGTTTAACGAGCAAAATAAATTGTAAGTAAAATGACTCGCAAAATAGCACGCATTATCGTATACTACATTAGTTTATATGGTTTCACTATACTAGTAAATATCCGGAAATTTTGGAACGGATTATGGACGTTAAGCTTCCAATGTATTCCTAATTAGGTTATAGCATTTGATATTGTAATTATTTTATGTATCACTGATACTTGGAGGACTCATTTTTTTTTTCAACATATTTACTATATTCAGTATATTTCCGCCTCAAACCTGTCTAATAACTATAAACGAATTATTCCTGGAAGATAAATAACATTAATAACATTAATGGAGAACTAATTAAAACTTATTAAATAAAAAATAAATTTCTTTGAAGGAAGCCAATTTGATAATAAAAATGTATTAACCAAAAATTATATGTATAAGATGAGAATACAAACTTTAAAATTACAAAATCGAAATGCAAGGACATGATAAGTCCATCATATTTGCTCTATATCGCAAGCCCGACAACCGAAAGACCGTATATTGAAATCCCGACTGTATCAAAATCCCGACTATATCGAAGTCACCTTGTGCTACACTTTTATTATTAATAACAATAAATTATTATTAATTTATTTGATTTTGTTGAATTATTCATAATAAACCTTAACATTATGGAATAATCTCAACTAAAATTAGATTATTAATTTTTATTATTTATTATTAATAACAATTTAAAAGTCACTGCACTCCGGAATAATTTAAAAATGTTATTGTAGAAATTTTCGATATAGTCGGGATTTTGATACAGTCAGGATTATGGTTGTCAAGATTTTAATATAGTCGGTATTTTGATATAGTCGGGATTATGGTTATCGGGATTTCGAACGTCGGGAATTTGATTGACGGTATTTCGGTTCTCGGGCTTGCGATTGCCACCGCAATCATATGATATATACAGAGCATCATTACTTCTTCAAATTCCTCCCATAATAATTTTGGTAGTTGATTCTATCCATTTATAGTAAGAAAACACATATTATTCATTTTATAATTATTTGAATAGGAATTTTTAGATACACTTAAGCACTGTGACACATTGGTATCCTATACATGTATTAATGAACGTTTTATTGGAACGCAAACTCTTAAATATCTCAATTTTAATATAAATGAACTTATAAGTGCAATTTCAAAATAAACGGTTTATATTGCTATATTTATTTTAATTCCGTCTGGGTAGTATTTGATAACAATAATGCATATTTTTATAAGCAATGAATCATCCTGCATTATCCAGAAAAAAATATAATAATTAATTAGTTTACGTTTTAAATAACAATAATGCTGGAACCAGTAAATAAAACTATATGTTTCATAGGAAATTATGTATTAGACACACATATGTGTACACAAGTTTTAAAAATGATGTAGCAGGCGCACAATCCGGGACTTCACTCGTTATGCGAAACGTTGCTCGTAAAGCGAGTCATTTTTCTCGTTAAGCGAAATGCTCGTTATGCGAATAGAAAGGAAAAACAGAAATATTTTTTTTTATAAAATAAGTGATAAATCTAATAATGATATGCATATTATGAAGTAATTTGTCAAGTATAAAATAGTATGTATAAGATCTATTGATCTTAATTACGTAAATAGTTAATTAGGTTTTTTTTAGTTGATAAATAAATAATTTTATAATCTCACTATGTTCCAAGTTACTTGACAAGTATCTTGTATGATAATAAAATTAATTTGTCATAAATCATCACGTAATTCTGGTACTTCCTAACTTGCATAGTATACCTCACATAGTGCGAATAATTATTTCCTTCAATATCCTTCCCTCTATGAAATCGAGAACTGTGGATAAAAATAGACAAAAAGAGATTCGACCGTACAGAAAATAATAGAATTATTATTATAATACTTGAATTTAAAATGTATTATTAAGTTTTAGAAATAAATTATTGAGTAAACACCTTAAAGCAAACACCTTACGTTACATGTGAATAGCCTTTTCTGCAAGAAGTCACATGCATTTTGCACCAGTATAATTATAAATTAGTATATTACATGCTAATGTTGTCGTTTAAACTCGGCCGTTATTCTTGCATACAGCCTAATAACATGTAATGAAAAGATATTAGCACGTCGGTTCTTTTCGCCTTCCTTCTTAATTACAAGTATTTCAAGTTCCCGTTTCTTATATTAAAATAAAATAATCTTTCTTTATAATATTTTTTTTGTTTTATTTGTCATTAGTGATTTAGATCTAAATGGATTTTTTAGAGGAAGCAACGACCAAATTGTTGATCCTTCCTCATTTTGTTTTTTTTTTGTTGTTGGTTTTTAAACTGTGCCTATACACGTAATGCAAAGTACATATAATTTTCGTTTTTAAGTCCGATGGACGAAGAACGATAAGCCTTGAAGGCAGTATCTTCTTTCCCATAATATGCGAAAATGCAAATTGCGTTTTAGCGCGAATCATCTCCACCTTGTTCGACATACGCTATTAATTTTTATGACCAATCCGAATGACTATAATTAAGCCGCATTCATTTATCAAAATATTATTATAAAATATTAATAATAATTAATATATAAAAAAACATTTATATTCAGACGATATCTTTTATAATGACCGCAAAGTAATCGTATACAGTTTGATCTCGTTTTACGAAATCTCCACTTTATTAATTATTTGATAATCTGATAATCTATACTTCTTTGTAGTATATGTTCAGGTTACGTGTTTATTAAAAATGTACTATTCACTATTTTACGAAATCTTTACGCATTCAGACATGAAAAATTATTGCTTTACAGAATCAAGTTCAAGTTTAAATATCTTGTATTATAGGGTATGATATACAAAAAAAATAGAGACAAAAATGAATTAAGCAAATACAGAAACACGTGATACAATTAATGTAAAGGAAAATATATGAAAATGAATTGAACTGACAATGAATACATAGAGAAACATATGAAACAATGGTGCAAAAGAAATGACATTAACTTGATTTGACAAATGGGAGATTGGAAACGGAGTACAGTGAACTTTACAAAATCGAACAAACAGTTTTTCTTTACAAAATCTTTATATATTCATGCAAAAATTTCATTCATATATAATCACTTTACTCATATATAAAGTATTTACTCATTTTGTAAAATATTTCATGTATAAAGAAATTTGTTCCCATTTTACAAAACATAAACGAATTATGACTGAGTACTCACTTTACGAAGTATTTATTTATTTAAAAAAAGACCATAAAGATGTTTTTATAACAAACATCAGCAATAAAATAAGTAACATTGGTAAAACAGTTGTTATTTTTCAAAAGGAGAACTAATCTTTTCACGAATAATTTGAAATAAGACAAAGTGAAATGTGTATTATTTCTGTTTCATTCTCAATTTAAATTTGATTATTTATTTAATTTCTAATAAAATATCTTAACAAAAGTTAATTGAATCATTAATAAAAATAACTGTACTTAATATAAAAAAATCTAAAATAATTAAAAAAAAAAGAACAATTATCCTACTTAATTAATTTTACGATATATGCAAGTTTGCAGCAATTAAATGTATATATTATAAATTGAACAAGATTAATGAATGTCATTAAATATAATTATGCGGTATTAATGGTTTCATAATTGAATTTAAAAACTTTGTATTTATGCATATATTACAAAATATATACGATCGTTTCGCAAACCTTGAATTATTTATTAAGTCACGTTATATTTTTCTTCCTGTTTCTCTTTCTCAATTCTCAATTTCAATTTGATGATGAAATTGTATACGCTCGTTCTGCTTCTATTTATATGGTAGAAGTTACATGTTACATTTTAATGCTGCAAACCGTTATTATTTATTGGCGTGTTATTGTCGACCTGTGCTTTAATTAATTAATCCATTCACAATGTTTCAATTTATTTACAACCTTTAACACTATTCATAACTTAACAGTTTATATATTCTTGCATATTGATATTTAATTTGTGTGGTAACAAAAGTTTGTTTGTTTATGTTTAGAATCAATAAATTGAATATTTTATATTTTAATTAAACTTATATACAAAAAAACGTAAAATTTTATTTTGTAATAGTAATTAACAATTTACAGTGAAAAATATCTATTAACTATAATACTTTAATAATGAATAAATTGGATTTTTCTTGATAATTTGTTCAAGATATTTTAAAACTATACATTATTTCTATAAGTTTGGTTATAAAACTAATCTTATCTAATAAGGAATTCTCGTATATTGATTTTTATAAATTCATTAATTATTGCTCCAAAACCAAGATAATCTTTTCTTGAAATTTATATCAAATAATCCAAAATAACTTCCATCTATTAATGTTCATTTCTAAATTTAAACATCCTTCTTATACCTTTTGATAACCCTTGACTTATTACATAAATTATTTTCTTAAAAATGTTAATTTACAATTTAATGTGATTTTATAGAATAATATAACAATTATCAAAAATGGAAATATTTTGGCAATTATGAGCAATTATTAAGCAAATCACTTTAATTTTTTGAATAAATGTATGTAAATAAATATTTCTACCGTATTCAGTGCCAAATTTGTAGATTAAATGTGTTATTATCTATAATTAATATTATATAAACATCAGTTCTATATGTATATTTAAAACTGATAAATCAATTATATTATGACATAATAAGCATAGGTGGAATCTTATATATGGAACACTTAACTTTCACACGGTAATTTTATATACCAAAGAATTACATAACAGTTGATGTGATATTACGTAAATAGTTCTAAAGAAGATTATGGTCGCATTAAAAGAAACTTCTGATAAAAAATACAGTAAACTTTATCAGTTAATTGACAATTATTAAGTTATTTAACATATATAATAAAAAAAATGCACTAAAAGAAATAAATAATTAAATCATTAAATTTTTACATAATTTCAAAATCGTATTATAAAAAATAAAATTACACAGCTTTAGTAAACATTTATATGAAGTTGCACAAAATTTTATAGAAAATTATAAATTTGTATGTAGTTTATTATGCAGAATAAATTAACAACCATAAACTTATCGTCTTGAATCAACTATAGGAATGTAGTAATAATACACAGACGTTGCTTGGAACTACGCACACAATTATGAATGAAACAAATTTTATAATCCATGAAAATGATCATTATCAGAAAATCATATGATGTAAAAAGAATTTTGGAAATGTTTTAGTGAAATAAAATTATATCTACTGAAACAGAAACTACAAGAAACTTTCTCATCTCTTAGATAATAAACAGGCACTATTGGTTGATAATTACAATGAAAACATGTTAAAAATTTAGCTGAATATAGTAATTGATTCAAATAAACAAAACAAAAATGAACAAAGAAATTGCAGTTAAATCTACTCACAAAATAATGAATAAAATATAAAAAAGATATTTATAAAGTCTAGACAAAAAAACGTAAAAATTTTCTAAATAAATTAAAAAGATATATATTATTATGGCAAAGGAATATTTTGGTCATATCTCATTTATTTTAATAAAATATAAGTATAAAAGCAAACGAAAATCGTTGTATTCATACATTTATTTCGATCTATTAAATTATAAAATACTAAAACAAAGTTTTGAGTAATATAAATTTTATATACTTAATTAATTTAATATATGGAAAATTTTATAATAATTCTCGATATATGTTAGAATTCTTGTATTCTCTATTTTAGCTTCACTTATTTAGTTACAAAATATATCTCTCTTAGTTCAGATAATTGCATAAATCTTAGAAATTTTTTCACATTCATACTGCAATATAAAATACCAAAAACTTTCTTATTATTCAGGCACTATTAATTACTTAGTATATTGTAAATATCAATGGAGAAAAAGACAGAAATAAAATTTTAAGTAGTATAAATTTTGTATAATTAATTAATATACAAAATGTATGTATAGTAAAACGCCGATCATCCGGGTGTCATTTACTGTGGTTCGGATTAACCGTTGTCGCGGCCGTCTTCATGTTTACTAATTTTATAAGCCAAACAACAATATTGTCTCTGCAAATCAAAAAGCAAATAAAAGCGATGTTTGAATTATCCGTGCATTAACGTTCCAGAATTACCACGGATAATCGGCATTTTACTGTATTAACCCTTTTAAAACACATTAAAATTAAGTTACCTATAAATTTTGTATTAAATATCAGCAATATTTATTTAGCACCATTCCATATTTATTTACTCTTTACTTAAATCTAAATTGGAGATCCAAGAGCTTGAAGCGCTTTAATCTTCTCGTTGTCACGCCGTTATCCAGAAGGTTCGTATGCGAATCAAGCCTGTTCGTGTATTTTTTGGAGAAATCTTTGGCAACCTCTTATGTGGTATTTTTTGATAAAGTCAGACAATTTTAAGCTTAAATCGTATAATGAGTGAATTATAGTAATTTATGTTACAAAATCGAATCAATTTTCATATATATATTTAGTAACAATATTATTTTATAAACTTGTTTCGTGGTATTCTGCTATACAATTTTTCTTTTCGTTAAAGTATAAAAATAACGCATACAGAAGTGACAAGTATTATATGATTATAGGTTTATACTCACTTGGTGTTTCCAATTGCAAAACAAATCATTTTTGTATACAATATAAAGATTACATTAAAGTAACAATAAGTATTTAGGTCTGTTTCACACCTGTTTATAATTTAAATAGTGACATAAATGTACCGGTACATATACTGTCAGACGACTAAGGGTTAAAAAAGGGTTAACACTTTGAATAATATAAAATGCATAGGTCAATAGCACTTTGTAATAGTTGATATTTTTTTATATGATTGTGAGACTGTTATAATAAATATGTTTAAATTAAATTTGTATGTCTGCAGGATATAATATATTTTTATAAAATGGGTACAACGGATGCATGGAAATGCAAAGAAAATAGTAAAGTGTTGAATTTGAATCACGTTAGCTCCGATAATTGCTAATTAAGTAGTATATCCAGCACCTAATTACGGTATAAACATTTGCATCAATTATCCTAATTATTGTTGTTTACATTATTTTCTTTCTGTGTCTCGCATATAATAGTTTTAATCGTTTAGTCAATATTTAGCCGTATATAAACACGTTTTATTTCTACTACAGCATTTTTTTCTCTTCTCCTGCATGTTGTCATTGTTGTTTGTTGTTGTATAACTGGCGTTGTATACGCGCGTGTACGTCAGTAAAAATTTAGTTTTGCTGCAATATTCTGGATAAACGGGCGGTCCCGTCGATTAATATATGTATAATGCATATATATATATAAAATATGAATGTAAAAAAAAATTATATATATATGGGAAAGTAGGAACAGTTCGCCCTTATCGCGAACGACGTTAACATTTACGTATTATGATGTATCGGCCGTTTTATCGATGCCGCGATCGCGCAGCACCGCATTACAGCCGCCCCCGCAAACCGAACCGACCACCCCCTAAAAACCACCGCCACCCCCGCACCAGTGCCGCCGGACGAATCGATAATTAAAATATATGCTGCACACACAAACAATTTTCTGTTCGTGTGGGTGCCCTTTTGGCGCAGACCGACGCCTACAAAGGGAATACGACAGATGGCGCCACCTGATTCCTCGGTGGGGGATATTCATTTTCATCCATTAAGTTTCTCCGATACGTTTTATGCAACTGTTAAGAAAATCACATGTTTCTCTTTTGATCATGTAATTTGATTATTTCATAAATTAATTACTTGTTTAATTGAGATTGACAAATATAATATAAGGAATTTTGTAATTGTAATAATTTACAACTATTATTTTTTTGTTAATTTCTATTTTTATTATATATTTATTTTTAAATTATTATATTGAAAATACATTTTAAATTTTGCCAATTTAATTAGAAAATATAAACAACGATTAAATAATAAAATAAATAAAAATTCTATAAAATATTTTATATTAAAGTCAATCAAATTCTATTCATTTTTTAAATAAATTCAATAAATCTGAAGACAAACTTTGAATGAAGTTAATTTTAAAATTTGTTTACATAAAATCAAAAAAAAAAAAATCTTGTATGTTCGTATTCTCTATAGTTTTAGCTTTACTTTGAATATTTATCTTCTTCTAATTTATAATCTCTACTTTAATTTAGATAATTATATAATGATGGAGAGGAGAAATGTTTATCACAATTTTTAAATAATGATATGGCAAGGGCTGAAAATACTATGGTTAATAGCCTTTTGTAAAAAGTACCTTTACTTTGAATATTTTGTTATAAAATGTATCTAAGGAGATTTGTTTCATGATGAGATTTTATCATTAATGTACATACAATCTGCGAACTTAATTCTTGTACTATATTTTTACATTCTCTATAATATTAGCTTTAATTTGAATATTTAAATATGACTTTTTTGGTTTTTGAGAAAGAAAGACTGATTTTATAAGAAAATGTCAATTTTGACATAAATTTACATGAAATTCAAATAATTCTAATAATTCCAGTACTATTTTTTTTATATTCTCTATAATCTTAACTTCAATTTGAATATTTAGGTAAAACTATGACAATCTTGGTTTTCAGGAAAATTGCATAATTCTATAAATACTGATTGAAAAATGGAAATGTCAATTCTTACATTATATTTAGTTGAAATCAATAAACTTTACAATGATTCTTGCACCATTTTCTTATTCTCTACAATCTTAGCTTTAATTTACATAATTTTGACAACAATTTACAGAAAATTCTAATAATTCCTGTACTATTTTTTTTATTCTCTAGAATCTTATTTCTATTTTAACGTATTTTTTATTGCTATTAATGAAATTTATTGTGCAATTTGCTCATTCCTTATATATTTTTTTCGTTTTTTTAAATATTTCTGATGATTTTGCAAAATATAGTAATTCCTCAAATCGGTTCCAATATTTAAAACTGGATAAATAAAGAAACTTGAAATAGTTAAATATTTTGGTGTATTTATTTCATAAAATTTATTTTAATTTTGATCAAATAGAAAAATTTGTTTGTTTTGAAATTTTCATACAGGACTATAGTGAACTCGAATCCGCACTATGCGAGGTATTGCTGTAACTTCAAATTATTGAATATAAAGAAATTTTGAAATTACAATGAAATTGGTGTATTTTTTTATATGAAATTATTTTTTATGACATGATAATGAAAATTGAATGTAGTAATTTCGACTATTAATTCATTAGTTCATTGTAATAGTAGAATAAATTGACAAAAAAAAATATCTTCTTGAAAAAGTACAAAAATGAAATTGAAAATCAGTTTTTGGAATTACGCACAAAATATTAAATGCAATCATATAAATAATTAATGAAATATAATAATAAAAAATTGTATCAAAATTATTTACAAATTCTGCAAAAAGAATACGTAGAAATGTTATGATCAATGGAAGTTATTTTTGATAAAGTATATAAAAACTACATCAATTTAACTGAAATTTTAGTTAAAGGTAATTATGTAACGTAATTTAATAATCTCTACATTACTTTAGATTATTAAATAATGATATAACAAGGGCTGAAAGAGCTAGGGTTAATAGACTTTAATAAACTTTATTGATTATTTGTTGTAACTTACTTATAATAACTGTATATTCTGTAAAAGTGGGGATGGTTCCAAATAAAGGAACTTTGTTAACTAAAAACTAAACTGAAATATAAAAAAATAATAAGAATGAAGGAAAAGTATTTTCGTTTTCTTGTGGCCTGTATTTAAGGACGTACAATAATTGTGCATTATTTGGCTTTATCCATTGTTTCGAGTACATTATAGTTTTTTTCCATTCTGTCGAGTTCAAGCTGTAATTTGTTTAATCGCGTGGAAACCATCGATGCTGTTGCTGTTCTGTTATTTTGTCGCAGTACGAGCAGACGTCGGCTTTCGGCGAAACTTTCAAATCGTTCCACAAATCCATATCATTAAATTCGTACAATCAGTTGCATTTTTATGATAACTAAAATTGAAGAATTTGATTCCAGATTTTAAATTTAATAAAACGTTTTCTTTTTTTCTACTTAAATTATAATTTAACCTCAATCAATTCTATGGAGTCTATTTATAGTTAAGCAATATTAGTAACGGATATTTTTTGAATGGGAGAAAATACAATTTACAATTTGATACTTACAAAATAGTTAAGTAAGTTTTAATAAAATATTTATTTTAGAAATAGTTTTTGTAACTTTAAAATGAACAATAGCTTAATTAAAACTGTAAACCTGTTATTTCTTAAATACAAAGTATATTTTTTTTAATATTCAAAATATCTCAAATTCAAGAAAAAGAAACAATTAGGTTTTATTATATACTTTTATAGCAAAATTATAATTAGTTTAAATAAAGAATTATAATAAAATTGATATACTCATATAATAATATAAATCTTTTTGTAAGTTATGAATTTTTAATGATAAACATTTGCTAGAAATTAATTTAAGAAAAAGCTTTACCATGAATAATTTTCTAATTTACCGACAGAACATTGTACAAATCTCTTTTATTACTAATTATTTTTAGAGTTTAGTACCATTATGATTACGTCGCCAAAAATTAATTAATTAATTAAAAGCGACGTAATTAAATTACGTCTAATCTACGCATTTTTATAATATTCACTCACATTTAATTCATTTTTTAATTGGGTTCGTTGCTGACATTAGAATTGTGGTTTACTCAACCCGAACTCACCCTTCGGTATACCTCGGAACGAACCTTTAATTAACAAGGGTATCCGTTTCTCTCCTCTTCCTAATTACCTAATGAAGTAAAACGCATGATATCGTGTCCAACCTTCAGATTTAATTTTAGGTATTCTCTTAAAGCTTTAAATTTTCTTAAAGTATTTTTATTTTCGTCATTTAAAGATGTACTAAAGGATTCTTTATGATTATATTCATAATAAATAAATAATAATAAAACATAACAAAAAAAATTGTTATAAACTTCTTTTAATTAGAAAATTCTTATAATACAGCATAGTTTTTCCGTTAATATAAAGAATTATTAAATATTCCTATTTAATAAAATAATGTTTTTAGTACTAAAATAAGGTAATTAACAATAAAAGTTTTATAGCTGACAAAAAGTAGATTTTTTTTATGTATATTTACATGTTATTATTTGTTTTAATCAAGACGAAAAGTCTATCCACCAAAGTCTTTGTATCGGGTATACAATTTATTTAACTTGTTTCTACAAATATGTATTAAATTAGCTAGAATTACATATTTTATGTTAAAATACGTGTGCATAGTAAATCTGATTGTTAAATCTATCAAAGAACAAGCTAATTTTTTTAAAAATTTTAATTAAGTAGAAACTTTTCACTTGTTTTTTTTCCCTTATATAATTTTGTATGTTTTATTTACAATCTTTTCATATTTTATTTATTTCTTAATTGTTAAGAAAAATAAGAAATAACTTTAAAAAAAATATATATGTTTGAATTTAATTAGTTTATTGCTATTTTATTGACACATATTATAAGTATAGAGCTTCTATTATGGTGCGTACACACAACACGCGAGAAGCAAATCGTGTTCAACTCTCGATTACATTAATTTGATGCGCGCACATTCATTTTATACTAAATATGCAAACACATGTGTTGTGTGTACGCACCATTATAATGATCTGAATTAATTGTTTAGTAAACAAACTGTTTAAGAAGAAATGTTTTGAAAGACAGAATTTCAGTATTTTTTTTATGTCGTATAATTTTATTCACAATCTGTTCATCAATGTGAACTTTTCCGGTGGATAGTTACCATTATGATGATTTTTTTTTTAATTTGTAGGTAGTCTGTCGTCTTGTAGGTTAACTTCATGATAATGATATTTATTGCAACAGTTATATCATAAATGAATAACACAAATTAATACATTTAAGAACTGGAAGTGACATACACTTACTATATTTTATAGAAATTCAGATGGTATTTTGTAAATATAAACTTTTATCTAAATGTCTAGTAAAAAAAAATAAATCTAATTCAATGCTAATAAAAAAAATTGATTGATTCTTTTAATATTTTGTTATATAAATTTAATAATCAAAAGCATGATAACATAATCTTCCTCAGTAACTTAAACTTTAGTAGTTTAATCCAGAATTTAATAATAACTTTATCATTCTTAAATTATATTCAATTATATAACTTTTTTTGTTGCATTAAGTTGCAACCAAAAAAAAGTACGTATTTGCTTTTAAATACAAAATTTGAATATACATTTGTTATTCCAATGTTAAAAATAACTATTTTGCCAAAACCATGAAAGAGATTTATATTGCAAATTGGATATATTTGACACAATTTTATCCTTATATTAAGTGTTTAACACATTCAATACAGAATACTTAAGAATTAAGGCTATAATATTCAATATATCAATATTCTCAGATGTGTCCAAAACAAAATAAAACTCATAATATGAATACAAATTTAAAAATAATTGAACTTTTTTACCTAACAAGAATGTGATGTATATTAAATTAATCTATTAACTATATCAGTATATCTGTTAATCAGTGTAAATTACCCCGAATGGGGTAAAAGTGAATACTAGTAAGGACGTTCAGCAATATAGTATGTATCTATGACAAATACTAGAATTCGAAACTTATTTTGATGTAAATAAATATATTTTGTGTTAATAGTAGATTTATGAATACATCTTCAAAATTAATTAAGAATTTATACAACAATTAAAATATAATTTGCTAATTGATTTACTAGTATAATAATTAAAGATGATTTCAAACACAAAATTTAATTAAAAATGCAAGTTTCACATTGAATCTTTTTAAAAATTAAATATGGTAAATCTGCATATAATAAACACAATGTCTTCCTTTCAAAATTAAGAACACGGCAGTACACTTTCAATTTAGAAAAATGATTTCAAGATATTAAGAATTAATATGAAATATATTTTCTTAATTGTTCTATTCGGTATATTTGATATAATGTTATCCTTCATGTAAAAAAAATTGAAAAAAAAAATGTATTTGGTAAATCAAGGTAATTTCAATTTGGTACAAGGTTTTCAAAATCTCAAACATTTAGGCAGTAATATCAAATATGTATATTAGATCCAATGTGTCCAATTCTTGTAAAAAAAAATTAAAGACGCGTCCAACGCTGGGTTGAACACAAAATTTGAATATAAATTTGATATTTCATCAGTGATAATATTTAATTGGTGTCGGAGTCCGCTCATTAATCGCAAGCCGACCGCGTGTGTCTATGTATGTGTTTGTACGTTCACGTATACATACATATGTGTGTGTGTGTGTGTATGTAATTTATTTGTGCGCGCAGTTGTCGTCCTCCGTATGCGAATTATCTCTGAATCGGATCGAAGATAAGGGGGTTCCCTTTAAGCGCGCGAGGGTTCGACCGCCGCCCCACGTGATCGCTCGGAAAAAGGGGTAGCTCGGGTGAAGGGGGCGGTGGGTTCTCCGGGCGCGCTCGACGCTTGTGCTGGTAGTGGGGGGCCGACGAAGAGATGGCGCGCGGCCATGTTGTTACGTCACGGGCGGCGTGCGACCAATGGGCGTTCACCGAACGTCCCCGGTGGGGGCAGCTGGTGGGTTCGCCGGGTGCGCGGTCATCAGTACCCTCGCGCCAGTATCAACGGTAAGGTCGTGCGAGTGCCCAGCGAAGCCCGCGTTTCGCCCCCGCCCCCGCGACGACAATAGGGAACACAAGTAAAAAAAAAACACCAAACAAATAAACGGACCATCGAATTTGTACCAGCAAAACATCCCCTAAATAACAAAAAAAATCAAAATAAATAAACACACCACCCCCCAAAAATTAACAACAACAAACCCAAAAGAAAATAACAAAAAAAAAGTATAGTGGTTATTGTTTTAACCGTATCAGATTAGCCATACGTATATAGTGAGTGTGAGTTTTTCCGGAAAGCGCCAACACGGAATTCATAAGCTCAGTGCAGGGCCAATGTGCACCAGGTTCTTTGCCGCCCCCAGGGACGTTTGGAGGTGAACCGCCTGGGGTCCTTGCGACCCCTATTGTCGTTGCGACGCCTGCCACCACCTCAACCGCCTCCGCCGCCATCAGCATGAACCAGCTAGGTACCGTTTACGCAACGAAGCGTCGCCGTCGGAACGGAAAGAGGTGCGTACCATCCACCCACCCTTACGGGACACCGCCAAACCCAAATTTGGAACATCCCCAGTGCTTATAACCAAACGCAAGAAACGCAGTGTCAATGTGTTTATAAATGCAATCCTTCCTTTATTTTCTTCCCGTTACATTTGCATTAGTGCCAATTATCCAAAAGATCCTAAGAAGAGGTATTTTCTTTTAATGTGCTAATCCGAGGCTGGATAATCTCATTAACATGATTTAAAGCCCATTCATTTGACATTTATCTCCATTTACATAACAATTAATTGTTATATACAACTATTAAAGTAAATCTATATTACTAAATTTACTTATAAAATGATATTTTAGTGAAACGTTACTGATTTACTAATGTAACAAATCTTAACACTTTCACAAACACGTTTAAAATACTTCATGGTCGATGGGCACTTATTAATAAAACCTAACAACTACACAGTTTTTTGAATACGTTTGAATTTATACCTAACAATTAGTACAAATATCCTGCTAAATTCATGAAAATGTGCAAAGCTAGTACATTATATTTGCGTCGGTTAATTTTGTAAAAAAATGAATTTTCTATATATATTAATAGTTAATGTTTAGAAACTTTTATTTGTTCTTTATAATATATTCAAATAGTTGCACCAATCAGAGTCTTATGTATTGAAACTTTGTCCGTCCTCTTCTGATCATTCAGTTTGTGCTGCTACCATAATATGAATAATTTTCAGTTGAAATTTTCTTGGATTTTCTTATATAATATAATTTATTTATTTAACAATTTTTATTCGCCTATTTAAAACCAAAGAAAAATAAACAAAATTATTTAATCAGTAATTGTTACAGTTAATTAATTTTTAGATTTTAGAGATTTCTAGTAGCAAATATTATAAGTTTTTAGTGTTTTTGATCAGATTTGTTTATTGTCTAATACCCAATTGTTCTTATATAATTTGAATGATTCTAAAAATTAAAGTATTTGATAAATATTATACATATATTTTCAAATTAATTTTGATACAACAAAATAATTTATTTTATTATAACACATCAAATAAAATTTAATAATTTCAATTGAATAATTTACATATCAAGTTCTTATTATTTTTTATTAAATATGTATTAGTGCCAATTACCGAGTGAGAAGGAGGTATTTTCTTTTAACTACATGCACGATTCTGAGACTCAGATAATCTCATTAAGATGATTTAATGCGCATTCAGGTGGAAGATAAATAATCGGAGTCGCATTATTAACATAATAATTAAAAAATTGCATACACAGTAATATACGAATCGATTCAATACAATACGATTTACATATTGCGTCTTCGTTAAATAACACATAAGGTTACTGTTTCTTCGTCTTTGCTTGCGAGGGACAAGAGAAATATCTACCAAGTGTTGAGTATTTTAATTGGAAGTAAAATGTTTTATGGATGCAGATTTGCAACAACGTTCACATAAATTCGCATCCACGGTTATGTTATATTTGTAATTGTACTGTTTCATAATTTATAACTGAGAATATACAAGAATCAAATCAGATTATTCAAAAATTTAATGTGATTTTATATTTATTTTAACAGGATTTGCTATAACTTTTGCAATATCAATAAGAAAAATGTAATTATTTACTTGTATATAAATTTACTAATTTTCAAATATTTGAATCGACATTTTGTATAAAAATTAATTTACAAATGTTTGTTAAAATTGAATATAAATATTTTGTATAATAAATTCACTCAAAAAAAATAATGTTTTAACTATTTTATGTAATTTTACAATTTTTTATATATTTTTTATATATTTTTATATATTAATTAAAGATTTGATAATAATATTTATTTATGAATGAGACAGCAAAAAATTTAACAAAATTTTCATTTACGTTTCAATAACTGCATCATTACGTTATTTCCTTGATCTGCATCTGTTTTCTAAATATAATCGACTTGAATTTTGCCCGATTTCCTCCTTGCACTTTATATAGAATTACATAACATTCCTATTTTATTCTAATAAACGTATACACGTTTATCATATTTTGTATCTTATTTTGTTTCGTTTCTGTTCTCTTCATCATTTTAATGCCTTTACATAATCGGTGTAATTAATTACGAATGCAAATTATGTAAGCCGTTGGCCCGAGGCCGCTCTTGTACAATTTGAAGCGCGTTCACTCGTTTACCGACTTTACATGCCTCTGATTGTTGCTGTTCTAATTCGCATCGCACGTTTAAGCTAGATCTCAATGCGAGGAATTGAACACATTTCTCATCTCTTATACCGAAATTAGTACTTAGTAACACTTCAATAAATGGCATGAAAATGTAGGAAGTTTTAATGGCGTGAAATTTGCAGAATCTTAATGGTTTCAGCACAGAAAACGTAATTTTCTTAACCTTTAATCTATTTTTGTTTTATAAAAGTTAAAAAATATAAAGAACTTAATAGTTATATAAGAAATTTAGTGTTCTTTATATGGAAACGTATGGTTTAATCATTTCAATATGTTGATCGAAATTAAGAAATATTAAATAAATTTGATTATTTTGATTTATTTTCAATGCGAGGATTTGAACACATTTCTTATCTCTTATACCGAAATAAGTACTTAGTAACACTTCAATAAATGGCATGAAAATATAGGTAGTTTTAATGGCGTGAAATTTGTAGAATCTTAATGGTTTCAGCACAGAAAACGTAATTTTCTTAACCTTTATTCTATTTTTGTTTTATAAAAGATAAAAAATTTAAAGAAATTAATAGTTATATAAGAAATTTAGTGAACTTTATATGGAAACGTATGGTGGCATCATTTCAATATGTTGATGAAAGTTAAGAAATATTAAATAAATTTGATTATTTTGATTTGAATACATTTCTCATCTCTTATACTAAAGTTAGTACTTAGTAACAATAAATGGCATGAAAATATAAGAAATAATAAATAAATTTTAAATAGTAGACTAAATTTCAATAGTTTAATGTTATATTTATGTACAATTCAATAATACAAATAAATTACATAAAAACATTACATAAAATAATTTTTAATCTAAATATTTCTTAATCACATAATAATAAACATAACATTTATGAATTTTTATCCAAATTTTAAAAATATACCCAATGTTTTAAAACATCTATCACATTTTTATTTTAAATAATAAATAAACCTGTTTTAGTGTAATTTATTAACTAATAATCAAAATGTTATAGAAGTTGAAACAAAACTTAACTATCTAGTTTAATTTTTTTTTCTAAATATCTTCGAGTTTGACTTCAAATTTTGTTATTTAATACACTCTTAAAAACATTAGAAAAAAAATCTTTATTAAATTGTTTATTACTTTCGTCACTTGTGATTTATTATGTAATTTGTTAATAAAAAAAATGTGAAATGAAAAGAAAATTGAAACGACGAAAGAAAAAATTTGATATAGTATTTTGATAAGGTAAATGTATCCTAAAGTAATTAAACACATCAATCATAAATTAAACAAAGACTTGTATAATTCAGTAGATTCGAAGTACACCATTAATCAAAGTTAGTTTATTTATTTGGACGTACTAATCGAGAATACTCATGTTGGAGGGAATAGTTCAATTAGTTTTTAACCTAATTGTATTTATACAAACATACATATTTGTTTACTTGTTTATCTTATTCATGTTTAAAATATTTCAATTTACGTTTAAGATTAATGATATTTCTTGAAAGTTCGAGCAAGATTAAGAAATATAAGTAATTATTTCAATTCATACAATTTTTTACAATAGAAATAATTGTTGTACAGTGGAACCTCGCTTAATGAATTTAAATATTTCCGGATATTATCTCCTATACTGAAACATATTCAAAATATACACATAATATGTGAAGACAAGTTTTAAAAATGATGAAGCTGCGCGCCTGCTCCGGGACTTCTCTACTCATCGTCACTCGTTATGCGAATAGTCGCTCGCTAAGCGAGCCAAAATTTATTTTGTTCGTTAAGCGAGATTCCACTCTATATTATTTTTATAATAAATATTTATTTCCTAAAAAATAATTATAAGAAAATGAATTGAATGAAATAGAGACACAATTTTTTTAGTTTATAATTTTTCTATTTAAAAATAAACATTTTTGTTCTATTTAATTATGATTTTATGTATATGACAAGTTATTTAATTTTATCAAAAAATACTTTTTTTGTATTAAATTGTGGAGTTATTTTTTTAAATAAAAATATGGATAATAAAACTTAATATATATACCAAGTTAACAAAATATAGTATAAGAATTGATATTATTTTATCATTTTATTAAATTACATTTTCTTTAGAAAATTCCGATTTTTAATCATTTTCGATATTTTTATATATAATCATAATTATTAATAATTGTCTTTTTGAATCAATTATTAAATAATATTTTGTATATATATAAAAGACAAAACTTTTAGGATCTTGTTAATTTATATAAATTTATTTGAAAGTTGTCTTAGAAACTTTAAGACTTTATCAAATGAAATTTGTTTTGTTTAATAGAAATTTGTTATGAAAATTTGAAGGTAAAGAGAAATAAATTCAAGACTTAATGTGTTCTAAAATTTAGACTAGTAAACTAACATAAAATAGTAAATAAATAACATGTATACGTATAACTATGAAGTGTTTTTCAAGTTTTAATTAAGCGAAATGTATGATACGCAAAAGCCTTAACGATTTGCCTTCAATGCGGATGAAATTGATTAAATTGAGCTACATATAAACACATACATATAAATAGGTGCATAATGCATGTGCAGACGAATTCAAATAAAATTAAAGGCAATATCAAACGGGAACGTGAACGATTTTAAAGTTGAAATTTATGCGAAGTGCACGGGTTTCATTGCGTTTTAATTAATTTTATTGGGGCAATTAAATGTGTTATGGTAATTTTACAAAACACTCCGCCATATAAATTAGCAACAAAACGCAAAATGCAGCCATTTCCATTTCGTTTTCTATTTATTTCTTTCTCTTTTTCAATCCCCTTGTTTGTTGCTTTACTATATTTTTTTTAATCTTATCCCTGCTTATGTAACCGCGAAAGACGACGTCGTGCGCATGTTTATAAACATTTTATATAACCTACACACGCTTCCACGTGTAATTATATAAATTTTAACCGAATTCCAAGTATTGCAACGTATGCACTATTAATTTTCATACCTCTATATACTATTTAATCTGTGTTGATCATTCTCATACCTGAATAATTTAAATGTGAGCATATTAAATTCTTAGTAATTTTTACACAAATTACTTCTTTCGTTAAATTTATAGCATTTATTATATGATGTTTTTCTAACTTTGTAATTATATAACTTTATTACAAAATCATTACAAATATTTACTAAATTTACAAAGAAATAATAATATAATAATTGGAAAAAAAAAAC
The DNA here is from genome assembly GCF_001412225.1 of Nicrophorus vespilloides. Taxonomy (NCBI): domain Eukaryota; kingdom Metazoa; phylum Arthropoda; class Insecta; order Coleoptera; family Silphidae; genus Nicrophorus; species Nicrophorus vespilloides. Next base: position 353,506 of record NW_017098369.1, on the reverse strand, counting down.
TAATATTATATTATTATCCATATTTCTATGCGGATTTGCCTCGTGTTGTTAAAATCTGTTTCCATGCGCTACTTGTCAATTTACTTATACAAGTATTTGTGCAAAAACTCTTCAAGTATTTGCGTATTAAAATTTATGTCCTGAGTTGAAAAAGTTTCCCCAATCCAAATAAGATCATCAACACGCGTTGCTTAAATTGTCAAATACCAATTAAACAATATTAATGTTTTATCATTGCAATTCAGGTGTATTTTGTGCATCGATGTTATTTTATATAATAATTATGTAATTTATAGAAAATTTAGTTAAACTATCAAATAATATCAAATAAATAATAATGTTCGGAAAGCGAGGTATTCGAGAACCTGTGAAGTATTTACAGAGTATAGTTATTGAAAGTAAAGTTAAAATATATCTATTACCCGATCTACACGATAGATATGTTCCTGAGAAAATCGTGTAAATTGAAATTGTAACTTTTTGAATGTAAATCCGTGTAAATCTAAAAATATGCAAAAAACGCATAAAGTTAGTTTCAACATTTATTTAGTTTTTTTTTAAACCGTGTAAAACTTGAACTTGAACAGTCGGTATTTTATTAAATATCTAGATGTTACATACACTATAGATATTATAAACTTTCATGTAATTCATGTGAATCTTTTCACTAAGTATAATAGAAAATTTAAATAAATGTTGTGTATTAGTATTACAGGTGCAAGAAAGTTGCCTTTAGAATGAATTATTTTCAAAATAAATCATACGTGTAAGCGATCAATAATATGTGTGTATATTTATTTTTCGTGCACGTGCTTTGTCTGCGGAAGAAAGTTTCATTGTTATAGGCACAACGGTAGTACAAGAAGAAATGCCTATCAATAATTCAATTTTCATATAAATTATGCAAGATCATTTGCTCGACTCGAATTGATTATGATCGATGGTTTATGCCGTAAGATGTGAACAAATGTGACACATTTATTAATATTTATTGCGACGTTTAATTGATTTATTGTATTCACGTTGCTTCGCTTTCGCTAAGTGGATATAAATACTAATAGACAATTCTCAATAAACTATCGGATTTATAATAAGTGCTGTTTGTTTAATTCTATTGCAACAATTATATTTTTATTAAAATATTTAAAGATATTTTTTTTAAATTCAGTTTAATAAAAAGTATTTTTGAAGAAGAAAAGAGTTTGCAAATATCATTTATTAAAGATTAAGTAATTATTGGTGCATTTTATAGATGTTCGAAAATCTAATTGTTTTGATTTTAATTTGTTTTCTGAATTTAAACTCGATATAATCGTATACAAAAACAATGTAAATTCGGAAAATGAGTAGTTCGAAAAACGAGGGTCCACAATATGTTTTACTTTATAATATTAAATTTAATTGCTTATTATTCCCTTAATAAAATTTTATTTATAATTGGACTTTTATACAAAACGATGATTAATACATGTATAATATTGAAAAGTTGTACAAGTAGAACGTTAATATTTTTTTACATAAATATATTAGGAAATTATTGAAAAATCTTCTAGTCCTCAAACATAATAAATTTCAATTATCTAATTAAATTTTACACAAAACTATACTTAATTAGAATAATTCAAGATATAAATACGGTAATAATTAATTTTATCAGATTTATTTTAATTTAAAACATTTACATATTCGATATTAAATAAATAAACATTAGGAAACTAATAGCAAATCCTTTGTATCAATGTGTTTAATTAATTGGTAGTTTTTAATAATTTTTGTGTTTTTTGTCTTTAAAAACAGGAATTTTACATGAAATTTGTGTATTAAAATGTACTTATTAGTTATATTGCCAGTTTATGTATAGGAGAAGCGAAATTCTGTTCGGAAACCGAAACTTCTTAGGGATTTATGTAAAGCTTCACAGTATTTGTTATTGAAAGTAAATAAATATCTTACTCAATAATCAAGAGTTTATGCGCTACTTTTTGAATATTTATATAATCAAGTTCTAATCAAACGTTAATCCATATTATATTCTAATGGTGTAAATTAAAGCAGAGTAAAGATTGAAATACGCAACAACAACAAAATCATAAACTGTTAGTGTGAATTATGCAATGCCATTAGATCGACACCAGTAATTTGACATTAATTGTGATCGGTATAAATTAATGCGTAATCATTTAACTACCTGCATAAGCTTAAGTACGAAATGTAATCAGTTACAGCATAATTTAATTAATTGCGAGCATTAATACTTTGTTGGGGAGACCCCATCCATGGAGTCAAGTGTAATTTATCGAAAGATTAATGACATTCACTACATTAAACGGATACCATGCACACTTTATTCCTTCGTTTGTTCGCTGTTTATTTATATTTTTTTCTTAGTATTCTCATATGTGTCTTCAAGATGTACATAATTTGTACTTTAGCTTATCGTGTTGTTCATTTGTCATTCAGATTCAATCATGTTTTTATATTTAGTTTGCCTTAATCGAAGGATGATTTTGTTGCAAGTCGAGGCTAACTTGAAATACAAGTTAATTAAATTTTGAATCTTTTTTTCTATTTTCAATCAATTAATTTGATATCTTGTCATTATTATTATTCATATTAAAATCATTTCGACTTCTCATATTAAATAATCAATAGAAGTAAAATGTGTTATGTAATTTCTATGATAAATAAAAATTATCTTTTGTATTCTTAAGAAAGTTCATAGATTTGCTTTAATATCTCATAATTTGTCTAAATTATATAATTTCTATGACAAATAATAATTATCTAATGTTTTCTAATAGATTTGCTACAGAATCTCATGATCGTAAGAACTCAAACTAATTTGAAATATAAGTTAATATTATGGGTGAAGTAAAAAGTTCTAAGCGTTTTGTACATACTTCGATCGACAGTCTTCTTGAAACCATCCTTATACAAATGGTTCCAAACGGTTTTCTGACTAATCTTCAGTTCCTGGGCAATGGAAAAAGTGCTCGCATGCCGGTTCGATTCAACGATTTCCATGATTTTATCAACATTTTTGAAGATTGGTCTACCAGAGCGTGTCTCATCTTCTACGTCAAAACTGTCAAAGAACTATAGAATGACAAGAGATATATCGTGAGATATGGCTCACTAATTTAACGAAAAACGCTAAAAACTTTTTACTTCATAATATTGGGATATATTTTCTTATCATATTAACTAATCAATATAGAAATAAATTTATTTACGAAGTTATGTATTTTTTTATGATAAATAATAATGGAATGTTTTGTTTTCTAAGGAATGTTCGTAGATTTGCTATAAAATCTCATGAACATAAGAACTTTAATTTATACTTTGTACATAATCATGACTATAACTAAAGTAATTTGTTTTATTACCATATAGATAATGTAGTCAGTGTATAATCAAGTCTGTAATTCTCTACACCATTCATTTCATGCGTTTAAATATATCAAATTATCTACCACGAATTTTCTTTATAATTTAAATATTTGTTACATACACATAAAAATAACTTCAAATTACCTCTAAATTATCAATACAAAATTTTAAATAATAATCATTTAAATATAAAATTATATAATTTTGTTTCAAATACTTGGTAATATTTTTTAATTTATAAGATTTTTTTTTAAATATTTAATAAAAAATTAAGATGTTTCTAAATTAGAGTAGTTTTTGATTAATTTATTTTTTGTTCCTATAATAATTTAAAATTTCCATCGAATAAAAATATATTTTTTTAATATAGAAATTTTGTCTAATCCAAGAAAAATATACACTTTGAGAAATTAGATAGAAATAATAATAATTTATGAAACAAAGCTACGCATATTTACTATTATTACCTTGATTTCAGATCATCAAAGGAATAATTAAGTTATAATTATTTTATGTATACACGTACTTTTTCTTCCTCCTATGATTATGATTTGATTACAAGGCATTATATAATTTGTACCGCTAAATCTGCTGAAGAATAAGTAAAAAAAAACGTATAGTATAGCATTCCACATTTTAATATTGAATCTTGCTGAGTTTCCTACAGATGTGAGGCAAGAGAACCGCCACTAATGATATTATAATCGCTCCAAAAATTTACCAATACCATTTTTCACCATCAATTTTATGCCCATTATGATTATATAAAGGAGGTTAAAGAGAACAGATTCGTTGCATTCCTTGAAACTAATAAACAAAAAACAAACAAAAAAATATGCAATGATACGTATTTGAATATCAGTAAAGTAATATGTTCTTTATATTTAAAAAAAAAAAAATGAATGTTCGATTCGATTTCATCACGTAATAATTATTTATTGTGTTTGTTTTTGTTGTACGTTGTGTAATTTAAAAATTGTAAAGTCATTACGTGATATTTTTTGTTTTGTTTTGTTCGCTTTACCTATGGTTCTGTGTCATTAAGTATACCTTTTTTCCTTTGTTTTCTAATAAAAAGAGTTTTGTTTTGTACACTTGTTGCAAATGCAGTTATTTACTATGTTTGAAGAGAAAAAGTAGACGTGGAATTGTTTTGAAACATAAGTTGTTATTTTTTTTCTGTGAGAAGGTTATGGTATAGAATTTATCTTTGTTAACAGTTTTTTTTCTATTTAGAGTATTTTTAATAGTTTTGACTGCTTTATATATTATTTAAGAAGAGTTAAAACTTGTTACTTTCCATATTTCAAGTAAAAAATTTCAACAAACATAAATATTTGACAAGTGAAGAAATATTAGTAAATTGTTTAAAAAATGATATTGTTGATTTACAAAATTACAGCAAATTTGTATAATAATTAAATCAACGTATTCTCATTGATTTTTATAAGGTTGTTGGATTAAAGTTAATCATCTTTAATAGTTAAAGCATGAACTCAATATCAATGTGTATAATTATGAAAACGTATTTTTCTTTTATATCATAAACATACACTATTTCTAGTATAAATCAATCACAATTAAGGAGTATATAAAAATGGGCACATCAACGTTATGATTTATCTTCTATATGGTTTCAACAAATGATTAAATCATGAAAATCATTCTCCTAATATTACGTTTACTATTATGAAATATTCAGAAGAGATGCAAGGAACAATTTCATATAATTTTCATATTTGAAATTATCTTAGTTTTAATGAATTTTTTTTTGTATTTTGTTTAAATGCATAAAATTTGTTTCTACTCATTTTCAGAAGATTGTCTTATATTGTTAAATACCAATTATTCAAAACGAAAATAGTTTACTGAATGTTGAGGTTTTAATAGTATTAAAGTTTCTTTTCATTAATTTATTACTGGGTTGTTAAATTAGTCCGTTCGTTTTTAAAACTCCTTTATTTTGTATCATTCTGGGCCAACTTTTATATAATTTCATAATGCAATCTCTCCAGAAAGTTCCATTTATTTGTTCGTTAACCGAATTGTTCGTTAACGAAGCAGCTTATGAAGCTTAAGCTAGCGTTAACCGAATATAAAGTAATTTTTTTTTCAGTTTTCTACTCACGAATTTTTGTTATACGTTTGGTTAAGGAATTGATTAAATAATAACATATTAATTTAAACATAGTTTAAATGAAATTTATTATTTTGATACAAATTATTTAAAAAAGTTTTATTTTAATCATTACTAAGAAAAAATAATTATATTTATACCAGTTTTTTTAATAAATTAAAACGTTGATGTTAATGTTATAAAAAATGTAATTAATTACGTGTATGCATTACATAAATATAGGGTTTGTCGAATGGATTACAATTTCTGAAGATGGATCGAAAAGTAAGGGTTGAAAGAATATAGGATGACATATCGCGAAATCAGTAATGTGCTTTTTTTTATTAATCCCTTTTTTACCTTCCATTCGGGCGTACCAAGAGTGATGTGTTGTAAAATGACAGGTTAGGAAGATTATTACATTAGTCTTCGGATTTGGGTGCGCTGCGGCGTCCCGGCGCCGCTGTGGGTGTGTCCGGTCGTCGCGACGACGCAACCGACGCCTGAATTATAGCACGGGAGAAACTGGGGAAAACCTCCATAACCGTTGCGAACGATGATGGCGCTATGTAAATGCTCAAAAAGCCGTGAACTATCTTTTATTATATAATTTTGTTATTATAAAATATATATGAAAACAAAGTAATTGGTATGTTAATTTGTGAAATGCGGCTTCAATTAGTACGGATTCACATGAAAATATTAAAACAACTTGAGAACTCTATTTTTTTTTCATTTATGCGGTTTATTTTCGTATGTTTTTAGTTCTTCCATTAGTCCGGTTTTAAAATCGTTGCTTAAAACCAAACTAATCGAGGAACTAAATACATTACGCGACTGAATTACTAAGAAACTATGGAATAATAATAAATAGAGTTGAGAATGAAATTGCTGAAGAATAGAAACAAATAAAATTAAGTGTTTGTTTGAAACAATGTGAAAAATGTTTAAAAGACTTTCTATTATAAATACTTCTACTGTTTTCTATTGAATAAGATTAAATTTGTTGTCAAAGAATAGTAAAATAGATAAAATGAAGAAAACTGAAGAAACAAAAGTATTTGTTGTTTGTGACAATGTGTTTTTATTTTTTTTAATTTTTAATAGTTCATTTTTATTTAGACCTATATGAAAAGCTACAAACAAAAGTTCACTTTTATTTTCAAGCTTTGTCATTTGTTTATTTCTATTTTAATAGAACTTTAATAATTAAATTAAATTATTCTGTTTTGTCATGGAACTAAATTTTTAAGACATATATTATTATAAATTATTCATTTCATACAAATAAATTATTTTTTTAAAATTATATTAAATGTAAACAATTTATGAATTTATGTAATAGTACATAATATTTTTATAATATTTATCAATAAATAAATTGAAACAGAAATAGAAAATATTTATTAGAGTATTATTAAGGAGTTATCTATAGAATGTAGGGAGGTTTCTTAATTAAAGTACTTGGCCTTTCTGTATTCCATTAAAACCAAAATAATGATCATATCGTTTCTCCCCTTATATAATTTACTAAATGTACCTCAAAGGAATAATACGTAAAACAAAGCTTAAAGCGGAGAACAAAAATTATATTCTTATCATTACGAAATATATATTCAATATTCTGAATTTAATAAATAACAAATAAACAAAAGTAATTGGATACTACAAACAAATATAGATAAATTCGATAAATGTGTTTTATACATATTTGTTATGTATTATTATACATATGGGCGACTAATAGCCGAATGGTTAAGTCGCCCTACCCACGAGCTAGTGGGCGCAGGTTAAAATCCTGGTCAAGCCAGGCCCTTTGTGAGCACTCTCGGGGCTTGCGGCAATAGGGCCATCGTTCATCACAGATGGACAGTGAAATGAATAAGGTTGAGCATATGGACTTTCAGCAATCTTAAATTTACTCAATGTTCACATTGATGTACAGATTGTTAATAAAATTACACGACATAAAAAAGATATATTATTAATTAAATATATGTTTGGGAAGTTTTTACTTTAATTTTAATAAATTGATAAATAAAATCATATTTTATGTTCTATAATGATAAGATTCATAAATCAATATAGATTAAATAGTTTTCGTTTCCAAGAAAATGAATAAAAAGTTTGAAACAAAAATTCATTTTACATATTTTTAACACTAATAAATATACCTATCACTTTTTATAATCATATGATTTTTATATAAATAAATAGTAAATAAAAAAATGTAATAAAATATATTTTTTTACTTAAAAATATTGTTTTCACTCTCAAAAACCAAGACATTTCTAAATAAATGCAAACTATTTATGTTGTTGAAATTTATTACATTAATATTTCTTATATTAAGTTATAAATCTTTTATATAATTTATTCATAAAAGATAATAAAAAAAAACATAATGTGCGAATCATCAAAAATAGTCATTCAAAATAAATATGATTTTCATCATTATTGAAATTTGTTACATCATTATTTTTTAAAAGAAATCTATAAAAATATGAAAACTAAATTGTTGTTATATTGAATATTACTAATAAATGTTGTGAAAATGAGAATGTATAATCTTGAGATTCATAAATAAATGTAAAGTAAATGGTTTAATTGGTTATTTTTTTTGTCTGAAATAAAGTAACAAATTTGTAAAGTCAAAACTTGCTTATTTACCATAACAAGTTTTGAGAGCCTTGGTAAAATTGGTGGTTATTGCATTAATTGCATAGTATTTAGTTGCATTTTCGGTTTTTATGGTATTGGGAAGCACCAAAAGAAACAGTAGTTGAATTGCAAGACGAACGTGTAGAAAAACGTTAGGGTCGCTACTGTATCATTAAAGTATCGAAAGGTTCTGCCAGAATGGGTTGAAGATGAACAGTAAGAAGAAGAAATAAAAAGAGAACTGAGCGTCGCTAACGTACCGATTTTTAGTAGAAACGGTAATCGTCGTCGGCGGCAGAGATCAGCCCCAAGAAAAACACAGGGAAGACGACGAGGGAACTCCCTCATTAGCAAACATTCGAATGGTCTCAGATCTGCAAAGATTATACGGTCGAAAAACGATTTGCATATCAAACGCACACTCTCATATACGAGCTAAACCGAATCCATCCCGTATTCTTTCTTCTGTCTGCTACGACCAATTACTCCACACGGCCCAATATTAAAGCTACGTTCCACTGCGATGGCAATTAGAGTTTTAACAAATCCCCGAAACTGAATAAATTATTGATGATAATATAGCTTCTGCAACGCATGGCTTTACTTTTACCTATCTTTCCTTTTCTTCGACCATAGGGTTCTTAATTTATTTTTGTCTGACCTATCGACACACCTCAGTTTTTTTCATAAATATCTTGCTCCAATTACTCCACATTCGAAATTATGCAAAATCACTGTTCGCATCCTCTCGCATTAAGTTCTTGATAATTGGCAACTTTGTTGAAGAGTCTCTACCTTTACCTTTCTTCTGTTCTCAAAGCATACAACAAGCTACAAAAAACGTATTTAGTTATGCCTTTTATTCATTATCGGATTCAAGCATTCATCCATCTAAAAAAAAGTTTTGTAGTGTTAAAATATCTAACAAAAAACTAAAATATAATACAAAAATCACCGATAGATGGCGTCTTTAATTGAAGTATAACAGCTTATTAAAATTAACTTGTATATGAGGTCCGCCGTAGCTGTGTGGCTATAGTCGTCTGTATCACGAAAATCTAATACGAAAGGTTCGATTCCCAAAAACCAACAAAAAATGGTGGTGGCTGTTAAACCTGAAAGGGGTAGAAATAGGGCCGAAAGAAACTTGTATACGGTGGGATTAAAGCAAACACTACACAACTACACCTTACAATTAGGGTCCAGAAGAATTGCTCTTTAATATAGTGGATATTATTTGCTAAAGTCACAAGTAACAAAAAACCTACATATTGTCGAATACAAGCTTTCATCCACCTAAAAAACATTTATAGTTTGTTTGTTGAAATATCTAGTTTTTTTTTATTAAATTTATTGAAAAACTAAAATTTAATAAATAAAATCACCGATAGATGGCGTCTTTAATTGAAGTATGAAAAGTAACTTGTGTATGGCATTAAAGCACAAAATACCATGCAATTAAATAAATTGTTTCATATAATAATATTGTATTAAAAAAATGCTTTAATTGTAATTACTTCAACATAATTATGAATTTGCAAACTTACAGTAAACATATTTTCGTTTCACTGAAATTTACTGAGTTCAATAATAATGTTATGTAAATACTTTTTTTTAACAATTTTATACAACCAATTGAGAAACGACCTTGATGCCTGGAAATTTTTTAAATAGTAACAATCAAAATCTTTACAATAGGAAGATGCCAATTTATTCCATTCTTGAGTTATAACTTAATTTTCAAAAACTTTATATACTTTTTGTTGAGAACTACTGATTACCTGAAATATATGTAAATTATCAATTACATTTTTTGAAAATAAGAGCTTGTTTGTGTAGGCGCACGTTTATTGAATATGAGGTTTAATTAAATTACAATATCGGAGCACTCGGAAACAACTCGTATGCAATTTGCAAGATAATCAAATCGGCCTGGGGCTGCAAAATTTTGGACTCGGACGTGTATAAATTTGTTGAACCGTTGCATCTTTCTTTCTTTTTTTTTGGGCTCAGCAAAAGTTTAAGATTTTCAGATACGAAACGTCATATGTTTTTTTTCTAATTAACTTCGATAGGGATCGGTGTTCGTTAATTTACTGTTGCGCAACTCCCAATTATACTGCAGACCACCGACAACCACTCATTCATATTTCCTTAATTGGATCCCCATACACTAATATTATTCACTGTGTAAAAATTGTATCTAAGTTTGCTTAATTCTTTTAATAATTGCAATATGTCAGTAATTATTAAGTTATAGAAAACATTTGTTCAAATTTTAATTATAGTTATTTTTTCTAATTGATTCTTGAAAATTCAGCATTATTTTAATACTGATAGAAATAATGCTCTACTTAAAAATTATTAAAAAAAAAGTTCTAATTTACATTGAATATGTTTCTATCAACGATCAATAATTAATAAGTTAATAGAAAACTTTTAATTGATTTTTCTAATAGAAATATTGTTATTTGATAAAGTTTTACTGTTTTTCTTTTTACTTTTAATATATTTCATTCTACAATAATTAATCATATGTTGTTATTTAAATATTAATCAAATATCTCAATTTTATTCCCATAAACTATAAATTTACATTAAAAAATTACATTTAAATTAATGAATATTTATTTTTTTTGGTTAACAAAATTTTTAAGAATTATAGATCATTAATTATTTTAAATCTATTTCTTAAACTCTTAATAAAAACTGTAAATTTGTTTAGAAAATTAAACATGCTATGAATTTACTAAGTAATGAATTAATGAAATTACAAAGAATATAAATGGAAGCCATGTTAATTGACTACAAAATGGAAACATAAATGAACAAAAAAAATATGTAAATTGGATCAAGATTGAAGGAGGGATGTATAAACTTTAAATAGAATCTAAACTTCTGACAGTTTTCGCTTGGCTTCTGATTGAATGGAAATAGGCTTTGAATTGGGGCACCTGTTAAGATTAGCGTAGAGTGTTGGTTGTTTTCCGTGTGTTGTTGAATATACGGCACATGTGTTGTTGTTGTTTGTTGTTGTTGGCGCTGTTGATGGATATGAAATGCTGCATGTTGTTGGCGTTTTCGTATTGTGTGCGTCGGATAGTTGGCACGAAAGCTGCGTGCACTGTTTGCTATCCGAGTCTCGCGTTTAATCGTCTATTAATGACGACCCTATTAATAAAATCCATTAATATAGCCGAAATATTCGCGTGATTCAATGAAAACGCTCAAAGCTAAATGCATCATGCTAAACTACAACGAAACACACTACTTTACAATCTTATTTAACCTCAAACGATAAATCACGACCGCGATTTGCCAACCTCAATAATAGAAGCATTTCCTTAAACATTAAACTATAATTTGAGAAAATAAATAAAAACTGATTTTTTTACTATACATCAAGAATGAAACATGATGGAATAGCAAAATTAAGATTCCCACAAATATTGTACATAGAGATTAGTGATCATTTATCAAATTAACACGATTTTTTTTATAAATAAAAACTGTATTTTTTAAGAGTTAATCCTTAATCTCGTTTAAATACTTCGATAGAATTATACAGCTTTAATATATAAACAAGAGTGGAAAAGCGAAATTAATATTAATTACATGCAATAAATATTTTTTACATAGATGATACTGAAACTATCGAAAATTAACACATTTTAGTATAATTAGTATAGTATAATTTAAGTTTTTTTAACTGATAATAGATAATTTCTATGCTTTACAAAATGTATCAGAGTTTTTACGTAACAGAACTAAATTTGAAGTTTTCACATCTATCCTTCAAAATTATTCTCTCGAGATTGTTCTGGAATATTAATAAAATGAGCTTTTAATTATTGGTTGATGTTGAACATATGCATATTTATTCAATTAGTATAATAATATATAAACAGAAGATAAAAAAGGACATTTGTTATGAATTTTTTGATGTTGCATTATTTTTGGTACAAAATAAATCACAGTTTATTTTAGTCTATTTCGATTATTTGTTTCTTAATTGGTATGATAATATAAATTTGGTGTTAATAAGTGTATGCATTTCCTTCACTTAGTATTTTTTTTGAAAATCATTATTTCTGTTGATTCTAGTCTCTCCGTTACTTAACGACATTTTCTAACATCGTCTAAGTAACGTTACTCGTAGAAACTTCGTAAAATATATAACTTTAGTAATTAATTTATATAAATATATAAATGATTATATCGAGGAAAAATATATAACATATTACAAGTATGTTTATTTTATAAAATTATGATTATCTTCGTCATTCACTATTATAGTTTGTTTCTGATTGTTCGTCTTTCTCTTTCATTGCTAATTTTCGTAAAATTTCTGCATTCGGTTCACTTACTGAATCAAAAACTTTTTTTTTCGTTACAATTAATTTTCGCATGATATGTCGTATGATAGACTCTGCTAATAATATTTTGCGTGATGTGCTTTTATAAATCGTCAGTCAGTATGTAGGAGGTACATAAGTCGAGATTGTCCCACCATTCTCAGTTTTAAAAGTTATGGTTGGTTTGTACCCTCGGACGTCTCACAGACGCCGCGCGAGCAGCAGAGTTAAATAAAGGATTATTTTAAAGTATATAATAGAAACGACTAAATAAAGTAAAGGTTCTTCCAGGATTACCAACAAATTTATTTTAGCAATTTTTCTTCATAAAAATAATCAAATTTGCAAAAATTATCTATAATCACTCAATTCAAGAAAGTTGTAACAAAGATTACGTCATTGATTAATTCCCATCTACATAAATATTAGAAGAAAAAAATAGCAAAGAAAACGTTGTTCGTTCTAAAAATAATCCATTAATAATTCACAGAATATGGATTTCTGATTATGCCGGAACTGAAAGCAACAATGTCACGTAACGTAATTCATCACAGTTTTATTTATTTGTATATTTTATATATTTCGTTCAGCATTGATTGACGTGTGTCGTCGTTCCGCATTGATCGCAATTAGAGTGGTGCGATTCCGAATTTTTTTAAATATTCCATCATGACCTGTTGATTCGATTCTTCATAACCTAGAAAAATAAAACGCGAATAAAAGAAGAAGAAAAATAAAGAGAAATGAAAGGAAAAAGAAAAAGAAGAAGTAAAAAAAAGGTGCATGCAATGCGTGATAATGAAAATTATATACGTTTCGAAGTTAATCTTAAGCTCGGCGTTTACTTTAAGTGTTGCTCTTTATTTTTCATTCCATCAACGTTGAAATATCTGTATCGAAATCAATCCTTGTAATTTTCTAATTAATCTTTGTTTTTAAATATTATTATAATAAATCTAAAAACTATTGAAAGTTTTCTATTAATTATAATTAACTTTGTTATAAATAATGAAATAATATAAAACAATGTAATGTATGTCATTAAGCAAATAATCTGTTTTTTTTAGTCAAAACATTTAATTTTTCATTAAATGTATTTTATTCTATTATTGAGTTTATGAAAAAAAAAATGTTATTCAAAATTTAGAATAATTGACACGTTTAATTATTACATGAGCGATGATTAATATAATTGTTTGAGTCATAGCAGAAAATGTATTCATTTCATTGCATAATTTCATTGTTCTTTTGCTTATTTTTCACTTTTATAGTTACGGTATTATTTTTTTTTAATTTGTTAAAATATTTTGTGAAAACTATATTTCTAGTTTATTTATTATTTTATTATTTGTAAATTAATATGTTATATTAATAATCTTTTTCGTAAAAATGGATATTTTTTTGTTTTTTTTTTGTCATTTTTGGTATTTGCAAATTTTTACGTATTTTTTTAAATTTTACTGTAGTTAATTTTTAAAGCGCTGCAATTTTTACTTGTTAATTATATAACATAAAAGTTTGGTTACTTAGTATAAAAAATAAACACCAGTTAGCTTCAATTGATAGAAAATAACAGTAATAAAGAAGAAAGCAATAAAAATATGAACATTATATTTATTTAATCATCCAAATATAATATGTAGCATATATATGTAATGTGTTTACTTGATTGATTATATCGATTAGGATCGATTTAGAAAAGTTATATAAAAAATGAAGCTCATTCAGTTAAAATCAAGAGAATTATATTAGTAAATTTCATTATATTTTTCACCTTTCGCTCTTTCGAATAAAATACCTTACCAGTGCTGAGCAAATGTGGCTCTACGTTGAGTTAAGTACGGCTCCCATAGAAAATTTAAATCCGTGTATTCAATACTGTGTAACTAAGGTGTGGCACTTTAATATATGAAAAACCGAAATGTGGCTCTCATTACAGTTATGCGTGCCTACCCTTGTACTATATATTTTTTTTTGTATATAACAGAGGTACCTAAACTTTTTTGGTTTACAGCGCCCTTAATATCTCAGAATTGGTTTGCAAACGCCTCCCACCACAAATAGAGACACGCCTTAATGACTACAGCTATAACTCACATAGAGCGGATTCGATAAATCCCGATTTACTATATTTTTTTCACTTGATATAGATCAAGTTTTTTTGATATCTTCTTCAAGTTTTTTTTTTCAATAAATAGTCCTATTTTAATCATTCTGGTATATTGGTGACACCCGCACTATTACTGTATATTGTGTATTTGTTGAAGTTCAGTCACTTTAAAATTTACCTATATATATATATTTTTTCTATCCCACGTGGAAAACTATTCTGCAATCCTCTCTATCCGCGCCAAATTACACATCATTAAGCTTAATTATTTCTCATTAACGTAACATCTCTTACAGAAAATTACTCTATGCTAACATATCTACGATCGCGAATTTAGTAATTTCGTTTGTCTTGACTTCTCGCAGTGAACAGTGGAATTAAGCACAAAAAATAATAATATAATTAAGCAATTTACTGATGACTTACATTAACATTAATGTCTTAAGTTGATCATAACATTATAATTGCTTTAATATCAATTATTTTATAAAGCAATTTTTAAACAATAAAACAATTATTTGTACAAAAAAAAACTTATTTTTTAGATTAAAAAATATTTTCAGTTATTATATCATTTGTATTTTATGCAATAACTTTTCATATAAATTTGTTATAATAATTTTTTTAATTTTTAATAATATTTTACAATTTATATACAAATTATACACAAAATAGTAATGCTAGAATTATTAATTAAGCTATGATTATTATTGAATATTACATTTTCAATAAATAAACATTGTTTTGTAAAGTTTGAACTATTTATTTTATAAATTTAGATTCATAATTAGATAAAAATCTAATGAATACAATAAATATTCGTAACCTGAATAAGTTTGTGGTGCATATTATTTGATTTCCTATTATTTTGTGTAATTAGTATAAAAATAATTAAAAAATGGGTTAATTTTAAACAGCACTTACAGATTCGTCACAACAACATTTTCTATAGATAGTTTTATTAATAAAACAAATATTTGTAACATGAATATACTAGTTAGTATCTTTTAATTTTGAATTTTTTTCTATAAATTGGATAAAATTAATTAAAAATGGGTTAATTGTATTAAAAAAAACTTACAGATTTGTGACTTGAAAATATTTGGTATATTTTAATTGATTTATAACTATTTTTGTATAAATAGTAAAAGAAAATAATAAAAAAATGATTAATTTGAAATACAGTAATAAGTTCTATAAATGTCTAATTTGTGTGTAAAAAAGTCTAATTAATAAAATAAAAAATCGTATTTTGAATATATTTGATATCAAATGAAATATCTAATTTTTTTTTTTAATTGCAAAATCTGTATTAATGAAGACAAAATAAAGAATTTATAGAGATGTTTCTGTCATCTTTTAAAGAAAGTCTAATTAATAAAATAAAAATTTGTAATTTTCTTAGTATTTGTTTTGGACGAAGCACTAAGTTGGGTGGTTGGGGTTTCAAGGTGGCGGTTTATTAACTACATCTTACATACATCGCTTGCACTATATTACTAATACACTTACTCTCAAATGCTAATAATCTTTCTCCCTGCTTAACTCCTCCGAGCTAAGCTTCCTCGAAAGCTTCATGGTGTACATTTTGCCACTGTTTACAGCATTGTTGCGCTTAAACAGTATTGTTTATTTGATTTATAATTATTTTTATAAATAGTATCAAAATAATTATAAATCTGAACCAGAAAAAAGAATGTAAAGGTTCGTGACAGCAATATCGCTGAAACGTCTATAAATAAATGAAAAGTAATAAAAGGAGGCAATATTTTTGGACATAAAAATGCTTGAGATCTTTTCGATTTGAGTAATATCGATAAAAGGACTATTCCATATTAAAACTATAATGGGAATAAGAAAATAGAAGATAAAAATGATATTGATTACATATAATACATACATACATATAATAAATGGACATAATCATATTTCAGAATATACAGTTTATCAATTTTACTGAATTAGTCAACTAATAAAAATTATAATATGAATATTTTTTATAAATTGCTAATAAATTATAGATAAAATTATTTCGTTTTGATAAAAAATGCGTTTTTTAGAAAAAAATTGTGACATGATTAAAACAAATTTATATTTAAAAAATACAACTATAAAGTTGATTACTAAAAAACAAATTTAAGTTACTTGTTAATTTATTTGTGAGAATGATGAAAAAAAGGTTTGAACTTAAAATTATAACTGAAAAGAAAACCGTAACATTGCCGCACGTATCGATCGGTATACAGTTTCATTTTTTTCTCTTCACTTTACTAAGCGAGTTACATAATACCGTTAAGATTATTGGTGAGGGTATTGGGTATCAACCCCCTGAGCGAATGTGTGCATTTTTCATGAGCTCCAATCCCAGTGGTATAAATATTAATAAATATAGAGTGCGGAGGAAGGAATGAGCGATTCGGTTTCTCATAGGACGAAGCGCGTTACACTGAAAACAATACCTGATAATGAACCTAGGTGAATATGCATACAAAAAAAAATGCGCATAATACATTCACATTGTATAACTTTCCTTATCTAAATTGAACCAGAGATACGAGACTTTCATTTCGCAATGAAAAGAAAAAGCGAGCTTTAAAAATGGTCTTAGTCGTTCAATTAATTTGTGAATGAAGATTAATTAAAAACGAGAAGTTAATTAAATCGGGAGTAGAGCAGCTCGCATATGCTCGTCCTTTCTCTAATCGCGAAAATGTTAATGCTCGTCGAGCAGAAGGACCTTCCTCGTCCGGCGACACCTGGAAGTCACGGAAGTCGTCCTTCGACTGCTGCCAGCTGGTGGCAATAAAAAAAACGCACCGAGCAAATCCAAATTTGGGGCGGCGAATTATACCAATTAAATGGAGAAAAAAAACAATATTATACGAGAACGAGATAGGCCTTCTTCTCCACCGATAAAATCTGTCTCCTTCGTCCTTAATCGCTCTATTATCAGTGAGGAATTTTTAAATTCCCCGCAATTAGTAACGATAACGTAACGAGCGGACATTTTTACACACACGGCAATCGGCATTCTTTTCCCTTGGAACAGTGAATAAATCAAAAGGTTTGCCACTTTTTTTTTTATGTCGAGCGCAGTAATTTTCGTACAAGGTGTTTTTTGTTTTTGTTTTTTAAAGAAAGTTATTCATGCGAATGAATTGTCTGACGAAATTATGAAACAATTAAGACTTCGATTTGCATTCAACGTATTTTTTTAAAATTCTTCTTGTCAATTATTGCAATTCAAAGTCGTTATAACTACATACATTATTTATTAGTTAACTAAATTTTATAAGTTTCTTTATTCACTTCTGTAATCCTCTCTTAATAACGAATTTATAATTTCATATCTTGTATTTATTATACATATTATGCATGATAAAGTTATAAAGCTTTCAGATCTAAGAAAAAAACAATAAAAAAAATTACTAAAAAATATTTCTTTAATTAATTTTAATTATGTATTGTAATTATGCACTAATACTATATTTTTCCATATAGAAAATTGTGTTAAAACCAAATAATTTAATTAATCTTTCTTATAGATATTTATTTAGAAACAAAATTAATTAAATAGTTTAAGTTTTGTTTATATATAATTGTTATTAAAATTAAAATATTTTTTATAGAATAAAAAATGTATTTATTAAAAATGTTTACTTTATAAAGCGATTAATTTTAAAGATTATAATTAAAGCATGTTTTTTGCACATTTATGAACAAATTTAAAGATTCTGGAAAATCTGAAAATCTACACAGAATTGGATACATGAGCAAACTGGAACGCAAGCAGCGTGTATTCATGTACACACGTATAATACGCAATAAGGAAACGATAATTTTCACGCACGGTTCCGGTTTTCGCAAGAAACCGGAAATTAAACGGCTCACAGCTCATATGAACATATATAAAAAAAATATATACACAATTAATTTCGATCCCCTTGCAAATGTCCCATGTATCATTATTTATTTCTCGCTCTGTACATGCGCTTTATTATACTTTTATTTTTTTACGTATTTATTCTCTGCTCGAACTCGACGATTATCTCATAACGCGATTACATTAGTGGCATTAATCATAACAGGCCATGCGTTAATATGACGCAATCGATCAATATGACATTACCGGCTTCCTCTTTTTTTTTTCATTTATTTTATTGTCATAATTGGAAATCTAATTGAAAGCTACTTGAATTAATGATTCCGTTCTCAATTGATATTTCGATGTTTCTTCTATCTGATTCTATTAAATATTGACGTTCTTTTATCTTCAGGTTTTGGTTTATCCACATGCTTTGTATCGATTTAACATATATATTTTAATATTCCTATGGAAAAATGAAATATTCTAATAAAACTTTTTATAAACTAATAATAAAAATAGTATATAGAGTCAAAAACATATTTATTGCAATCAATACATTAAATCAATGATTTTTTTTCTACGTCCATAAAATAATTTTCCAAACTTATTCTTAATATGAACCCGGAAGTACTACGGATGGGTCAAAGTGACCCTAATATTTGTTTTCATCCGTATTCTATTGCAATTTAATTGTGGAGAATTGACCCGTCTATAGCAAATACATTCTTGAAATATCATCAATATTTCAATTTAAAAGTGGAATAATTTAGAGTAAAAATCAATAATTTGTTCTATTTTTGCAATATTTAATCATTTTGACTCATATGTAGTACTTGTGTTTTTGTTCGTAGTAGTTGCGGGTTAATGGCTTTACTAAATGAAATTCATGTATGTTTACAACAAGCCAATCACACGGATTTAACGCCATCTATTGGTGAAATTGCAAATATTTTGATTTAACCTTGAACAATTGCAAAATTTCCGGTTTGAAAATTTCAAAACAAACTAAATTATAATACACAAAATAAAAATGTATTCTACAAAATTAGTACACCAAATTATTGTTTTTTGCACATACAGTCAAGTATCTATTTGTGCTGTTTATTTTTATGCAGTCCAGTTTGAAACAGTCGACATACCGCATTATGCAAGGTATTACTATAAAAAGTTATAAATTTCAACATATTTAACTTCTAGAATCAATAATTACAGAAGCTGAAACCAATGAGATAATATTAAATCGCCATCTTTTGATTAGTTCTGGAAATGTTTCAATAAATTGTGGAAAAATAAACTTAACAAATATAATAAAAAATAAGAAGAAAATCTACAAACAATTACTAATTACAACAAACGTAACATCTATAAATAACAATTAAATCACGCAATGTTTGCTTTTTGTTTTAAACCTATATATAGTTATTATAATCTAGCATGTCTTCAAAATGGTTTTCATATTTTAGGTTCTTAATCCAAGCCATTAACAAATACGATAGGCAATCTGGAATTCCAAAGGAATAAAATATATAAAATTCCAAAAAAAAAGTACTAAAAACGAACGAAACTAAGCACATAGGTTAATGATACGAAATGAGAAAAATGTTTATGCTGAATTTATGGCCTTAGAGTTTTGTAGCCTTCATAAATAATTTTTCGTTTAAGTTAGTGGCTCCCCTCCGATAACTTGATTACATTTAGAGAAACGTATTTAAGGGTTTCTTTCTTTGTTTCGTTTTCCACCCCTATCGCAGCCACCGATCGCTTCGAATATTTTTACGGCGTTTTTCCTTCACTGTGAAAATTCTTTTGTTAGTCATGCCAAAATGGAAATGCATAGAACACTGTAGAAAATAGAAAGAGAACCATAAATTCCACAAACTTTTTCGGGCTTGTTATTTCTTTAGTTTCGTTGTCCAGACTACCACTAAATTTTATTGACATTCAAATTAATGTCTTTCGTTCCTTTTGTGATAGCGAATGTTTGATCAAACTTTTATTGCTCGTAATTATTTCGGTATTTCATGAATTATTCAGATTTATTCTTCGGGTTATTTCCGAACTCGCATAATGCAAATAATCATAAAATATGTATCCGTTATTTCCAGTAATTACATATGTTACCATTATTTCAGTACTTTATGTTTTGGTAATTGGATATTCCATAGAAATTTAATAATTCTATAAATATTGATCAATTATTTTATTTTTACATCAAATTTTATTGAATTTCAACTTATTTTTTATATTTCCATATTTCCATAGAAATAATTAAATGAAATACATACAATTAATCAAATAAAATATCAATGAAATACAACAATACATAGCATGCATCAAGACTAACTAAATTTTCATTGAGTAAAATGAAAATAAATACTACACAATACAACATAATACAACTTTATACCGTCTTTTTTTGTTTTATTTGTATTTAATTCCTCGATGAATCTGCTTTCAAACAGATTAATCGCACTATGCCAGGCATTTTTGTATTTTTCGATCAATCCAGATTAATTATTGAAAATATCAAGACAAACTACATTTTTTATTCAGTAAAATGAAAATAAATTCTACACTATACAACTTTATACAGTCAAGTCTTTTTTTGTTTGTATTTAATTCCTCGATTAATCCGGTTTCAAACACATTAACCGCACTATGCGAGGTATTGCTGTATCGTTCGATAAGTCCGGATTCACTGTTGAAAATATCAAGACAAACTATTTTTTTATTCAGTAAAATGAAAATAAATTCTGCATTATACAACTTTATACAGTCAACTGTATTTTGTTTGTATTTAGTTCCTCGGTTCATCCGATTTAAAACAGATTAACTGCACTATGCGAGGTATTGTTGTATCGTTCGATAAGTCCGGATTCACTATTGAAAATATCAAGACAAACTTCATTTTTTATTCAGTAAAATGAAAATAAATTCTGCATTATACAACTTTATACAGTCAACTGTATTTTGTTTGTATTTAGTTCCTCGATTAATCCGGTTTCAAACAGATGAACCGCATTGTACGCGGTATTGTTGCATTGTTCAATCAATCCGGATTCACTATTGAATATATCAAGACAAACTATTTATATTGATTAACCGCACTATGCGAGGTTTAATGCCTATAATATGGTAATAATTTAAATTAATACCATTTTTTTCAAAGAATTTTATAATGCAAATTATATAACAAATTTGTAATATTGTCTGGTGATTTGTAAAGGAAGAAAAATAATCTTAAGATTATTTTCTGTTATGTTAATAGATGAATGCAGTTATGATTAATGTAGCGATTCGCTCCATATTTTCTTTTGAGAAGTTGCAATCTTCATCTATACCTTTTATTCGTTCTATGTAACGTTGCCATTTAAATATGTAAATTACGATGGCCAATTTGCCGTTCAAATAGGTGTAACGTAACGAGCCATTAAATAATGTTTGTGCAAACAGAAAATCACATTTGTTCTTATTGTTTCATTTGATCGTGATTGCATATGAATGCATGTTTCTATAGTGCTCTAATTGATACGATTTGTGCTAGATATTTATTAATTTGTTTATTTATATATTACCAATGCAGAAAACTGATTTAATCAATCTCCTATTAGCATATTATTTATACCAATTAACACTTTCAAACTTGTAATGCTCATTCATAAATTTATTTCCAATCTAATTAAATTAAGTATTTTATTTTGTATATAAATATTGATGTAATTTTATAATTATTTCAATAAATATTGTTATTATTAGAGAATAAGGAATGTTTTAACATTTCTTTAATAGTTAATTAGATTTAATCAACCTTTGCTTACCAATGGTTATTTTTTTTATACAATTTTTTATTCACCCTAATTTGGAATATTGACCTTAATTTTCATCCCTAATTATTATTTTTATTAATTTATTGGAAAATCAAATAAAAATGTATTAATATAATTTTAAAAATAGTTCTAAAAATTAACGATATTTTATTTTGTTTCAGGTTAGTGGAATATTATTTCTATTAAAAAAGGAGATGTAAGGAGTTACAAGTAAGTTTGTTGTTATTAATTTAACTTGATTTATTCGAACTTGACTTAATTCAGTTTCTTTTTAATTTTTAATACATTATCAAATTCTGAATATTAATCTGATTTTATTTGAATTCCTCAAATTTGTTATTATTTCAAAAGTGAATTATGAAATATGTCTAGTATCAAAATTTTTCTTTAAATTAACAATAAAATAAATATTTGTTAATTCATTTTTAGTTTTTTCAAAGTACGTTGATTTATAAAGATGATTGCTGAAATAAATACAAGTTGTGCATACAGTGGAACCTGTTTTTGTGCGGTCCTTTTTTATACGGTATATGAATTCCAACGGCGTAGGCACTATTGTAATGTTTTCTATCAGTGTGAATCTGTACAGCCTGCTCAAACGATTCTGTTAGTCGATTTTGAACCAATTCATCACAAGAAGATGCGCGGTTTGGATTAACACGAGTAAAAGTGATTTTTTTGTACGATTTCTTTTATGTGGTAGATAGGGACCGCACAAAAAAGATTGTACTATATTATACTCGATATTTTACAATATAATTGAGATTAGCAACAATATAATTTGTTAATTATTACTCACCATTAATTCTTACAATCACTTTTAAATTGTTTGTATAATATGAACTTTCATGATTTGGGAGCTTAAATGTGTGAGTATTATACACGAGATTTTACGTTATATGTATATCAACAAAAAGAAAATTAATTGATTACATCTTACTGTAAATTCTTCAATTTTGTGTTTTTTTCAATACAAAACCCTATGCTGAAGTAAGTACAACTTGTGCGTATTATACTCGAGTTTTTACAGTACATTAGAGATTTCCTTCAACAGGAGTATTTGTTCATTAAATCTCACGGTTAATTCTACCAAGTACACTTCAGATTTTTGTATAATATGAACCTTCGTATCTTGGGAACTTAAATAAGTCGAAATTGTGCGTATTATATTCGAGATTTTAGGTTATATGCGATATTAGCAAACAAAAAGAAAAATTATTAATTCAAACATACTGTTAATTCTTCAAATTACATTTGAGTTTGTTTTAATATAATACGCACTCCCTATGTTTTCTTGCTGAAATAAGTACAAGTTGTGCGTATTATACTCGAGTTTTTATAATATATTTGAGATTATCAAAAATATTATACGTATTCTTCCAAGTAAATTTCAGGTTTTTGTGCAATATGAACCTTCTTGTTTTGGTAACTTAAAATAAGTACAAGTTGTGCGTATTATATTCGAGTTTTTATAATATATTTCAGATTATCAAATTATCATTTAAATTTCCCTGTTAATTCTTGCTCATACATTTCATTTGTTTTTATAATACGAACTTCCGTATATTTTTGAGTTTAAATTGTGTGCATTATACTCGAGATTTCATGGTATTTGATAAATGCATATTTGTTACATAAATGTTTGCATAATACGCATATCCGACATTTTTTTCGAGCAAAAATCAGTATAAATTGTGCGTATTATACACGAGATTTCATTATATATGAGATATTAGCGACAAAAAACTACGAAAAAATTGTTAAAAATCACTTTTATTTATTATAATATCCATTTTTGTTGGCTAAAATACAAATTATGCGAATTATAAATGTATATTTATTAATTAAAATTCAGTGTTAATTCTTCAGAGTACATTGACTTATGTTTATAACAATTATTAATTTCTATTCTCAGATTTACTTACAAATAGACAAAATTATTATTTTTAATTACGTGAAATTTATTTACAAAACAATCTTCATGTATTTCTCTCAACATTATCAAATTACAAGAGAGAGAAAGAAAGAAAAGTAAGAACTGCGAAGAATAAATTCAAGAAGCAGTAATTTCAATTGCAAATGTTATCGCGCGTACATTCAATTTACTTTTATTAGGGACAATTAGTGTGATTAACATATATAATTTCGTACGTTGCGTACGCCAATAATGAATGTAATTCCTCTAACAATCATCCACTTATCGATGGCAATCTCGAAAATTCCGTTGTAATTTTCCTCTCCTTTTTATTATTAATTCGTTATCAAATCCTCTGATATCGATGTCAGTTGCCATCGGGGTCAGTAATTAGCGGACATAAAACATTGTTATATCATATTTTCCTTTTTAATACCACCTTCGTACGAGATTCGAAGAGTGTATGTACGTGTACAAAAAAAATATATAATTGTAGTTTGTATGTAGGTAAAATAAATAATTGCGGATAGTATTTCAACTAACGAGCCATTTCCTATGCTAATAACGCATAAGCTATATAGCTCGTATCTATCTTCAGGCTAACACATTGCACGTAGATCATTCTCGAATGCTAATTATTAATTATCGAGCATCGCTCCGCTTCCTGAATACGCGATACACTTACACGGTTTTCTCGGTTTTGTTTCTCTTCTCGTCTACTGGAAACTCATTAGGACTTAATAGAATTATTAGCTGGTAATTTAGGTGCTCCGGTATTATGCAATTTCACTTTGTATCGGTATCATCTTCATTCATTAACTTCTATGCAGATTCGTATAAATTATACACAGATTGGTCTACATAACATGTATTTATCATACGAACATTGAGTTTTCAGTAATTTCAGGTACTTAATTATCAATTTTTTATCTTCATCCAATCAATTTATTTAATTCATAAACTACTTATGTTACAATTTTTCTACTATTAGAATAATTTACGTATATTATTGAAATGGTTTAATAAATAATTGTTTATAGTGTCTTCTTCAATATCAAAATATTAAATAATCCATTTTTTTATACTTTCCAATATTTTAATACATTTTTTATAATCAAATAATTATAATACATGTACATCGAATTCAATATTCTAACCTACTACAGTCATACCTTTGATAATCAAGCTTTGGTATAACATAGTCCACAATAGTACTAAAACACTGATGGTTCTGGGAAAGAAGTGACTAAATTGAATTTGGTACAAAATATGAAGAGGATGTTAAAAAAGTATTGTATGCGCAAGATGATAGTTTAACAATGGAAGATTTAGAAATTCTTGCTAGCAACAAAGACAAAGAAAATTAAGACGAAATTTAAGAAGTTAATGCCAAAAAATCTTAACAACCAAATATTTCAAAAGACAATTAAGTAACATTGAAAATGTTTTAATAAGAAATATATATATGACATATTTTATACTATTGGCATAATTTACACGTAGATTGTATTAAATGTTCAAACTAAGTATTATTTTTCATATAAATATGGATTAAATCAAATATCAAAGAAAATGGTTGAATTCAATATAAGAAGATGGTATTTTCTATCACTTTATATACTTAATAATCTATATATTTGCTTTTTGATTAATATAATGTATTTTTTTTCAATTGTATTAGACAATGATTTAGAAAGCATGCCATTGCCTAGATTGAGCAAAAAGGTCACTTGCAGCATCACATGCAATCTTTGATTCATCATGTTTTGTGCAGTTGCAAAGTTACATAATGACAATTACATTAAATTTATTTCGTTACTTCATCTATCTTCACTTATAATCTATCACTAAAAAGACATTAAGTAAAACAGTTTGCAAATATTATTATCTTATACCACACCATATATTCTTGCACAAACAAATCTCAGTATAAATAATTGTAAACCTAAAATAAAGGTGACTAAATTTGAACCTCTCTGAAGTTTTTTTTTGATAATAAATTAATTATAAATTTGTAGTATTCTGATTTAATTTCACAATATATTGAAGTGAAATTGATGATATATTTTGAGTTTGCTGATGAATGTCGTATGTATTGATATGAAAATACCATTTCAAATAAATAGTTTGTTATACAAATATGTTAACTTTTTTTTTCATTAAACTTCTACAGTTGGACAATTGAAAAATATTTCAAAATATTTTAAACAATTTTATTTATTTTGTTTCATTACACAATTTTTTGATTAATTTATATCTTATTAGTTTGAATTATATTGTTGCTGCATTATCTACAAATATATACATTTAAATGTGTATTTATGGTATAATCTTATGTGCTGATAATTTTGGGGTCAAAGTACACTTCCTTGGGGTACACCAAACATAAGTAGACAGAAAAAGCATAGCTTTGTTAAGTATACTGTATTTCCCCAATTATAAGACGCACCCTTTTTCGAAAAATTTGTATTCTAAAAACTAGATGCGTCTTATACAGTGGTTATAGATTTACATTCATTTTTAAATCTCGGTCACAAAAATTGAGATGCATCTAAAACTTGAAGATATTCTTTAAAAAAATATATCTAATAAAAGAAAGAAATAATTTATTAATTACCAAGTATATTCCATTTCCATTTTCTATTAATTATAACATTTCTTTATGATTAATCACGAACGTGTAATTAGTTTGCATACCTCAACACCTTTAGGACTAATTTCTTAGAGTCACAAGTTAACATATTATTCGTTCTACATATTCTGACAAGTCGGGTTTCAATAAAACGTGTGTTATTCATACTTTTGATTTATGAATGTACTGAATCAATTCCATTTTTTTGTTCTGTTATGTTCAACTCGGACTGTTGTTAAACGAGCTAATGTGACATTTTTATTTTAATACTCTCCCGCAATGGAAGAAATAATTAAAACATGCCGTTTCCTCTTCATAATGAATTAATTATGTTTTTTTTCTCAAAAGAAAATGGAACCAATTAAAGTTATTTGTTTCACAGTGAAATTTATAATTAATATCATATTTTATTTTTATTTACTAGTGTTTTTTTTTTATTACGCATTATTTATAGAAGTAATTATAAATATTGATTGATACGCATACATAAAAATTATATAACGTTATCTTGTTTATTAGGATAACTTTTTTAACAAGTATATAAATCATCTTTTAATTGCTAATTAAACCAATATTAACGATATCTGTATTATAATTTGATTTATACTTACATAATCTGAGAATATTAATAAACTTTTGTAATATAACTATAATTAGTCTTATATCTTTATTTTTGTTCAACTTTCGTTTCTTCATAGTAAGAACTTTATACCAATATAAATCAATATTTGTACAATTGAAACTAAAAAAAAATCTATTTTGTATGTTTCAATTCTCTTACAGTGTATATATTTTTTTAAATTTCTTAACAAATGATAATATTATTTAAAAATTCTTGATAGAGCTAAAAATTCATTATATTTCATTATATTTAACGCAGATTAAATTATGTAATAATACAAAAGATTTTTTTTTATTATTTAATCAATATATTAATGAAAACAATGAAATAATAGCTTAGAAGATAATATATGACAATTTAGTAAATAGTTGTAGTTCTACCATATTTGTAAATCTGTATTGTTTTGCATTTGTAAGTTTTACATTTCATGTGAATATGCTCTACAACTAAGGGAGTTATTTTGTAGTATATTTACTGATTTTCTAATTATTTAGTGTTGTAATTATTTTCCATTCCAAGATTTCATTTTAACTGTAATTTCTTAAAATATTTAATGTATGTAATTACGCCAAATCAACTATACGTTGTAATTATATTGAATTGGTGCATAATTATCAAGCGTTTTTTAAACAATATTTAATATGGAAAAGAACATAAAAATTCTACAATAACATTTTTAATTGATTCAATAACTGCTTCCCATTTGCAAATAATATTTTAATTACAATAAGAAGTAAACGAAATATCTTTATTTTTAACAAAAATGTCTGATAATTATGCACCAAACCAATAATTGTTTTCTATCAGATTATTAACGGTAAGAGTAAAATGTTGTATAATAATGTTTGAAACAGTTGTATTTCTACTATATTCTAAATCAAGATTGCCTTGCTTTCCAGTTGCACGGTTTCTTCTGGTTTAATACTGGAAGTAGTTATGGGTTTTGCGTGTTATGATTTGATTTGTAATTGAGACATTTGAGAAATTGAAACCGCCCGTTCCGCAGAATCTAGATGCGAGTCGATGGTATTGCTATTGGTATGCGAGACGCGAGGATTTATGTATTGAGGAGATCGTTGGTCCTGGAAAAGAAGGAGATGCGGAGGCGCCTGTGGTGGGTTGAGGGTATGTGTGTATGTGTATACATCAGGAGGAGATTGTGTAAAGTTTTGTCGTTCATTAGAACACGAATGGAGCGTTAAAAGTGATCAATCACATCGGGTCTGGGTCGCAATCGGCCCATTCGATCTGCCATTAATGGGTCCCGCGCGCGTCACCCAAACCACCCAATAAAACAGAACAGAATACGGAGCTACCGTTTTTCTCTCGCCCCATGCGTTAGTGTCGATACATACTAAGATTGTGTGACAGATTAGAATCCGAGATTTCACTTAAAGACCCATTACGCGTTTTATATGTACGGTGGAGAATTGGAGAGAGATCGGAGAGTTTCTTCAAGTGTGTTTCTTGAATGTATGTTTATATGTGCATGCGCGCGAGAGGATGAAAAGAGATGGATTGTATAAGAAAGGAGGATGGAAGAGGAAAGAAGGAAAGGCTTCGAACATTCTTCTTCTCCATGGATGTGAGTTGTCCTGCGGCTGGGCCGGTCCCCGACGATAAATCCAAAGCCCACAGGTTATATATCTATGTATTTATTGTGGCTCGTTCTTTCTTTCCACGTTGCGATTCCATCAAGAAAACGGGGCCCTCTCTGTGGTAGTGTGCTGTATGTATAGGTATGGAAGGAGCTAACGAGGCCCGTGTCCATATCGACGACCCCGAACACCACTAATTACCGGTAACGAGGCGAGGGTGTGAATGCCAACGTACAAACAGAAACAGAAACGGCGCGCACCGAGAGAAGATTCCCTATCTTCCCTCGTTCTTTATGGCCGAGATCCAAAACCTTCTTCTTCTGCACCTACTCCGCCTTCTCCTCCATCCACTTTCCTTCTCCGGAACGTAATTAAATCTTATTTTCCTCCGGACCCACGACCCACGCGATGGATCGTTCGACCGCAAATCGTTCGCCCCGGAAACGGAGGGAGCCTGTCCGAAAAAGCTTTTACACCCAACCGGAAGCTCTTTCATTCCGAACGAGATCCATCCACCCACACCATTCCCACTGTTGTAATTGCCTTCCGCATACACCGTATCTATTATTCTACTGTTATCAAAGAAACACATGGCAATAATGATTGTTTTCTACTAAAACGAAATCCGCTTGTTTTACATTAACAAAATTTATTGGTTTTGATGGCTGATTGCCATTCAATAACGAAATCTTATATCTAATAAATATTATATTATATAAATTATTTAATATTAATAATATGAAAATTATAACGTATCAAATATATAATTTACGTACCTTCAATCTTCTTATATTTATAACTGTATGTTATAATGAAAAACAATGATTCAGAAAGACACTTACAGCGAAGTTACCATATGTATTCCTTTATTTAATAGAAATATTTCATAGTTAATAATACGTTTTCACTAGCTAATTTGTAAAATATGTATATTGTGATGTACTTTAACTTCTTTTTATATAAAATAACGACATATAGAACTAATAGATATTTCAGGAACAAATCGAAAAATTGTTAATAAATCTAATTATTTTTACCTCACCGATATTATTATATAAACTAACATCTAATTCTAAATACCTCAACGAATCACTAAACTCAAAATATTGAATCTCGAGGACCACTAAACTCAAAATCACTTCTTTTTCCATAAAAATAAGATTCTAAATATGAAATGATACATACACTTGTTTGTACATTGAGCTCCTTAATAAGGCAAAAATTGCAAAAAAATAGATTAATAATTGAAAAACAAAAATTGCAAGTATATTATACTTTGCAGGTCACCAAATTCTCTCGCAGACCACCGATTGGTGATCACTGCATTTCATTACACACATTCTAAAAATCGCTATTAATGGAATATCTAAGTAAAGTATTGATTATATATTTCTGAACATGGTTTCTCAACCTGTGATGAAAATTACCATTGATCTGTAAAATAACTTCTATCTTCATTTCTGTTCATTTATTATTTTGTTTCGAAGTGCTTAATAAATAAAGAATATAGCTAAATATCATTTTACAATAATTTATTTCCACTTTCTAAAAAAACAACTCTAAGAAATGGTAAAGGACAAATATATCTACCACGAGTTTCGATGATAATGAAAGGTTGAAGAACCCTGCAACAAACTATTTAATTATTGTAATTATTTAGATATTTTATGTAATAATTACATTCAAACAGATATTCACCTATTATAAAATTATATTCTTATTTTAGTAATTCTTGATTTACAAAAAAAATCTAATCAAGAGATTAATTAAAAATATCAGTTATCATCTCAAATATATGTTACAAAATTATATAAAGCATTTAATTATCTAAACAAAATATTACCAAAATAAATAATACATGTGTTTTTTTTTAATTCAAGTCTATAAATTCTATCAATTATATATGCTTTAATCATTCTTAATCCATACTAATTATTATAAGGTTATTAACAAAACATCAAAAACTTAACTATACTACCAATTTTATATTAATAAGTTCCATTCACTGAACAAAAAGACCAATAAATTTTGCAAGATTTATACAATTGCATATTAATTGCAGTTAATCATATTTTTTAGAATTATTTTTGCAATTGTTTTATAAAACATACCCAATTAGTAATTATCATTCGCCTTGTAAAAAATAACGTTTATTAAAGAAAAATCTACTTAAAACATGCTAAGTTATTTTTATTAAACAATTATCGCTCGTAAATAGATAGAATACTTCGTATTTCTCGTCGAACCGGAAGCTTTTTCCATTCCGAAGAAGATAAAAAAGAAGAAGAAGCTCATTCCCACAGTTGCAATTGCGTTCCTCGCGCTCCAATACTCTCCTGTGTTATCTATTCTGCATTGATTTCACTCTATGGAATTTAATTGGGAATATTCAAATTACCCTCGGTAATCTCAATCTACGTGTAAATTAATTATAAATAGCAGCACAACGCTTCGCCGAGATACATACCACAGATTGCACGGAATACAATTTTATAATACAGTTAATAAACAGCGTAAAGAAAGAAGAAGAAAAACAACAATCTGAGGAAAACAACATATTTTTGCATTAATTTAATAAACAAGCATAGTTTTTTTTATACAAATTTCCGTTGGTGTTTAATTAATGCGATGCAATGTTATTATTTTCTTCTGTGTCCAAGGCAGCGTGCAAAATAATAACCACAAGTAGACTGAGGATAATTATGTTAAATCAATGTATGTTTTTTTTTAAATAAGTGATTGGAACATTTCTATATAACTCTATATATTTTAATTATTATTTATTTTTTTAGTAATTGTATATTTTTAATTCTTCTCATAGTTTTTTTAATAAAAGTTACATTTTTTTTCAATTAATTTGTACTATTTTATCTGTTTTTGGTTTACGAAGTTTGGCTTTACGAATAAACAATAAAAATTGATTAATAAACAGTTGCATTTTTCATATTCTCAGAAAATTGCTCAATTTTATAGTTCAATTTAAAAACAAAAAATATTCTACAGAATTATAATTCTATACATTTCCTTTATCATGTGTTTTTTATTATAAAATCGGTTTTTCCATATATTTTCATTCTCTTTATTTATATTACTATTAGCTTCTACGAAATACACATACTAGAATTTAATAAACTCAGTTTTTTTTATACGTTTTTTAAAGAATATTTTTCAGTATAAATCTGTACATTACACAATTAGTTATTTATAAATATTTGCTTTACAATTTATTCAAAATAAAATTTTAGAAAACATTTATTAATAATTTATTTCAAATGAATATAATTAATAATAATTATTTATTTACAATTTTTTTATTGATCCTAATTAATATAATTTTTTTTCAACAATTTTTGTAAACAAAATATTTTCATTAGGTAATAAACAATAATTAATATCCATGCTTTATTTATATAGTTTACATTCTTATTGTTAATTATTTTCTTTAAATATTTGATAATGTTATTATATAACTTAAATTCAAGTGATTTTCTTGATCCTAATTAGGTTTCTATACAAAAGAAATATATGAATCAAGAAAACTCTTAATTTTTTTTATAGAATTTCTTGTTTCTTTTATGCTATATGTGTTTTCTATATCTGCAATAAGATTATTGCTGTTTCTATTTTTCTGTGCTGATGTTAGGTACGGGTATGTGTGTAATGCCCTGACCTATCCTGCGGCCTCTTCGTGTCCGTTTCGCGTGCCGTCTAACACATAGACCGCATAACACACGCCATCAACATCCTCGTCAGAGGCGCTTCCAAAACGTACCTACTATAAGCACTTTTATGCACACGCACTCGTTCATTCACAAAACGCGGATTTTTAATTTATATACAATCTTGAATGCAAACCTAGAAACGAAGACTACTACTACAACTCACTCCATTCATGACTACAACTTCACAGTCATCGTACATGACTTTCAGATTTATTGAAAAGCTAGTCACTACATTCTTCAATAACCACAATGTTTTCAGTAATATCAAAACATTTATTATCAAAGAACTTGTGAAACGAATTTTTATATTGATCATACAATTATGTTAACTATAACTATTATTTTGCTTTATATCAATTATTATGAACCAATTTCACAGAAAATAACTTTCAACTCGAATTTGAATCTTGACTGCTTAAATATATCAATAAATAGATTGAGTGATCATTCAAAGACGAATTGAATAGTTCGTTAACCGAACTATTAAAGTTAGTTCCCAAAAGTAAGTAATTATGTGTTCGTTATCCGAATATGATTTTGTTCTTCGAACATATAAAAACCATTTGCGAAATTATACGTTCTTCGATTAGTTTACAGTCCGAACTGTTCGTTAACCGAATGCTCACTATATTATTATTTAGAATTTATATAAACCGGAATTCGTAAACTATCAACTATCAAATTTTATACTTTTATTCCTTATTTTTAACAATAACAATTTAATAAAAGCAAGAATATTTTGGTTAATTTGATCGTTTACATGTTTTCATCACACAATTAAACTTGGTCTGTAATTCTAGTTTAATCTAAATCAATATATAAATATAATAAAATATTAAAAAAGTAAAAAAATATTTTGTAAACCATAAAGTTTAAAAAAAAATACTTGAAGATAATTTTGTACTCAGGAAATCCATATTAATTTAACGAAATAATAATATAGTTTCCACTAAGAAATCAACGATTACGATGTTATATAAATTATGATGTACATCAAATTCACAGTATATTGTATACAATCACAAAGCAATGATCCTGTAGAACATAAGTAAAAGCGTTGATGACTCGCGGGGCGATCATAAATGAAATACGTACGTACGTTTTGATTTCTGTTCTTAACTTTAGTTTAGTGCCTTTTTGGTCATACCCTAACGTTACCTTACTCCATTTTCGTCGAGCCCTGAGGCGTTCTCTCCGAGGCCGGGTTTGCAGCTCGACCGCACGTTGAAGTCTCTCTGGTCTAATTCATTTATAATGTGAGCTTTTGAAATGCGCGCCGCGCCGGCCGCAATGAAGAAACAAAGCAACAGTTTTTCCGGCCAAAAGGCCATGAAATTTCTGTAAATGCCTTCAGGCTTCCCTTTATTTCTCTGTCTTTTCTTTATATCTTTCTCTGTCTCTTCTTTATACCTTTTTCTCTCTTTCCTATATATCTATGTCTTTAAGTCTTTCTCGCTCATCCAGATCCGTTCGGGTTAACCTCAGGCTTGAACGAGAGCGAAAAGGAAACCCGTATTCCAATTCGTTATGTATATTCATCAAAAAAAAAAAAAATTAAGATCCGTATCGGTGTTGTCTAATTTAATTAATTTGAATGACACGATCGTCCTTTTTAGAAACAAATTAAAGTGTCATAACGTGAATTATTCATTTCGCCTGCGGTTTTTTTTGTGTCTATCTCTTTTTATTGAATTAAAACCATCCATATTTATGTGTATATTTTTTGTGTCCATACTTTATATAAACCATTTGGAGTTACGACTGTAAATATTTTAAATTTCTATCGTTAATGCATTCTGAGAACGAGAATCCGGAAATAAGCGGCTCGGAATGATCATCATTAATCCGGTAAATCCTCAGATAAATTCCACGTAATTTTATGTTACGTTAATTTTGAATAACGCTAATTAGCGTAATCCGTTTCATGTGTGTAGGTTTTTAAGTATACAGACAGGTAAATCTTGGAAAATATATATATTTGTTTAGCATCTTTAGTCTTTGTGTGCGCATTCTTTTTCGTGCATAAATCATTCAAATGCGCTCCTTGTTTTGTGGCGTGATAGGGAATGTTCAAGCATTCATTCATTTTCACAGCTGAACCTATGATTAACATATTAATTATGCAAATAATTTCAAATTGTGATGTTGCGATTTATGCAGCGCGTTTTCATTTCAGAAAATAATGTGAAAAGCGCATAAAGTGTATGGAATATTCAGTAAAAATATAAGCGTTTAAATTGAACCATCTATTTAATAGCTTCTAAATTACTTATATATTATTTCTAATGGTTTTTATTTATTATATTAACATAATTAAGTATCAATTTTTTAACCCGTAAGTACCACGGGCGGGTCAGGCTGACTCACATGATATTTGTTTTCATTCAAATCCTATTGTGATTTACTGATCGGGATCGACTTTCTAGCTATTCCAGTATTTTCTAATGTATTTTTCGGGTCAAAATGACCCGTCTGTAGAAAATTCGTCAATATTTGGATCTCAAATTGGGATAACTTTGGGGAAAAATCAGTAATTATACTATACTATATAATTATAATTCATACTATTTAATACTGTGAGTGAAAATACAAAACAAGAACTGAGTAATTAAATCAGTTTTAAATGATGATAAATTCATTAACTAATATAAATTAATCTGTTTACTGTAAAAATAATTGAAACATACTTTTTCCTACAATTTTCTTAGACTATTTCAATAGTATCAATAAATAAAAGTATTGACAAATATTTAGATTAATTTGATTAATTGTATTGTATATTATAATATAACTAATTACAATTATTATATTATCACTGTCAGCATGGAAATATTTTAAATTATCATTTGAATAAAGGTTACTTTGGTTAAATATTTACAGTTATAAAACAAAGCAAAAAACTAATATAAATAAAATTTATATTAGTTTATTTTTTATCAATTGAATTGTAAAATAAATGTTATTATATTTTATTTATTGCTTTAAGAAAGAAAAATATTCGTTTTTGCATTGAGATTTAAATAAAATAATGATAAATTATTATTTTTTACAAAATTTATATCTAATATTATTTATAGTTCTATGTGTCATATTTAAATTAATAGAATAATATTAACAAAAATAATAAATTGTTATTTTTTTTCACTGAAGACAAAACTTTAAAAATAACGATTTTTATTGTAATTCAAATTTATTTTTTGGTAAATAAATTAAGAAATATATTATTTAAAGGTGCAAAAACAACTTTTTACATATTTGAATATTCATATCTAAGAAATAAATAGATATTAAAATTATGTTTTTGTTAAATATGGACAAATTAATTTTGTATATATTTAAAACTATTAATTTAAAGCAGTGATTCTCAAACTTATTTTGCCACCCTTTCTAGAAAAAAATATTACTCAGCGCCCCCTGGATTTTTTAAAAATTTTAATAGCAATTAATCGCTGATCACTGATTTAAACTAGAAAAAAATAATTAGATATTAATTAGTTACATTTTAATTGAAATCAAAATTTTGTTTGTTTGATTTTAATTCGCTGTGTTTTGAATCAAATTTGAAGTTGGCGCAAACATAAGGCTAATGTATTATGCAACTGTTTGCTAAAGATATATATCCAGCATATCACGTTACAAGCCCTGAATTATTCATTCGTTGTTTTCTTTTCAAATTTCTCGCCTTGTTTAATATTATCCGCTTCATTTTACTTCATGCACTGTTTGCTTTCATCTTGATCCCATATTAAAAAAAATATAAATATTATAATTAAATATAATTAACACCTTTGGCAACATTTCAATAATTTGATCAATATGTTTACATTCAAAATAAAACTTTGTAAACTCAAAAAATAAAACACAATCTAATAATATTTTACATAATTATATAAATCACATTTAAATATTTTCGGACGAGTGGCGGATATATCCGACTACTCCTTACATGTTTATGGAAATTTGAATGCATGTCTACTATGGTGGGCTGTAAAAATTTTGCGTTACAGAAGTACGCCACAAAAACATAATAATACGCGAGACTTACGCAATAAGTTGAAAATGCGTTCATGAGAAATATCCATCCGCAATGGATGTTAATACAAACATAATAACTCCCATAGTCCGGATTCACTATAGTACTGTTTGAAAATTGCAAAACCATCTAAATTTTTATTAAAATTATGTAACACTTATATAATATAAATTAGTTTTACTTTTTATATAAAACTGTTTCAACAAATATTTTTATTTTATTTATTTGATGAGGAAAATTTTAATTACATTTTAGTGTATAATTTATTGAGGATTCTATGAAAACAATTATTTTTACTATGCATTAACCTTATCTGCGAATGATGCAAATGTCTGATCCAATTTTATCAGTACTGCGGTTGTTAATGGCATTAATTTCAAGTTCGCCGTTGTCTTTGGTCCCTGGTCCTTTTTATCGGAGGTTCCAATAAGTGGTGATATCTTTCCTGGAGAGGGGTAATTGTCTTATTGCTCTTATTGCATCGTCGGGAGAGAGATTCGGGTCGTTGTTTGTGTTCTTGGCCGACTGTTGGAAGGTGTAATAAATCGTGTTGCGCGTGTGGGTTGTTGCTTGGTGGTTTTGTAAATGTATGTATATGTGCCTATATAATGTTATGTATATATTTATTTGTGTGTGTGTGAGTGTATGAGAGACAATTCGTGCGATAGTGAGATGGGGCCGAAGAGCTACCGGTTCGGTAGCCGTTTTGCGGCTTGGCTGGATGAAGTCGTCAATGTTGAGCTGGTAGCTCGGAGTAGCAGAGTGTGCGGCTTCGACTTGGAAAGAGGATGAGGAGTTCGGACTAACGAGCTTCTTCGTCTCTTTCTCTTTTCATCCCGATGATCTTCAAAGCTTCACGTCTTCCTCTCCTCGTCTTCCATCGAGGCCGAGTGATATGCTAATAACGACTTGGCGACTCCTTGATATATTGTCATCCAGCTCTTCCTTTTCCACCGACACACTCACCGCGCACTCTTCCTCCAATACTTGTCCTTCTTTATTTTCTTTGTCAACGCGCAACATCTTCTTTTCACTCATTTATTTCGTTTCGTTTGTTTGCACAACCCATGGCACTCGTAAATCCCTAATCTGAATGGGAATACTCTTTAAAGACACTCTTTCCTTTTCCCTATCTACTTTATACGAAAGTGTATCAAGTGTTCTTGATCACGCACCGTAACACTTCCACTATACAACATCCATTACTCTTCCATTTATTTATTTGTCCCATGCAAATTTTACCAATTTTATTTTAAATAAATTAATAGAATTATTTAAATAATTTCTATTTTATTACCGTTATACATACTATAAGTAAAGTAAGTAAATTTGTTTAATAAAAACTTTCCCTATACAATTTTTTTACAGTGAAATAATAACATTAGTATATTTTTTTAAATTATTTGATTAATTAATATAAACAACGTAATTTCATCAATATACTAATTAAAATTAATTAGTATATTGATTAAATTAAATAAATTTGTTTTATAATTTAGAAATTAAACTTATTTATGAATGAAATCCGATTGACAAATTGACTGTTACGTAAATCTAGTAATCTTTATATTAATGAATTTATTTGTTTAATGAACTTACTCATGAATATACTCATGAACTCCATCAAAGGTCCATCAAAATTTGAACAAATTAAATATTTATTTGAAAACGACGCATGAATTCATGAATTTTATACGCATATGAGCATCATAAAAAAAAAACAATTTACACCACAAAAAGTTGATATAAATTATAAATAATTTATATTTTTTCTTTCTTTAAACATAAAAATTGTCCCAAAAATAGAATAATTCTATAATAACATTATTTTTTTCAATTTTTAACACATGGCGAGGATACAAATGTTGGGTAGGAATACACCGCAATTATAAATCTATTTGTCTTAAGCTATGATCATTCTTAGGTAATACTTGAAACCGTTATTTTTTTTTTGTAGAATCCATTAAATTATATTTTCCACCTGTTATTGAAATATTACTACAGGAAATTCTTCGAATTCAATGTGAATATCCTATATATAAATTTATTTATGCAAAATAAAAGCAAAAAAAAGTAGATTGAACATACTTTTAAGAAAAATATACTAATGAATATTATTAAATTGAATATAAAATGTTATTCAATTGTATAGTCTAAACCAAGGGTCGGCAATGGTTTATGCCATGCAAAATTAATTATATAATATTGAATTTAAGGTAAAATATATAATGTACAATAATGTACATTTTTCTTAACTTGATTAATTTCAATGTGCTTTATTTATTGTTAATTATGTCACTTGCCAAGTTATTTGTTAATTATACAGTTATTTATACGTGTTTTGCGTAATCTTCATATCAATTTTCCCAATTTTACAATTTCACAAAATATACAATTTTCTAACTAAATTTACTTTTACTTTTTTAAATACAGGAAAACATTAAAACAGCTAACATTTCGTATACTTGTATAAATGAAATCTGATATTGTGGACTTATAATTATAGTATGTTCCTTACGAAATGGAAGCAATAAATTTTAGATTTCCATCCATTAAAGTTCTTGTACAACTGACAGAAAAATTCTAATAATAATAAAGAAAAAAGGAAATATAGCCTAGCGGAAAATTAAATTTTATTCCTTGGACCGAGTCCCTTCGTAGTACACAATTTTCGGTCGTATTATATATATATATACTTTTATGAGGGAGTGTGTGTATGTCCTTTGTTGAAATATGTACACGCGAACGCATTAAACGTGACATTCCACGAACATAAAACTCCCGAAATTATTATTACCCGAAAAAGGAACACAGAAAAACGAAAAGAAGAATGGGAAAGTGCTTTTCATAGGACATATTGCAGTCTTTTCTCCCCTTTTCTTCCACATTTAACTGCAAACTAGTAATAATATACAACAATACCTCACATAATGCGGCTTCGATCAGTCCTGATTCACTATAGTCCGATTTCAAAACAAATAAAATTTTATTTGATAAAAATAAATTCTAAAAAACTAAGGGTTTTTCCTTCTATTTAAACAGTCTGGGATCAACCGCACTATGCGAGGTATTAGTTATTTTTTAACTATGATAATATTTTTGAATCTAGGATAATATGTTTACTTTATTTATCTAAAAATTAGTACTAGGTTTTACACTTATTTGGCTTAAAATCTAAGAAATTATTTCTCTTCTACAAAAATAATATCTTTCATCCATCCAATTACAATTCGCTATAGCCGTTGCTTAACTATGTTTGAACACATGAAAAATAAGAAAAAACAAGTATTTGAAATCCACACCATCTCTCGTCATACTTGTTTACGTAGATGTCGGTGCTGTTGCTGCAATTGTTACCAAACAATATGAAAAATAAGAAGGCTAATCATAATATTGTAATGGCTCATAATGGCAGAGGCGAGCTCCGTTTTCTGATAGACTTCTGTGAAATGGCCATGCGAATAGTTCCCATCCGACGAAGGTAAATGTGGAATATTATTATTATGTTTATTTACATTATTATTATTACTTTTTTTTCTACTGCTTTTCTGTTAAATTGACACACACACCGTACGTTGCGTAACCGACAATCGCACCGCATTCCTATTGAATCATTTGCACTTTTGCAATTTCAGTCTCTCAATCTGTACAGAAATCCGTTTGACAATTATATAATACTAGCTCATAATTATACCATTGTGAAACACTGTTATTTATTGAATAATAATAAGGCAAGAAATTAAAATTTTGAAATTGTCACGAGATGAAAATAAAATTCTCTATTTGTCAATTTTTTTACTTCAGTAAATTAGTTTGTAATTTTGAAATATCATTATATCAATCTTATATACTTAAATATCAATTGAATATCTTACGTTCGATTCGAGTTGTTCGTTAACCGATTATGGATTTTAGAAGCGACTTGACTTCGTTGCTCGCGTGGCGTCTGTGCGACGTCAGTGGGTACAAACCAACCATAACTTTTAAAACTGTATAGGTGGAGTAACCCCGATTTATGTACCATAAAATGAACCGGATCCAAAGATTTTACGAAAATTATCAATGGAATCAAACAAAGACAAACAATCAGAAACAAACGATAGTACCAATGATGAAGATATTTTTTTTACATTTTCATAAAACAAAGATGCTTAGAACCTAATATCTTTTATTTTTCTTGAATTTAATCAATTATATTAAGGATGCTATGAAAGGTGGCTCGATCTGAATAATTAATTAATTAATTTAATTAATATATATTAAGTGGTTTCAAACGTTTCGTTCTTCTTATATAACAATTTATAATCAATCAATTTATATAATAAAATTAGCAAGCTTATGAATTATAATCATTTCTCCTCTATATAATTTTCGTTATGAATTTCTATACTATCTTTAGGTCTGATCTTTA
This sequence comes from Nicrophorus vespilloides, assembly GCF_001412225.1. NCBI lineage: Eukaryota > Metazoa > Arthropoda > Insecta > Coleoptera > Silphidae > Nicrophorus > Nicrophorus vespilloides. The sequence goes on along the minus strand of NW_017098369.1, from coordinate 312,246 downwards.
TTTCACATGAAGATAAGATCAATTATGTCCGTCTTTAGGGTCAATATCCAAATCAAGATTTGAAGGAAGAACAATCATTTTTTATGATATTTTATAATGATTCATTAAATACAAAACTTGACCTAATAATAATTTTCAACAAAATTCTTATAAATTTTTATATAAAAAGAAACTTTGTAGAAACATTTCATATTTAATTTAATTTAATGATTATTTAGAACTGAAATTGCTGAAATATGTTTATACAATCAATCCCAAAAGCTAAATTGATTAATTCGTTTGATGTTTTATTAAAATGAGGGAAGTACTCAATGTTACCTTCAGACCATAAGACGCGGACCAATTTTTACTCGATTTTATATGTAAAATGGAGCGAAAAGTTCAGTAATCGTATATAAACATTGAAAATATAAATTACTCATACACATATTTATAATGAAATAAATTTATTTTTATCTTTATTTAAATTCGTCTCATAAACTATTCACCAAAGTTACGTAAAGCCTTCAATAAACTACTATTTTGTAACTATAAAAAAAAGGCTTGAATTTCCTTATTACTAGAAATGTATAAGGTAAATTGATAATGATCTAATGACCATTTCCATTAGCTAACTAATTAAGAAGCTGGAGCATTCGAAACAGGAATATAGTGGGTGTTTGTCCGAACAAAAGAAGATATGGAAAGTCGATTATACAAACTTCTTTTATTCTATTTCTATTACTTCTTTGCATTCGTTCAACTCGTTAATTCCTAATACGAAGTTGAACCATTCCGCATTACATAACGAAATGCAAACAATAATTAATGTTAATTCCTGCTGATAATGGACGAGCGCAATGATTAATTGCCGTCACGGAAATAATGTGTTTCGGATCAAATGAAGTGGAGCAAAAGTATGAAGAAGAAGAGTATTTAAAGAATGCCACGACTTATGAAACATGTACATATATATATTTTTTGTTGTTTACTGTGTGTATGTTCGGTATTCTTTATTTGTTCTATTCTCTTCGTGCGTTTGTTGTCGAAGGCAAACAATGCTTCGTGTACACTTTTGTTTGAACTGATGGCATAATTACTCTCCGCGTTCATTGTTGAAATTAATTTTTTTTTTTTCATTCCCTTCCATCTCGAAAGGCAAGTGCTGTGTAATTAACTACTTCTTTCTTCTTTTCGTTTCATGTTTATCTTGTGTGTTTATATATATTTTTTTTCGTTTCGTTTTTCGTTCCCGAAACGAGAGAATAAACAATTAAGGAAGGTATATTTCAATTTAGGGGTCAATTCCAAGAAAGTTACTTAACTTGCAATTAGTATTACTCATCGCTCAAAGTATAAATTATAATTAATTCAAAACAAACTAAATTTTAATTAATTTACATTTATAAGTGTTAAATTGTTTTGGTTATTTTCATTCATTCATTATCAAAATTCTTTAATTTAAATTATAATATTTTAAATCTAGAGTTTTTGAAAAAAAAAACATATGCAGAAATAAAAAGAACAAAATAAATATATATAAATTTCAAAAAAGTCAACTGATAGAAAGGGCTACTGTTATTTTAAAATAAAGAAGAAATAACATGTAGAAAGAAATGTTTTATAACATAATCAATTATTTAAAAACTTAATAATTATTAAATCTTCAATTTGTAATATTTTTCTTATAAATCGTTCATTAGTCTCCAGTTTCCATTTGTTATTTTTAAAATGTATGTTTAACTTTTCAAATATTTGATAAGTACTTAAAATTTTAGTGATTTATGAGGCAACGATGTATATTTTTAAGTCAGTTTAAATTGTGAAGTTCAGTTTTTTTTTAGTTTTAGTTATATCGTCTTTGCGAATTTCTTGTTAATTTTTCATTTTCAATTAAGATAAATTTCGGTAAAACTTTCAAATTTTTAATTCTAAACATTATAATTATATATACAAGTATTCAAACTCTTAATGAAGATTTTAAGTACGAAATAAAATGAGTTTTCCTATTTATTTTATGTTGCTTTCTTATTTTTGAAAGTTCTTTTTTACGATTTATTCCATTTTTCAACTAGATTATTTGCACAAACTAACATTTGTTCAAAATTGCAATATTAAACCTTACAAAATTATTATTTGCGCAAACTGCAATATAATTATTTATTTACATTTAGATATAAATTTTTATAAAATGATTTTTTTGGTTAAAAAAAAATAAATAATAATAAAATGTGTTGTAAATGTTACATTAATAATATAGACAATCCTCTTATAACGCGATTATTTAGCATCGTGTTATGACAGTACCGCGTTATATTGTAGAATAAATAATGTAATAATTATTGATCATCAGGACATGGTATATTTTGTCAGTGATATTAGTGAATCTTTTGTAAATATACTTTTAATGTTTGACCCGGGTAATCAGAAGAGCGTTATCATCATTAAGAGGTATGGAATTAAACGCATGATGAGGAATGGAACGAATTATAAAGAAATTTGGAAGGGAGCCCTTACTTACTATGATGCAGTAGTATTCTTCTTCGTTCTTGGCTTTCGTTTCTTCGGCTTCGGCGCCCAAGAAGAATAAGAAGAATGCGACGGAGAAACAACAGACAAGAGCAAGAACAAAAAAAAAGATGAAGAAGAAGACTGAGAAAACCCTAACTCTTTTGTAATGACAGGCCTGTCTGAACCCATCCACTATTATACAACAGAGTGAGAGATGCATCCCAGATTAATTTGCATCTAATGGAAAGGACGATTTGCATAATTCACTTAAAACTAATCTGCCACGAGATGAGGAGAGAGACGAGGATGAGTATTGTAATTGAATTGCGAGTGTTTCTGCGCCGAAATATGGAATGGATCAATCGTTACTCAGGTAAAGACAACGTGTGAGGCCTTAATTATTTCGGAACGGCGGATGACTGATGATGGTTCCTCCGGTCTCGAAGCCCGTAACCATTTTGCGGAAGTACATCTTCATTATTGGATTGAATGAAGAAAACAACGTCTAAATCGCAAAGCAGACAATGTTTACTAGTATTTTGTTTTTATTTTGTGTATGTGTGAAAAGGATACAAAAATTAATTTTTAATTGCTGTTGCGCAACGATTTGTGCAGTATAATTAAAATGATTATCAAAAATTATTTGATTAGACACTTTCACTATCTGTAGATATATGTATATTAGTAATAACTCGCATAGTACGGATTCAATGAGTCTTGATTCATTATAGTGCGGTTTTGAAAATTTCAAAATAAAGGAAATTTTCTTAATTCACATGCCCTTTGGCACATTTACTAATTTATTTTTATTAATTTATATTACATTTTTTTTCTTATGTTTAGAGTTACTAATTAATATTTTGTTTATTATTACTATTTATCAATTAATTATGTTCATTACCTGTCGAATCTCTTCCAATTTCTAAATTTATTTTTATGTCATATGAAGTTACTAATATACTCATCTGAAACAAAACAATAGTATTAAAGCACAAGTTGTAGTGCTTACACTTGGACTTACAGTTTCTGTCTTCATTGTATTTGACACTACACAAATTATTTCCTTTAATTTTAATTGCTAGTTAAGAGATGAAATATTAACTTATTAATTCACATTTATATCTATAAACTAAGAGTTAAATTTTTGTTGTTATTTTCTATAATTTACTTCTCATTATTTTAAAATAATAAAATCATACCTCGATAATATAATGTTTCAGGTAAAAATAGAAGACGAATACACCGATTTATATCCAATATAATAGAATTGCTACAGGGAAGTGTTTTAGGATCACTGCTTTACCTTTTTTACAGGGCAGATATTCCTAAAACTAGCAATACTACTACCTAAGATTCAACATTCGCTGATAATACAGCAATCTTGGCATCAAATGAGAATCGAACAGTAATAGAATGGCCTAAAAAATTGAGAATATCAGTTAACGAAATGAAATCCGTGCATATCACATTCACGCTAATGAAAGACACCTGCCCAACGGTAAGACTTAATGGACAAGATCTGCCCAATGCAACAAAAGTCAATGCGACAGAAGACTCACCTGGAAAGATCACATTCAGGCTAAGAGGGAGCAATTAGATATAAGGTTTGAAAACTCTACTGGCTTCTAGGGAAGAAGTCTAAATTATCAGAGAAAAATAAATTACTTATATGCAAAGTAATACTGAAACTAGTATGGACGTATGCCATCCTATTGTGGGGTGCAACCAGTAAATCGAACAAAGCAAATTATATAAAGGTTCCAATCAAAATGCCTAAGAAATATGATTAGGGCTCCATGGTTCGTCAAGTATACACGAAGATCTTCATATAGATTTGGTACACAATAGCAACATTTAGTAGTAGATACCAAGATTGTCTGGAGTCACATACTAATGTTCTAGCTATTGGCCACTAGATTTAGTATGTATATTTAAGTAATTATTAATGTTCAAAATCATCATAATGGTAACTATCCACAGGGAAAGCTTATCCATTTAATGTCAACCGCAATTAGTCAATGTTCACTGTTGATGAACAGTTTGTGAATAAAATTATTACGACATAAAAAAAATCTGTAAAAGAACATAATATAATAAGAGATTTATAATATTGAACATAATTATTTCTGATCTATTTTTTATTTTACTTAAAAAGTGTCCATTTGTTTCCATTTTGTTTTTATTTTTATATGTGTGTGAAAACGATACGAAAATTAATTTTTAATTGCTGTTGCGCAACGATTTGTTTATGTCTTGTGTCGGCGCGGTATAATTAAAATGATTATCAACAATTATTTGGTACGGCAGTTTCACGTCTGGAGTATATGCATAATACCATCAGATACACCTACCGACCAACGTTACTACCTACCTCCACCTCCTCTTCAACTCGCTCAGACATCATCGGTAATAATATCAATTCGGGCAAAACATTCGAATTATTGTTTGCGTAATGCATGATCGTTCGGTCTCGGCGCGAACGTTTTAATGGTAATAATGTAATCACACTAACGAGCAATCACCACGACGTGCGGAGATCCCGTGTGCAGGTGTGAAACTTACGTAATTGTTGCCGTTCTGTAAACGCTGTGATTATAATATAAGGAAAAGGTGGATGAATTAAAAAAAATAATAATTTAATTTATTACTTCAGACTAATTTTATAGCATTTATATGTGAGCAAAATTATTATCAATGAAATCCGATAATTATATAATAATTGAAGTATTTATATTTATTACACACATATCTTATTATAGAATTGATTAAGAATATATTATTAAAAATATTCCTTCTAGTAAATAAGCTTATTATTCTGTATATTATTTCAAGGTTTAACTTCTGTGTGTAGTTTGATATTATGATTGGTGTTAAGATTAGTTACTATAGTAATTTGGTTACTTTCTCTTTGACAAATATAGTTGCTGAACCGGGAATTCCCGGGACAAATTTCTCGGGAATTGTTGGAGAAATATTCGAGACTCGACACATACATTTTTTAACATATTTTATGCAGATTTAAATGAATTAATCTCATAAGTATTATTTAAAATTTGTTATCTTATTCATACAAAAACTATTTGATTTTTACTTAATATAAATGCAGTAAATATTTGCTCGAAGAAATTTATTAATATAAACACACTCACTGTGGAATTATTTGCATTTTTTTTTAAATTAAAATCATAATTGGAATAATTAGCATACATATCTATTATACAATGCAAAATAAACAACAAACATAAACAATAGATCATAAATACAATATCAACCATGACTTAACGTGAGTAGGTTAACTTTTGCTATCATAATTTCCCTTCCTCATTCGTTAACTAATTCCATACATTCACTTCCACTAACATAAAAAATAAACTAAATTATAAAGTCGATTACCTAATAAAAAAATGTATATGTTTGCTACAACAAATGTTATTCATTTAATAATATATTGAATGGACCTTACACAAAACAGTTTAGTACTTTTTAACTAATATTGATTATAAATTATAGTTATATTTTTTATTTATATTTTCTTCTAAGAAAATAATAATTGCATGGATCACTGTTAAATTGATTCATTGCTATTTTTAGATGGTATAAATGGAAAATATTAGTAGTAGTAGTCTTGTAAAATTCAACACTTTTCACGTATTAGATAAGTGATTTTCACTAAAATTGTATTTTCATTACTTCGTTAATCAGATGTCGTGTGAACACTCTATTATGTGAATTATACAAATCGTAAATATTACAAAAGATGTAACACCAATTAAACTGACGTTTCTATTTAAATTAAATTATTTTTAAAAACATACTTTAATTGTATATTTCATTATGTTTAATACAATAACAATATTGTTTTCAGTTTGAAGCCGACACCAAAGGATGGCGTGACGAAGAGCAATCCTAGCAAGAGGCATCGGGAGCGACTGAACGCCGAACTGGACACCCTCGCGAGCCTCCTGCCTTTCGAGCAGAACATCCTTTCGAAGCTGGACAGATTATCCATCCTGCGACTCTCCGTCAGCTACCTGCGCACCAAGAGCTACTTCCAAGGTAAATTATTTTTAGTTGCGCACCAAAAATAAAAATACTTGGTTCAGGTGTGTAGTACCACAAAAGAACTGTCATAGTGAAATATATCGATATTGGCGTAAAGAAATTCGGCGCGCGTAATGTGGCGAAACAAAAAGGAAGCTTCTATGCAACGATCTCGGGTTACCCAATCTCTGGTGTCCAGTTTCTGCAGCGAAAACGATGTAAAACGAAAAAGAAACCGCTGTCCGGTCCATCTACTCTTCGTTTGTTAATCGTTGTTTTTTCTTCTGGTTGTGTTGTTGTTGTTGCTGCTACTTCAATCATTGACGGACGAGAGCTTACGTTTTCGTACAGCTCGTGGTCTTTTTTGTTAATTCCTTCTGGTTGTGTTGTTGTTAATTCTTCTCTCAATTTATGGAAGAAAACATACATTTTTGTACAACTTTTTTATTGTATTTTTCTTTTAGTTGTGTTGTTTCTGCTTCAATTAATTGATGATGGACGAGAGCATACGTTTTCATAAAACTCGTAATATTTTTTGTTGTTTTCTTCAAGTTATGTTGTTGTCATTACTGCATCTCTCAATTGATGGAAGAAAACAAATATTTTTGTACAACTTTTTTGTTATATTTTTCTTTTGTTTGTGTTGTTGTTGTTGCTATTTCAATCAATTGATAGACTAGCTTACTTTTTCGTACAGCTCGTGATCTTTTTTTCTTATTTTCTTTTTGTGTTGTTGTTGTTGATGGAAGGGTGCATACGTTTTAGTACACATGTTGTTAGTATTTATATTTTATATAGATAAGGAAGTTAATTGTATGCGGAGTCTCGCTTGCGGGGCTTGTACACAGCAACGTACAGCCACAAAACCGTAATTAGCTAATTATATGTATATCATTGACTGACATGGTACGGTGCTTTTTTGGTCCTTCTCTCCGTCTCCTTCCAAAGCATTTGTACCCATCGGAGGTCCTCTCTCTGTCCATGTTACATAAACGGACTTGTGTGCTTTTTAAACGCGCATTGGGGCAGTCTAATGGGGCCAACTGACGGCGCCCCAGCAGCTGTCCGTCAGTGGCCCAAACGCCCCCCCTGAGCCCCCCAATACTGATTCTCCGGACACACACACAGTCAGCCAGAGACGTACGCACACAACCGACGGCGTATTCTCATTTATCTCCACGGTAGACAAGTCTGTAATTACATTTGGCAGCTTACATTCCGATTACGAGCATTACATGGTTCCGCTGCTGATTGATTATTAATCATAATCAAAAGCTAATCTCGATAAGCATTTACATAATCTTATGATTACGTTCATCGTGCCTATCATATCGTTACATCCATAAAGACAACTTTGAGATTCTAAAGAAACGATATGAATTTTACAAATGAACATTTTGTTTTATTTTATTTTTTTCATAAATTTTATTTACAGTGTTTTTCATGACGCACATAACATTTGTAAGAAACTAACAATTTGTATAGAAACATTAAAATAACAATTTAACATTTTATATCTCAAACTTATTATTTATTTTAAAGAAATTTGTAGGAAATTGCTGAAACGAACTCATAGCAAATGAATTGATGATGATTATTATATACTTTAAAGAAACATTATAAATAATTATTGAAATTGTCTGTCATTACTATAACTATAAAACTACTATATTTACAAATTTGTTATATAATTCAGAATCCTCATTATAAACAAGTTTTATTATTATGTAAACCTAAGGAAACAATAATAAAATTAGTATATAAAAAATATATTTCTATAGTTTGCTCCAACATTTCTTATCCATTTTATTTCTTTAACATTTGAAAAATTAATTGTATTATGAAAATTCTTGCAATAAATGATAAAAATTGGTCTTCATATGAGAGTTTGGTTGAAATATGAGTTGATGAAATAAAGTTTTTTTTCGTGAACTTAATATTACTCATAATTAATTAAAGGTATATACAATCATTTTAACTATAGCAAACTCAGTATCATTTCATTACGATTATTGTTCAATAACTGTACATTTATGTAAATACTAACTAATCTGCATAATCATAAACACGTTATGACTGTAATCAAAAGTTAAAATACAATTGTTTGGTGTTCATCTTGAAACGTAACAAAATTGAAAGGTATCTTCAGGGAATGAAGAAAAAATATGTAATTTTGAATATTTGGTGTTTTTGTATGCAACTGTTATTTATTTTTCCTGGAAGTAAGAAAGTTTTCAATGCCTTTACGTTAAATATAATATTTAGCAAATTACATACACACTTTTCAGTATTCCCAATCAATTTGTAGTTAACTGAAAAAAATATATTCAAATTGCTTTGATGAAGTTACAAAACTAATTATTATTATATAAAAGTACAATTCAAATTGCTATGATGAAAATACAATTAGCATTCCTGTAATGAAAATAGAACTAAGATTTGTCATGATCATTAAGTTGTTTGGATAAATATTATCAATAGTTGTATCCACATTATTAAATAGAAGATGAAAACGAGGATGAAAAAATCGGAGAAAAGATGAAACTCAAGCCATATTCTTTCCTGTTTAAAATCACATTTTTTCAGAAAAACTTTATAGTTTATAATTTTATTTATTATTTAATAAAATTCAAGAATTTTTTAAGCGAAAATTCTAAAACCGGTTTTGTAGAAAAGTTGAGATTCAAAAACCCTTTTTGTACAAACCCTAATATGAACTCAAGAATTCTTGTATTTTTATTTATCTTACATTATCTAATCGAATTGTGTTGAAGAAGATGTAAATCTAATTTCTTTAAAAAAAAAAAAGTCAATTCAAATTGCTATGATGAAAATACAATTGAATTTTTGTGATGAAGATATGAACTCAATGATTTATGTGTTTTACTGTATTTTAACTTTACCTTTTTGTATTTGTTGTGGTTGTTACATGAAATATTACTATTACAAGTGAAACACATAAGTGAATTGAATTGAAGCGAAAAAGCAGTTTCGGGTTGTTTGTGTATAAGATTAATGGAGATCGTTGGGCCAGTGTCAGCAGTCGGGAATAGAAGATATACGGCCTATGAAATGGAGATGCGGGGGTGGGCACGATGGGATTGCAACAGCTGGACACACGGCCTGTCCTGACGCAAGGATGAAGAGTGAAAGAGATAGGACGAACAAAAAAAAGAGAGTTAGATAGAGACGGATGGATGGAGAGAGAAAGAGAGAGAGACCTAATCCAGGTGAAAATGAAATCAACGAGCCGAAACAATGCGGACCATGTGATACAATACCTTCCGGGGAGAACCCCAATTTTAATTACCATTTTCTGCACACACACACCCATTCACGTTGCCGTAACAGACTTCGAATAATTATAAATGCATTTACCAACCCTTACAGAAATTATCTCGCATTCCGCTTTCCGAATCAATGTCCTTATTTGGGTTGAATTCGATCGCTATCTTCCATTCACATGAGAGACTTGACTGAATATTCACTGTAACGAAAATACGAAAACAATGTAGAAAAATATATATATAATGTAAAGCAACAACACGAGCGAAGTATCTTAACGGGAAATCGAATTATTTTATAAACGGAAACGGGATATCGACTGCTTGGATATAAAAGACCAAGATAATATCTTCCGCCTTGGAAAGATAAGTATCAAAAGAAGGAAACGCTTCGTCCAAAGATTTATTATAAATTATGACATGTAAATTAATCATACATTTTTAAATAATTTAACTGTCACTTATTTAATATGAGTATGATTACACAATTAAATAATCAAAATTTCAAAATAATATTACTAATACTAATTATTAATTAAATAACCAACTAACCTGTATTTTTTTGTTATTACATAAATTACGTTTCAATTTTTACAAGAATATTGTACAAGTTGCATACATTATAGATATTATAGTGTAAACACACGTTTATTTATTAGTGATTAACAACAATTATATATTTAATCGAGCTTCAAAATAAGTAGAAAGTAATAAAAATACAATTTTTTGCAGTTAATTTAAGGTATAAATCTTTAACAAAAGTAATAATTTCTAATATTTTATATCTTGATTTCTAATATAAATAATTATTTCACTAGGACATTTTTTTTTCAGTGCAATTTTGATATATTCTAAGTTTGTAGTCTTCATAATTGTGCAACTTTAATTTGTTTGTTTCAATTAGATTTCAATAGCTTCTTGAAGTTAATTTCAAATTTAAAAGATGAAACCAAAATAAACTTTTGTCAATATTAATACTTCTCCTTCTTTATTAACCATCACTTTCCTCACCTGTGCATGGTTCAATTTTGACAGTTTCCACGATGTGTTCAAAAACATGATTACTACATTCATGCATGATATTTGAGATATTGAGATAAATATACTTGATATATTTCGTATAGTATCGAGGCAACTTTATGAAAAAGACAAAAATACTGTTTTCATTACCTTTTATTTGTATTGAAAATATTGAAAGATTATAATTTAATGATCTTATTTAGATTATTTTATGAACTTATATAAAAGATCAAACTAGTAGAATATTTATAAAAGTAACAAGTTGACAGGTATCATATAAGGAGAAGACACTTTTATATAGTACTTGTATTTCATATTTTATAATTTTTTATTGACTGATAGTTTCTTGAACATAATATGAAATGTTTATATAATGAATGTAGATTTGTAATTATTAAATTCATAATGTATTATCTATACTTAACAATTTACTTGAAAAGTATCATGTTGTGCACAGACACATTTAGTTGGTGTTTCATATTTTATAATTCTTATTGTATTCATTAGATAATTAATAAAAATTATATGCCTTTAGTGCAATTTTATTATATTATAGTATTGAGTTTATATTTTGATAATTTGATATTGCAATAAATATTATTATTATTAATTTGATACTTTCTTGAGGAGTTTTATAATATGAATCTTGATTTGTGCCATCATGTAGTGTGTCGTCACCTTTATATGTTTGTGACAAGCAATTAACACGAAATAATAAAATGAAATTTGCTTGAGGTGATTTAGGAGAATGCATCATGTTGTTAGTTAGTGTAACATTGTGAACACCCCTGACGACGATCTTATCAACCGCTGATGCATTACGCAACGGTCGTACAAAAGCTTCAAGATGGGACTCGTCGATAGCGCAATCTTTATTTCAGGTGTTAAGTACTGGACTCGACTAATACCGTTCGCATTGCCGCCAAGTTTCGTGATGTACTATCAACATTATCCACCTCGAACCTAAAGCACTAACCGTAATCAAAGTTCATTAAGTTGCAGTGTGTGTATGTGTATATACGGCAAAGGGAGTGTCACTAGTATTTCCGAAATTATACATACAGGACGGAAAAGTCCTCCGCGATAAAAGGATATCGCGTTGCGTGCTCGATAGCATTGCACCCCCTATTAACCCCTATTTATCGAATATTATTAATGCGGACTTACATTTCCGTTCTTTCTCTCAAAAAAAAAATAAAATAAATAATAAACTATTTGGACAGAGGTGTTAATCAACGCTGCGTTATATATGTTAGGTTTGTTGTTGCGTCGTCGGTGGTGGGTGGAAAAGCTCACGCAAGCCGATCATTAATTCCGGGCCTCGGAAACAATGGGAAGCTTTCAAAGAAATAAGATAAAAAAAAACGAAAATCAGAGCAGATAGAAAACGAAAATTCGGTATTTTCCTCAACTACAATTACAATAGAACAGTTCAAATTACGTTCTCTCGCCCTGGCAGTCTAATGCCACAGCTCTAAAAGTTAATAACACGTCTTGGATATCACACCGTGGACAGAAAACAGGGAGGAGGAGGAAAAGAGTAAGAAAAGAAAAAACAAGAACAACAGTCAAAAGTGGGGAAAAGAACGAAAATAAAACGCGGAGAAACGAGTGGAGAGAAAAAAAAGAACGCACGAACTCTTCAGATCGACGTGCATAATAACCCCGACACCAGCATTACTCACACCGACCGACTTCTCGGAACGGCATTACGTAATTTTCGTAAATATTTTTCTCTCTTTTCTCCCCCATTTTTCTCTTTCCGCTTCATTTTTTTCTTATTCCATGATGGTATGTGTCTTTCTTACTACGTTATCTTCTCTTTTTTTTTGGCTAGAAAAGCCGCTTCTTCCAACTAGCCGGAGACTCTAATAATACTGTAATTTTGTTACAATCAACGCCAAAAAAGAAACATCTGTGTACATGTATGTAATTATCTGCAGTGCGGAATGGAATAAAAGTAAAAGGGATGAGAAGATCCACACATAAAATTGCGCCATTGCACATGTATTTCCAATATTAGTGGAAAGAAGTGGCAATTAACTCGTTAAATGAACAAACGATTTCTGCGAATCCGGCTGGATGAGAAAAATCTGGATGGATGTTGGGAGATGAAATCAGTTGAGGTGAAGGATGTTTGTTAGGACTGTTTATGCTGTAGGATATAGAGAATAGTATCATCAAGTTTTATGATTCATTAAGAGTTGTTCGTTTTATTGTTGCTTACTGAAATTGTAATTTATTCTCTGTCACAGTTTTTCTATATAATTTGCAAATAGTTTATAAAGAGACTAATATGAAATATTTACAATAAATTCTAGCTTTACTTTTGTAGAATACTTTTGACAATTTATATTAAAATTTCATTACTTCACGATATAAAAATGACAAAATAATATATTTGATTATGGATTTTAAAAAATATATAAAAATTATATCTTATTATAAATGATTTTATATAAAGGATGTTAATGTTCTATTTATTTATTTTCAACTCTAAATGAAGTCGAATAATGTGCTTTTGTCGTATATGGTTTAGTGTAAACTTTTCTATAAGAAAAGAACATAGAGAGTTTAACATATTTTTTGCATGAACGTTAAATGGAAGCTGTGAGATAAGAAATATACAGTTTATTCTGTATCCACACAATTCATGATACAAGATATAAATGTCAATTAAATAATTAATAATTTCCCAATGTTCAGTTTCAGTAGAATCAAATTAGTAACATCTTATATAATTAATATATAATAATATATGTAATGAAAAATTAACTAATATATTTTCACTCAAAGTTTTTTCAAAACTTTTAAAGCTTTTATGTTAATAATGTAATACTCTTTATAAAGCTGCATACACACTTATATACAGCAATACCTCGCATAGAGCGAATTTTGCACACTATGCAACCGGACTAATCAAGGACTTTAACTCTATGAAGGTCTAGAAATTGCTAAATTTCTAGACTCCAGTGGGGACATACAAATAGAAAAGTTTCAGTTTTTTTTGAGTTAAATGTATAAAATTAGAAGATGGTAATTCCTCTTTCCTGAACATTTCCAATAAGAAAACGAAATTAAAAAAGATACAATTTAAAACGTGATACAATGCGCGTACCACCGCCCCACCAGGAATGTTCAAAAGGTGGTACAATTCGTGTACCCTCAAAGAGATAAAACCTTTACTCAATGAAAATTTAGTTGGTTTTGAAATTTTCAAACCGTGCTATAATAATAAGCTTTACTATGGGAGATACTGCTGAACTATATAAATGTATACATAATCTCATTTCACTTTTATCGATAAAACCATAGTTTTCAATGTGTGTACATTTGTGGATGTATCATTACAATGAAGCCTTGAACGTAATTTCTTGTAAGAATCAAAACTGAAATAAATTGCATCGAAGTGGTATTAAATTAGAAATGAAATATGATTAAGGATCGTAAAAGCTTATGCGATCGAAATGAAAAGTCCAGTGATGAAAAGCGATCGCCGCGGTGGCGGTATTAAATTCGTATTACAGTAATTTCCCCGACTGTTGGTCAAACAGAGCCGATAAGAAAATTGTAACAATTACCGACACGAGACGCGTATTAAATAACTTAAAGCCACCCCCGACGGTGGCGGCAGTCTAAAAGGGGACGAACGTCGTCGTCGCATTGTACTCGCATGTCAACCCTTTCTATCCACAGTAACTCTTCCTAATACTAAATCAAACCTAACCTAACCCAACCCCAATCAAATATTATTGCTACAATACGCGCGCGATATTAACTTGTTACCGTATTAATTTCGATGAAACGACGGGGTTGATCCTCCTCGTGCGTTTCGCATTCAGAAAAGAAGGGGGATTAATGGGCGACTAATGTACCGACGCGGAATGTAAACACGATGGGTCTCTCTCCCAGCATGGGTTGCACAGCCCAACAATAGGGGACACGCGCCCACCGAACGTACACACCACCATTATAATGCGATTTTCTGTGGTCCTTCAAATGGATTCCGGATTTATTTCTGGTTTACACGGAACTCTCTCCACAAAACCCAGGATGCATTTTGTGTAAATTGAATTGAAAAACCACTCCACCCCCGAAAACATCATCCATTGATTTCTCAAGTGTCCTGGGGACATTAAATCCTCGCAACAGTAGTTCTGACCATCGTCCATCCGTTTCGGACCGGTGAATTATCGGGATATAATGAAGTCCGAAGTTTTCGGTTAATACGACGGTGCCGTGATCAATCACAATCATAGTTCGTAGTAAACTACTATTTGCATACAAATGAAAGCATATTTTTTTCTTTCCCTTCAATGGAAAACACGACGCGAAACTTTCCTAAATTGCGTTCGCATAAACTGGGAAAAATTATACGAAAATTATCCCTTGATTGATGACACCCCCTGTTATTAACTTTTCTCTCGTTTCCAGACGCACCCTAATACATTTTTAAAGACTCTTTGCGTATATATTTTCTTAATTTTTTTTATTATAAGCTTTATTTGTATCTCACAGTTTATTATACCTGTTATTTTAATATGCAAATAAATAAATAAATATTCAATTACTGCGTGCGGCGGCGGTGGACGAAATGATATGTCGCCGCCGTTTATTTTGTACGCATTAATTTAATTAAGACAAAAAGCGAAATAGGTGCGTTCCCCCTTGATGTTGTGAGTACTCTCATATGTTTTTTTTATACCCGGTCTTCGTTAATAAATTAATAAAACATGTCGCGGTGCATCATACACTGAACAAATTACGCTAATTGCCTTGTTTCGCAATCACATATATTGTTTACTCTACTCTTGAGCACTAAAAATAGCTTTCAGTTAGATTTCATTTGCATAGTACAACTACTACATACCTATTGTTTATTTATAAGTCAATTTTATACACTGCATATATTCATATACTAGCCTTTACCTACTAAACCATGGTTATATTCAAACAACTTTAGTAACAAGAATAATTTAATTTAGGTTTATTTCTCAATTTTAACATTACATTTACAAATATCTACAATTAATGAAAGTAAAGTAAAGTTTATTACATTACATAATTTAAAAAGAAACAAATATTATATAAAGAGACAATTTAATAGGTTAATTTTCAATAAACATAAAGAAAAATAAAGAACAAGAAATAATTGTTAATTATATATTTTTTAAATAATAAGTTTACTTCTTAAAATTTTGATAATATATAAAAAATAAAATATTATATTCTTTTATACTTCATTTTTAAGATGCTAAAGCTAATATAAACAATTATTTTATAACATTTTGTCAAATTTATCATACATCATTTTATTATTTTTGATTCCATTTTTCTATAACTTTCATTCATTCTGCGAAAAGAAACCTGTAAAAAAAGAATCATTTATCGATTAATAAATATTGGGTTGTTCAGAAAATTAATTCGATAACTTTTCACCATTTTTCAGATATTCCAATTTCAAAAATCTGAGTAACAACATCTTGAAAGTGCGATTTCAAGATTCCAAAAAAACCATTCCTTTCTTTTTACCATTGATGGAATTTTGCAGAAATTTATCCACTTTTCATTGCCTATTCTAAAAATGGAATAATTTATATATACATAACCTATCAAATTATCCACATTGCTTAACTATTGTAACATGTCAAATTTTAACTTAATATCCAACAACACTTTTAACTTGATTTGAAAGTTCTGACATAAATATATTCATTCATTCAAAAGAAAAAAAACATCATAATTTATCTTATAATTATTGTTGATTATCTATAATCAGCTTTCACAATGTATAAATCAAGCATCAACTTTATTATGTGTACTTTCTCCATGTGATCATTCTAAGGCACATTCTTATAGAATTGTATTCAATTATTTATCAATTAGCATTAAAAACAAAATTCGAAAATAAAATTTATTAGAATTCTTCAAATTCCTAAATTTCACAACTAAAATTATAGATTTCTTCAATTATTTCAATAAACTCAATACTATTAATTTGTTTTTTTTATAAATATAAAGAAATATATAGTTAAAAATCAGTTGAAAAAAACCTTCAAAAAAGGTTTACTTCATCATTCCATCAATAATTATCTGTTTTTAAAAAGTAATTTATTTATTTTTTTTAAAGATTAATGAAGATTGTATATATGGTTGGTCACATTTGGGGTGCACCATTTTTGCAGCTCCTATTAAACTTTTAATTAAAAAACAAATGAAATTTATCGAATGTTATTTTCTCCTAGTTTCTTGTTTTCCTATTACTTCTTCCTCGGCAATATTAATTTAAGCTGCAACTTCCCTGAACCGTCTATTCCTATATTTAGATATTCCATTATACATTTACGAGTCCTATCGATTCTCCCTGTTCGTTTAAACTTTTATTTCTCTTTGGCCCAAATACTATTTTTTCACTCCCTCTCTTTGCACTATTTTTTTCTTTCCGCATTTGTTTCTTCTTTCTTTCTTTCATCATTTCGAATTCGAGTTTGAAATATTAAGGTCTATTAATTTTCGATAAGGTGATTTTTGCTTTGTTCGTTCGATGTAATTAGCTATTGAGCAAAAGGTGGGGGACGGACGATTTACCGTCGTTCTCGATCCTTCTTCCCATTCTTGTTCTTTTTTTATGTTGTTTTGTTTCTTTTTCGCCCTTCTAGGATTGAGGGTGAGCACGGGTCTGGTCGGTTCGACCTCACCCCAGGTATATAAAAGGGTATCAATAAAAATATAATAACGCAATAAATAATATCGTCCAGGTTGATACATAAATTAACGAGCGCCAGTCTCGAACCACCAGATGTTATCAACGCATTGATTCGCATGGGGTTCCAAACCCATATACCACCACTTCCGCACTGGAAAACCCATAAAACGTAAAATTAAAATACGAAAACCGTTTAAAACAGCAGCAGCAACGTTACACCAAACGGAGCCGTAATTAAGGTTTATTTTCTTAATTATAAGTTATGCACTCGTTGGCAGCAACTTTATCAATTATAACTACAGGAACCACATTAACTTTTTTTTAGCCACAAGATTTTCAGATTAAACACATTATTTTAATTATACTATAAAAGTTGTTTTAAAATCAAAAATTACGTAGATTTATAGCATATCCAAAATGTTATCACAACCTGCATCAAATACTACATCAACACTATTTTTTTATATTTACTTATTCACAATTTTTTATTAAATCTATATTTTGTCCTACACTTTCTTGATTTTTCCTAATTTTTAAATTTCATATTTCGAAAACCATTTTATTATTTGAATACATTTCTTTATTGTTAGTATTTTTAAAGAATATTTATAGATTTTTATATTTCAAATAATAAAAATAATCAATGAATTTATTTTTTTTGCCCCATTTTTCATCAAAGGATGAACTTTTTTTTCGTTATATATAAATGTTCATATTTTGAAAACCATTTTATTATTTCAATGCATTTCTTGTTAATATTATTAGTATTGTTAAAGAACATTAGTAGATTTTTAAATATACTATCAAAAAAATAATCATTTAATTTATTATTTTTGTTGTCCCATAGTTCAATTTATCAGAAAATTATTATTTGCAATGATGTAAAATAAGCGAAATTGGTTATGAAGTATCTAAATATAAGTTTCAGTTCCGGTGTTGTAGTTTTCAAGAGTTGCAATGATTCGTCCGATATTTTACGTAAGGATTTCCGTTGAATTTTTGAAGCATAAAATTGGGTAAATGAAGAGTGTACTAAAACTAGAACAAGTGGATCTTATTATATGGTCTTTATAGCGTTACAAATATTTAAAATTACTTTATAACCATATTTTATGGAAAAAAAGAGAAAAAACGTTTCTTTCTGCATTGGTCATGCATCGTGAAATACCTACACAATTTTTGAGACAACAGAAAATATTTTTTTAAATCTTGAAATTTTTAGAAAATTTTAAACAAAATCAATAAATGATCTTTTTTTGTATACTTTTGTATATTGTTTATTGACTTACATGTAACAAATTTTACAAAATTTATTCTCAACTCAGAATTGCTCAAATAAATAAATTTGAATAAACTAAAACTTTCTAAAAGAAATATTGAAAATTATAACAAAATTTCTTACTAATTTATTTGAATTATGTTATGTATTTCTTTACATTTTATACGAAAAAATACAAATTGGATCTCATTGGAATACAAGTAAATAAAGTATATGAATAAGGTGTCTTATTAATGTCTGTGATTTTATCGTCGCTTATATCAGAATGTAATTATCTTCATGTCTTCATTTCTGTATACAAGATGAGCTCTATGCTTATGCAATTCTCCAAGCTGTGCCTTTGGTTTCGCATAATGACGACGTAAT
The DNA here is from genome assembly GCF_001412225.1 of Nicrophorus vespilloides. NCBI lineage: Eukaryota > Metazoa > Arthropoda > Insecta > Coleoptera > Silphidae > Nicrophorus > Nicrophorus vespilloides. The sequence continues at coordinate 293,060 of NW_017098369.1, read as the reverse complement.
TAGCCGATTCGAAACGTCAGTTGTGCTTTGTTGTGGATATTAACCCCCAGGATCTGAGGGGAGGCCAGAAAGGTGAGTCAACGCCATTTCCTGTCGGGCGCCAGGATATAAACTAAGCGCTGTCGATGTTTCCGGACATTACCTATTCTCCCCCGCATGGAAAAACTTCAACCAACTGGAGGAGGGTGGCCTTACGTAAACGTAAACTCAAATCCACAGAATGATGGGAACAGTCGCCGTTATTATCTTTTCTAATTAAGCTTTGGGAATAAAAACCACATAATTGGATATTTATCGTGTTCCGGACTATTGGATCCTGGAAAGTAACTCGAAAGCGCGGTGGGGGGAGGTCTTAGGACAGTGCCGGAGCCGGCGTCGCGACGCCCGCCTCCGTTGGTTTTGGTTGTGTGCACCCACCCCCCTGGTTTGAGGATAGGCAGGGGGCGGCTGAGATCAATAGTCGCAAGGTGAAGTGGTGAGTTTTGCCTCTCGCTGTTCGCCAGATTGCGGAGCAATCGCGCGAGGGGGATCCGAATGAATAATGGAAGACCGAAGGGGGGCGGCAGCGGCGGCGGCGCTTCGCCCCTTTTGGGTTCGTTGTGTTGGCAAACTTACTATTACGACACGGTACGCCATTTCCTTTTTGATCGATATGCATTTTCTCCGTATGTATTATACGAATTTTGATATTCAACCCTATCTCGAATGTTCATTCTTCGATAATCGCCGAAGAAGAATGCATAGAGAAAATATTTCCTCGAAGGAAATGCAAATTATTTTATCATGATTACAATGTAACGACTCCAAGCATGACTCTCGTTACACCACTTCAAACATTCAGTGTTTCATTCAATGACACAGTAATCATATTTGTGTTGTATAAGAACATTTAGCCTTGCACTGAACTTTATACACATAATTGAACAAAATACACAAACAAAATTCATATCAAATTCATATTGTAAATAACAAAAAAAATTGATAAATATTTAATATTTCTTTATATTTCATAAAAAAAAGTAACTTTTTATAATGTCAGAAATGCAACAATACAAATTGACATTCAAAATAAAATTTATTTTCGAACAAAATAAATGATTTTTTTTTACATTTTTCAGCAATTTTCTTTAAAACAATTATTGCAAATTTATATGAAAATAGTTGTTGCATAAGATCAAAATTCAAATTATTTGTAACTACAAACCAAAGCAATTTACAAAGTCGTTTCCGATGTGAATTCATTCCGCTCAGTGTTTATTTTTGTTTGTCTCATGTCAAAAATATTTGATTATTGCCTGCTTGTGGCATATCGCAAATAAAAAAAATACAAAATGACATATTTTTTAATATGTAATTTTATTTAAAAAAAACATTATAAATTCATTTGCGCAGAGTTTTTTTTTTGCATAAGATCATAATTCTAATTATTTATAACCTTAGGTTTCTACCCTTTTTTAATCTATAGTACAAATATTTTATATGAAAATCTATAAATATGTTTACGGAAATGAATATAATCTAAAATAAATTAACGACAATCAAATTGCAGTATTTTGCTATTAAATCACTAGAACTATTATTATTATATAAATATATTTTGAGCTATCTAGATAGCAGCAAATATGACTATTCATTTGATACTAAACGATACGAATTGCGTGCGTAAAGTTTCGGCACGCAACTTGTATTTTCAATTCGTAGGCTTCAATCAAAATTACAAACAATCAAGAAACTATTACATTTTGATAAATCATGATTATTGACGGCGACGAAGGAAAAATGATGGCTAATTTAAATAATACATTCAAAGCTATCGAACTCTTATGATTTAATGCGCGTTTAAATGAATTACTGAGACAGCAAAGGCTATTTTTTTCTATTAATATTAATCACTTGCTATTAGCATATGAAAATGAATTTTAATAATTTGTAATATGAATATAGATTATTTTACTATTGAAATAACATTTTTAAATCAGACATATTTATATACTTCTACTACTTTCTTTACTTAGTTCTTAATAAGTAATATTTATATGATTATATTTTAATTAAAGCATTCAAATTTAACTAAACTAATTATTAAAATGTAATAAAAATAATTAGAAAAAATTATAATTCTTTAATTATCCAATTCGTATATGTGTTCTTAAGTTGGACAACAAACATGTTCAACTTAAGAAAACATATTTTTCTTCTAATTTAATATGAAATTGAAATTGTCCATCAATTCAATTTGAAATCAATGCTACAGAACTATTTGTTCTTAAATGATGTGACAGGCCCATAACAATCATGTACGTATTATCGAACGTATAAAGTATGTACGTTAGGTGAACACTTTAATTTATTTAGCAATTCCTTAACAGTGACTTAAGAAATTGATTCTTACAATTCTTGTGATTGTTGTAAACAATATTTATATCATTAACTAAGCTTTTGGTAAATGTGAAGATGTATTGGTTCAGCAATACCAACGTTCATTGAGTGTTATACTTATTGGATTATGAAATGAAGTGAAATATAATAGTTGAATTAAGTATGTAAATAGTAAAATGTAAACAAGCATTTATCCATTAAGGACAAAAGCATTGCATGGGAGTAATTCATGTTGCAAGGTGAAAATGTATATCTTTCATTTCCATGCGTCCATTGAAATCGTTTATAATCAAACGGTGTGAATGAGCGCGTCTGGGCTATTACATAATGCAAAGTTGTTTCCTGGTTTCGTTTTCTTGTGTGTCGATCAGCTGATCGGTCCACGCACTATGGCGTGAGACCGGTCGAGGCACGCGACGGAGACGACGACGTCGGCGTCGGTGACGACGTCTGACCAGGCTGCATTTCCCTTCATTCAGAAAAAAAGAAACCTTTCTCCATCCGTTCACTCATACAATGGAAGAAACGACGGTTATAGCATGGTAAGATGGACGCTTTATCCTAGCGATGTCGTCGTCCATGGCAACCAGCGAGGTGGATCCTCCGGTAGCGTCGCGACGCCGCGCAATACGGCACGTGGCACGTCCCGCAATAATCAGAAGGGAAGAAGGAACGCGGCGGCAACGTATAAGCGGGATCGCGTGCCTCGATATGTGCAGAAGTCACGCAACCGGGTCTCTTTTTCCCTTCCGAAAAGAAGAGGGCAAATGGAGAAAAAAAAACAGTGGATAGGTATACTTGTGTTTGTGTATATATATAAGCAAGGAAAAGAGAAAGAAATTTAACGGTGGCGGACGGTAGTTTACCCACCTGCCCTGTACAAATGACAATTTGCTATCCGCAGTGCACCCTCCCCGAAACGAAAATTCGCGGGGTAAGTGGACGGATCGGGATTTACCCAAACCTCTTTCTTTCTTTACTTCCCTTGATCCTATCAGATCTAGACTGAAAGCGAGAAACGTTTAATGAACTCTCTTGGCGTTTCGGGATTTATTACTGGAGATAGAGTCTTTATGTGGATCTAAATAAGGATTAAAGTACAGAAGCGTAATCCTTTTTTATTCTTTGTCTTAAGAAAACTTTACATATATTACATTATTCTATTTCTCTCCTTTCATCTTAAAGAATTACTGCTGAAATCTTGACTAAGCAATTCTATCTATATAAGTAAGTGTGATCCTTACTAACATATATCATGAAAACATATTATTGTTTCTACATTTTATGAATCTAAATAAATAAGAAACAACATTTGGATATTGAAGTTATAGTCACTACTAGTTTTGTTTATAGCAGTTTATAAAATTATTCTTTGGATAAAATGAAGTTTCTTATAAATTTTTATTAAATTTCAGCAATAATTTCTAATATGTTGTACTTTTTGGTAAAGTCAGATAATTTTAAACTTAAATTATATAATAAGCGAATGATGGTAATTTAGATTACAAAAACGAATCAATTTTCGAATATATATTTATAATTTAAATAGTGACATAAATGTGCCAGACCATAAAGGGTTAAATCAATTAAGCAATATGGAATACAAATCTTTGAAACTGAAATAATTTCTTGTAGTGATGATATATGATGGTTGTAATTGATATAAAAGTTGGTGATTTAGAAATGAATTGTAATTATTAATCAACAGCGGAATTAATTACGAGTTATAAAAGTATTAAGATTGCAGCTGGTACGAACAGCCAAGTGCGATTAATCAAAGAGATCGCTTAATTTAGCGCAATTAGGACGAGCATCATCATCATCTGGGAAAATTATGAGTGATCATGACATTAACCTAGGTAACGATTCCATTATTTCATCCCGCTGCAAGGTGCGTGCGATTGTTAAGACTCCGAAGAATACGTGTGTGGGTTCTCTATCTGATAAGCTCTATCCTGCCCTCTAAATCTTTCCACCTCCCTCTCTTGATATTCCTTTTTGCTCTCTCGTTCACTGTCTTCCCGAGAGAAGGAGACTAAATCACATCTTCATTATCGGTCGGAGAGCAAAGCTAAATAACTAGAGGGTACTACCATAAATTTCGAAAACGTAGGTGTATGTATTTCAATTTATTGCAGCGGCAACAGAACGAACGAATGGAAAGAACGAACCGAAGGGGCCGTAAGTTCTTTTCGGTTAATTTTAAATCAGATTTATGTTAATTACCGGACAGGCTGCGGCTCGAAATGAATTTATTACGCTTCGAATCTAAGAAGCGCGCTCGAACCGACAACAAAATGCGAGGAGAAGAAGAACAAGTCCTCGTTGAAGAGGATAAGGACGAGGACGCGGTAGGAGTGATGAAGGGGAGGGAAATGTAAAGCAAGAAGTGGAAGGAGTTTGCGGATGATGCTGAAGTAATTAATTCGAATGCCAATATTCTATTCGACTCGCTTAAATTGAAATTGAGTAATTACAATCTCAATAAAAAGTAAAATGATGATAAAAAAATGGGATCAATATGAGGAAGAGAATCTAAAGTATAAAATGTAATTAATTCGAATATTAGTATCTCAAAAAAATAATTAATAGTAGAGAAGGAGAAGGAAGGATAAATGAAAGTGATAAACAATAAGGGATTAAAGGTATTTGTGGATGAAAGTGATGTAATTAAGGCGAGTATGAACATTCTTTACTCGTATAAAATGAAACTGGATGACTGGAGATGAGGACTATTGTAATGATAAGGATAAAGCAGAGGAAGGAGGAATGAAATGTACAACAAGATATGTAAGGAATTCGAAATGAATTTAGAGTAACAAAATAGAAGGCATAAATTGTAGATGATGAGGAAATAAGGATAGGGAAGGGAATACAAAAAGTAGGTAATATTTTGATCTCAAAAAAATGCTATGAGAAGAACATGTGGATAAGGATGAGGACGAAGAGAAAGTTGAGGAAGTGGACGAGGATGACGATGAAGAAAAGGTTGAGGACGAGGTTAATGAAGAAGTATCTATAGCAAGAAATAAAAGGAGTTGCAGATGAAGGTAGAGTAATTAATATGAAGGCGAATATTGTCTACTCGCGTAAATTGAAATTGAGTAATTCCGATGTCAAATGGGAGTGATTAATTATTCCTGGATGCGTTTCACGGGGGTTGCGCTCATTGTGATAAATTGGAAGGAATCGGTTCTGAGGGCGAAATGCAACCTAACCTGTACATATCCGAAAACACATAGGTTTCCTTTCCTTCCCATTATCTCTGTCTGTCTCTCTCTTTCTCCCTCCCTTAAATGTAATAATCCCAGTCAGGTCCTTTGTTTTCTTCCTTCGACTCGATATGGTTGGATAACACGCGATCCCCATATTGCCCCTTTTCTCTACAACAGTCAGATACGTACGTGTTCATATTCACTTTTACTTTAATCGTGAGGGCGCGCACACACACATCCAAACATACAAACGCACATGTACAGGGAACACGTGAGGGTGTATTTGCGGTGCACTGCATTTTATGACCGCCACTTGGGTGAAATTGGTGCATGCAATCGCAACACTTCAATATTAATCCAATTTGCATTTATCCGGAAAAAGGCCTTGCTGCGCGCTAGTTTCGTTTCCTAATCTTATACATAAACATTTGGATTTTACATTCCTCTTTGCTGCACCTTATTTTAATAATGGCGAGGCGAACGGGGAAAAAAGATACATCACCTGTTTATTATTTTGTCCCTGTTCTCAGTTTTCTTTTCCCTCTTTGACAACCTCAGTGGGCGTAAGAAGATGACTATCCGGAACAAACATGCGCGAAAGTATGTTTACCTGAGGATATAATACCTTCTGGTAAAGTTGACATGGTTTAAATACCTCCTAAACAATTATGTAATGTATTGAGTACGTTCCATCTAGATTTGTTCATCTAATTTACATTTAAACTGTTCAAAGCAATCTTTCAGATTTCACTAAAATTTATTTTTCTCTTACTTCAGATGATTATCGGGAATGAACATGAGCGAAACTATGTTTATGTAAAGTTGACAAGGTTTAAATAACTCTTAATGAATTATGCAAAGTTTTTATAATCTAGATTTGTCCACCTATTTAACATTTAAACTACTGTAAACTTTGTCACTGAACATGTTTTATTTTTAATATTAACCTCAAGCGTTTTTGGAGTTGTCTAAATGGAACATGTGCGAAACCATGTTTTAAGGATATAATCCTTTTTTGTACAGTTAACAAGATCTAAATAACTCCTAAAAGTTGTTTTCCTTATTAAGTGCTATTTTAAAATCTTTTCAAATTTGTTAAACCGGATGAAACAAGTACGAAACTGTTTACCTGAGGATATAATAATTTCTTGTAAAGTTAACACCTATTTGTTCTTCTCATTTATTCCTAACATTAAGAGCTTTGAAAAGATGTTCATCGGAGTGAAACAAGTGCGAAACTATGTTTACCTGAGAAAATAATCCTTTTTTTTTTGTAAAGTTAATAAGATTTAAATAACTCCCACTTATTCTTGAAATTTATTCCAATCTTCAAGAGCTTTTATAAGATGTGGATCCTATAATTACTATATTTACCTGAGGAAATAGTTATTTTTTTTTTGTAAAGGTGTCAAGGTTTAAATAACCTATACTCAAGAGTTTTTGATCATCACATGGATCATGGATATGTGTGAAAATATGTTTTTACCTGAGGATAAAATACTTTTTAATCAAGTTGACAAGTTTTAAGTAACACCTTCATTTGTTTTTTTTTTTCATAAAAAATGTCAACGATTTTAAGTGATGTTTATCCCACGGAAAACTGTGTATAGAGTTGACAAAGTTTAAATAACTTCTAAGCAATTATGTAAAGCATTGACTAAGTACTATCTAGATTTGCATACAATTTGCAATTAAAATGCTCATAGCAGTATTTCAGATTTTACTAAAAGTTTGTTGTTTCCATATCAACCTTTTGTAAAATGAACATCAGAAAAACATACATATAAATCTATGTTTACCTAAGGATATAATCCTTTGCTAATAAAGTTGACTAAGTAAGTTTTAAACAAGTTACTTAATGCGTTATAACTTCTGTTCGGATTTGTCTACATGTATTAAAATGAATGAATTAGTATATATAATATACTAAAAGTTGTTTATTAAAACATGTATAAATCTATGATTAACTAGGGATATAACCCTTTCTTGATAACAAGTTTTTAAAAAAGACTGACAAGATTTTAAATCTAAACGATGATACAAAACTTTTTATATCTCCTACTTATATTTACAATTAACCAACACATATTCATTTAAACTACTTTACAAAGTAGTTCATTTCGAAAGATATAAAGATAAAAGTTACATAATCATATTCGAAATTTAGCAAAAGTGCATAATACTTATATTTTCAGAATTTACAGAATTTTCAGGTAAAAACATGGTTCAAAATCATATATTGGAGATTTTTTTATACATTTTCAGCAAAGAAAAATATCTATTACAAAACACTATTAACTATATGTCTTTGCGCTCTTTTTGTGTTATTATAATTTATTATTTTTTTTATATAATTTTTAATGAAATGTTTAGAGAAATAATGCATTGTAGTATTAAATTAACTGAACATTTTAGGTATGTACTCCTTTTTTTATAGACAGCCACTTGCTTTTAAATTATTCACCTTTTATATCGACGTCTTGAATCGAATTTCGAATGCAACACCCCGTCACAATGAAGAAAGAGAGTACCAAAAAAAAAGGAAGAGAAAGAACGTAGGATAACGTGAGGAATGTGTCAGAACTAATGAGTTAATCAGTGGAAGTACGGAATAATTAGACACGGGCCGGACAATATAAATGTTCGGTTTAATTTTTATTGTTTTCAATTTAATGAAAAGAAAAGATTGGAACGCCATTCGGAAAATTTATGAGCGGTCGCGCGGCGCGCACATAAATTAAGATCGGTTTTTTTAATGAAGAGATCTCTGCTGAGCCTCATTCCTTTTAGTGTGAGTGCACGTATATATATACATGTATAATATATATACAATATTATATAGATGTGTGAGTGTAGCGCCAACGGGGTATAGGGCCAATTTAAAGGCGCACCAACTAATTGTTATTTATGTTATTTTTGTTTTGTTTGTCGCTCGTTTTGCGCCAAACAAATGTTTAAAAAAATGTATTGAGAGAGAGAGAGAGAGAGAAAGTAAGAAGGATCAATCCTGCAATTCCATCCAGCATCCCAAGGGCACAGCCGAATCGGCATAAGCGTTCATTAGAGGGGATTCTCATTAATTGAGTCGTTAAACTAATCACGCGTTAAAATACAAGAGACCTACAAATTACTTGGAACTGCAGCAAACTAACAAAAATACATTATGCTACAATTAGCTCCTAAATATATAAAACGAACGATCGTTCTGATAAATAAACTGGATTAATTGTAACAATCAATATTCTTAATTACCATTAGATTTTTTTATAATTTAATATAGATTTTTTATTTCTATTTCAACTTTGTTTCATTAATAAATTAATTACCACAATAATTTGTATCGTATCGTTCCTAATATTCCAAGCTATTTGAAAGTGGACAAATCGAAGTCAAATAAAAGTCTTGATTGTATAAACGGATTTATTTATAAAAAAAAATTGTTTTTAGAGTTTATTTCGCTTAATTAAGCTTAATTGTTTTGAAAACTTCAAACCGTACTATACGAGGTATTGTTATATCACATTAATAATATGAACAAATATATACATTTTATTGTATGTAACTTTAAAAACTGAACTTAATTACTTTTATTATAACATTAATTTGGTTTTAAATATTTACTTCAATACTAAAGAATATACTGTCCTATTTATCTACTACTATATTTTTTAAGTATATGTTTTGCGCATTTGGGACCAATTTTTCTATGTTAATCTTCAATATTTTTTAATTTAGTAGATTATCATACACAGAAAAACAATCAGCATCTAATTAATAATTTCAATATCTAATAATTTAGTTGTGACTTGGATATATTTATATATGTAAATTTCCTAAACAAATTATTAAATTCAATTTTGTATATTCTTCTGCTGTTTTTATCTCAAATTTTCTATTTTCAGTATTAAATGTTATGATTGTTGACTGCGGTACAAAAAAGTTGTAAATGTTCGTTCTTGGTCTGCAGTGTTGGTGTAATAGCAGATGATTCTGATACCTCTACTCTCGCTTATATAAAGAGCAATGACGACAATTCTGATTCAGAAATTATATTATTAATGTATTACAAATAGTTATGAACCTAATAAAAAAGTATTAGTTAACATGTCCTAATACAATCATTTATGCACTCAGTCTGGCAGTAACACATTAGGTGTATAAGATACACCGCTCGATTAGTACATACAAATTTCAGTGCGCGAGTAGTTAAAGGTTAAAAAATGGAAATACTATACTTTTTCTAGATCATGAAACAAATTCTCTAATTTTGCATTCAAGAAATGTCAAATTTGAAAATATTATTTTTTCTTAATAGAATTGATTTCTCATTAAAAAATATTCTACAAAAATTATATTGCAAAATTTCCATCTCAAATGTTCCAACTTTTTTATTTAAGTTGATATGCATTGAAAAATGGACACAAATAAAATTTTCTCATAATTTCTTTAAATAACTTTCTCTTATTAAACAATAATCATTTATATTCTATTATTTTAAATGTAAGTAAAAATATTTTTTATTATATACATAATTAATAATCTAAATACATATATAGATACAATTGACCCAGTTTTGTAAACTTAATATTACTTTTATTAATTGAAGAGTCAATTTCTTTATACTTATTGATTTCATTAGCATTGACATCTGTAAAGAAAAATATTATATAAATTATTTAAAAAAAATAATAACAAACGTCAGAATCGCGAGCCATTATTCGCAAGTATTATTTTTTTATTTTGTTTTGTTTCCTTTAATATGCACACATATTAATGATATATTTAAAATGCAATTTAATGTAAATAGTTTTCTGTAAGGTTTTGATTGAATGCATTATGCGCATAATGAGCCGGGCTTATATAATGCGGCAACGCTTCCACACAAAGTCGAATAAAAAATAAAAAATGCAAGAATTGAGCTGCAGATGTTTCCGCTCTTGATTCACTGCAGCGCGGCGTAGGGATGGAAATTAGTGAACTAAAATTTTTAATATACAAAACTGGACTCGGCTCATATGCATCTGCGCTTTTTAATCGATTTTCGGCTGTTGTGTGTTCAGTGCTGATGGTCAGATAACCAACCATTAAAATCGCACACACACAATTTTTAAATACATTGGACAGAGAGAGTGTAAAAAAAGAAACAACAAGAAGTAACATTAAAAGGATGAATGACTCGAGATAATATATAAATATAAATGAAACAAGATCATTATTTTTGTAACTAATTAATGGAATTAGAGAGTGAAATGAAAAATTACTTTTTAAGCAGACATTTAAATTTTACATCAATGTCAAAAGAAGCGATCGTTAGTTTCTCAAAAAAGCAGATGTGATTTTCATTTTGATTGTAATAAGATTTATAATTAGGGTATGATTTTATTTTCAATTAAGTTTTACTTTAAACAGATTTTTATTTACAAATATTATCGATAAATAATCTATAATTAATATTTTTATTAATTACATTTTTTTAATATTTGTTCTAACAAATATAATTGAAAACATATTCATATAACAATAAAATAAAACATTCTTAAATGTTACAAAGGTTTATCATAAGTTTTTCAGCCAATTTTTTTTATTATTATCTATTAAAATTTGTAAATTTGTTAACATATTGTAAGTTATTTACTTATTTTCTAATACAAAGCTATATATAATTGGTATTTATTTACAGATTACTTTACTCATTTCAAAATACTTAAAGGTGGGTAGACACTTCTTTTTATATGCAAAATATTGCATAGAAAAATATTCGAAAAACTGAACATACTTGCGTATATAAAATGCTGTACTTACTTACACTTTCTACTAAGTACATATATATTTTCTAACTTACTTGGCAAGTATCATATAATGTTTATGTTGCTTATAATTAGTTCATTTTTTCTATTTAGAAAGATAATATAAGTTATATAGATGTAACATAAAAATTCTATTTAGATTTGGTGTATATACAATTTTTATTAAACTTCGTAAAGTTATTAATTTGATGAAAATATTTGTATTATTTCTTTGTTGTAATAACAACAGAATAGATTATTTTTTTCCACAAATTTCATACGTATTTTTCAACTTCATTAGTTATATAAATAACTCATATAGAAGGTTTGGTATAAAGAAAATGATTTTTTTGTATGAATCATGAAGGGTGTTTCTATGTTTCTCAGTATGGATTAGTCACGAGCAACATTGTTTTCTAGGAGCTCTTTTCCAAATAATCGTCGTCGCATCAATGATTATAGGCAAATTGCATTGTTTTAACGTACGAGCATGCATTGCCCGTGGGAAACCGAAATCATTAGATCATTAGATGACTAATGAATGAATTGTATAGGGAAATTGTATAACATTAATATACAATGTATTTTCATTTTTTCTTCCATATTATTAACAAATGCACCCACAATACTTATATACTTTGTAATTATCTTTAATAATATTGCAATTGAACTTAAATTAATTAGTCAAATTATTATTTACAAATCACTATGAAAACAAAATTAAAAAAAAAAAATATTTTTTTAATATTTAACAATTTTCTTTTGCTTCGTTTTGCATCTAAAAACCGAGATCATTCTGCAACTTTACTTGAAATAAATTTCTTTCAAATACAAAAAAATATTTCTGTTTGTATTTAAGAGAATACATTTTATAAATAATATATAAAAATTACTAAAAGATAATTGTTTACATTCATGTAATTATAATTATAAATAAAGTTGTCTTTATGAAGATACTCGAATCACGAAGAATTTTTTTTCTAAAGCAATTTGATTAAATTAAGTTGATTTGATAAATAAAAATTCCTGTTTAATTTATATTTTTTGTTAATTATCATTATATTTTTTTTTCTTTGTAATGAGAAAATATGTACAATTAATTTTTAATGTAAAGTAAGTTTTTGAAATTAATCTTTTATATAAATACATACTGAAATATTGACTGCTTGATCTAAGCAAATCTTACCAATTATTGTTTGCTCCTGTTATTAATGACGATTTATTTTTTTTTTCAGTTTGAATCACGTAGTAATGAGATTCAAAGAGCAAAGTTAATAATAGATTTGTGTTATAAATGCGCATTATCGATTGTCGGCGGGGTTCCTACAATTATTTGAGCATTAAAAGAATTTGCATATTTGGCGGTGCGATAAAAGGGGGATCGATCGATGGGTGAAGGGTGGGTCGTTCCAACTGTACAGGTCGGTGGTGGTTGTAGCGGCGTCGGTGTCGGTGCCGGCGTCGAGGGGAGGCCGAAAGATAGCGTCGCGACGCGGATTCGCGAAGGGAGGGTGAGGAGACCACGCCTAAATCAAATATGTCGCCCCCTCCTCTAAATACTGAACTCGAAAAATCATTGGTCCATGTCATGCCTAGTCATCTTCACAAATCTCCGCATCGTCATCATCATATGCATCTCCCTAGTTTTGCCTCTCGGATGCGCAATAGGGGAGAATCCGGAAGAAGGGGTGTGCTAGAGAAGGCGGCTTTGCTAAAGCTGTACAAGACCTAATCCTCGCAGTATTCTATTTAAATAGGATGAATTACAACTTAATAAGGCGCCACGCGAGGTGTAAATATGCCCTGGACACGAAATAACAGGATTTACACACTTATCGCTCGCCTTTTATATTCAATCAATTTATTTAAATGATAGTAATAATGCCTACGGCACGAATACCTAAACACTCGTATCCATCAAATTATACAATTGGATCGTTTCAAAATCGTGGACGGAATTTATTTCTCGACTTACGAACATCCAAAACAATAATTATTCAATATTAACCAACGTTAATTATCCAACTACCAATAAAAAAGACATCTGCAAACAATTATTAAACGACAAACATAAGTTAATTCACAATAATGATCACATTTCAAGCATAAAAAAATATCCACAATTTTTTTTTAATATTAATAAAATCGATACAAAACTTAACAACATCAATAATTTATTATTTTTCTTTACATTTATTAAAAATAACCGGTTTGTTTATAATATGACAATATTTCCTATAACAATAGAAATATGAAGAAAAACAAAGATTCGAGAAAGACATTTACTTACATTATTTACTCACTTTACTTAATCCCTTCGCTTACTTTTTTAATTGCACCATCTGCTTACTCCCTTTACTTACACTCTTTATTTACTCTCTTATTGCCGTTACTTTTTCCATATACTTACACTCTTTACGTATTCCCTTTTCTTACTCGTTGTACTTACTGCATTTACTTTCTTTATTTACTCCCGTTGCTTATTTCCGTTACTTACTCCCTTTGTTTACTGACTTTACTTAATCACTTTACTTACACTCTTTATTTACTCTCGTTACTTATTCTCTTTTACTTACCCCTTATACATACTGCCTTCACTTAATTCTTTTATTAACTCACTCTACATTCTTCATTTACTTTCTCCAGCAACTTCCTTGTTTTACTTCTGTTACTTATTCACTTCATTTACTCACAATACTAACTCCATATACATAGTTTACTTACATTACATACACAAAAATAATTATAAGAATAATAATTGATGATGATGATTTCTTATAATTTTCTTAAATTAAAAAATTATAAATTATGAACAAAATTTTATAATTATTAAGAATTACTAATTTGCCTATTGTTATGAATTTATTGAATTTGATTGTTTTTAAGGAAGTAATTTAAGTGTTCTAGTTCCTCTTGTAAAATATTTGTAACTTTTGTAAGAATGACAATTTTTATATATATTTTAAAAATTCTTGTAATATCAAATTGCCACATTGAATATTTAAATGACTCAATATTCAGATACAATTAATTCATTTAAGAATGTGTAAATATAGAATTTGTATCTGATTCTACCACAAATACAAATATTATTTTATAGAAATAAAATAATACTCTATAGTTAACAAGTTATTGATCACCTTAATCATATTATATAATTAATTAATAAATAAGCTAATAATAATTATATAAATTACATGTTTTGTTTGGTTTGGTATAGAAGGAAAGTAAATATCTTTAGCTAAGATTTTGCAAATCATGTTGGAGTCATACACCAATACAAATATTATTTGATTCCAATAAAATTATGCTATGTAGTTTATTGATCACCTTAATCATATTATATAATTACTTAATAAATTATCTAGTAATAAATAAATTAGATATTTTGTTTTTTTTTTTTGGTCCAGAATGAGAATTTGCAAGTCATGTTGTAGCCATAAGAATTAAGTGATTACCGAATCAGTTGATTTATTGTTGGCAGAAGAGAGGAACAAACAAAAAGGACCCAGCAGTGTTTTCTTCCACTTCTTCTTCTACTTCTCCGTGTAATTTGAATAAAATGTGTTGGTTAGGTGCGGATGGATTTATGGTATTTGAACGTAAGGTCAATTTGAAAAATATTTTGTTAACAAACTAATAAGCGGCTACCTAGAGGCCGCTGCTGCCATAAATTTCGGTTCGTCCTAAAAGGATAATCCGAAGCCACGGTCCTGTCGAAACCATAAATTCCGGACCCCCCCGAAATTTACGAGCGCAAAGCCATTAACATATTTTTCATGTGGAATAAATATCAGACTGTATATAGTAAACTGGGGGGGTGAGTAAAAGGGCAACGGAAAAACAAATAAATAAAGTTCCGTGTGTGTTTGAATAACGGAAAAAATAAAAAAAAAAACTGGAAAGAAAAAAAAATACTGCAGGATGATGATGAATTGCGGAATTTGAAGAGTGGATGTACCTTCTTCGATCAGTCGCGTGTGCTTCGATCATGACATCTTCATCATCCTGAAAGAGCTGGAAAAGAAACCACCTGGTGATGCTATTGTTACGAAGATTTCGCGCTGCGAATCTTGTTGGTCCATTCTTCGCGTCCGGCGATGCGTGGCCGCGTTTTTCGGCTCCGATTTCGGCTCGACGTATCGGATTTCCGATGAATTCACCGAAAATGGCACACAGAGCTTTTTTTAAGTCGTTTAAAATTATCTCGCAATTATTTTTGTTACGGATGAAACATAACATCTCTCGGGTCACGTTACCACTTTTTTAAAAACGTATTTATGTAACAAGAACGCTTCTGTCTCTCAACCTAAAATTTATTCATTTTGAAAGCTTTTACATTACTTAAACGACAGCTTCAATTTAAATCATTTCAAAATATTTTTATTTTGTTTTGAACAATAAAAATAGTTAATTGTTCAATTTATATTTTTTTTAATTAAAATTTCATGTGAAATTAATCTATAAATTATAATTGAAATTTTACGTTTATAAAGGGTGTCACAAAATTAACGCAAAAATCACAATCTGAAGACTAAAAACTGTGTTTTCTGTTTAATTCAATTTAATATAATCTAAATTTAAAGTTATAATTAAGTAACATATAAATTCTTTTTTTCTAGTGATTATTTTGTAAGAAAAATAAACTGGTTTAACATTGAATAAATAATCTTGAAAAAAAATATTGCTGTTAATTCTTTGCGCTTTAAAGCATACTGACTTTCACTTAAGAAAATAATCTTCAAGAATCTAGATCATCTTATACCCCAGTTATTCTAATTATACACATTTTTAATACTTTAATAATTTATTAATCCATAGATTATCAAAAATCAAACAAAAAACTATATTACATATAATTCTATATCAAATATTCTAATAATGTTCACTGATATTCTACGGTTTACCATCAATTATTGTTAAACAATAAAATAAAGTTATAAGAAAAATAACATAAACCTATGGGAAAAACACAGTTAAAACAATAAATCTACACAAGTAGATGATTTATAATTTTCTAAAATGTCCAGGGAAGAGGAATTACTTTGATTAGTAGTCAAGGAATAAATTTTGATACCGTCCGTTGTTGATTGATTAACGAAGTTGTCTGATTCAGTTGTCTCAAAATTTGTTGGATCTAGAAATTTAGGAATTTCTGGAGTTAAGTTAGCAATTTTCTAGTAGGTCAAGAGATCATATTACTATCTTTAATACAAAATATAGTTTGATTGGATTTGTTGATTTCTATTTATTTTAAGAATCTTAAGGTTATTAATTTTGTAGTACATCTCAAAAATTGTAAAATCTATAGTTCCGAGGCCAGTAATTCTCTAGTAGGTCAAGAGATCATATATATAGCAACTAAAAACGTGGATGCATCTCTTCGATTATCAGATAGTAAATTATTAAATGAAGCGCAGACGAAATGATTTGTGAAAATTGACGGGATCCCTAATATTTTACGTCCGCGAAGGAGCAGAGAGGTAGGCGATGTGGAAAGAGGAGTAGACGGAGGTTTATATTAAATATATATAGTTGAGGTTAATTCGTATACGAAGCTTATTTATTTGATCAATACCGGGGCCGCCCGTGGAGCACCAGAGTTGAGCGCCAGACTCGCCGTCTGCCCTCGCCCTAATCAATATACAAAAAAAAATATGTGTATATATATACACACACTCACACACACAGACACACTTCTGGCCTGTGAGAAAGAGAGTGAGCATAATCTACCTGTGATCCAGACCACATAAATCCTCGAACGTACGCACAGACACACACACACACATACACACGCATTTGTTTGCGTTCGATTCACCGCTCGATAATAAACATGTCCACACTTTTAGACCTCCTACCAGAAACAAATATTGTTCTTCAACCGCGTTTTAATTGGGATGACTTGCTAGAAAGAAAAAAAAAAAGAAGGAAAAAGCGAAAGTTTCGGTGATGGTTAATGGATCTGCCAAGTGAAGAAGTCAACTATGATGATTATGATGATGTAAGTGTGTCAATATAACAAAATGCATTACCATCAGACACTACCTTTGTTTACTCTTCATTAATACTTCTTTACTACCCTTAATATTTACAATCAAAATTTTTCAATGCGACATTTTTAGTTTACCAATTTTTATACCTTGTAGAGAAATGTACTTACAATCTGTTTTTTTCTAAAGAAAATCATATAAATCTAGGGTTTTTTAGGTCTTATAGTCCGAATGAGAATCTTATCTTATCAAAAGAGAAATATAATGTTTATTGAATTAAATTTTACATCTAATTTCGTAAGCGTTTGCAATGGATATGTAATCTTCTCAAAGTCCATCTATAATTGTGATATTCACAAAAATTGTATACTCACTGAAATACTATACATCTTATAAACTAATGAAACTAATTGTTATAATTTTTTTCATTAATAATTTCATATTATAACAAATAATAAACAATTAGTTTTTTTAACCATTTTCAAATGGGATGACTTGCTAGAAAGAAAAAAAAAAGAAGGAAAAAGCGAAAGTTTCGGTGATGGTTAATGGATCTGCCAAGTGAAGAAGTCAACTATGATGATTATGATGATGTAAGTGTGTCAATATAACAAAATGCATTACCATCAGACACTACCTTTGTTTACTCTTCATTAATACTTCTTTACTACCCTTAATATTTACAATCAAAATTTTTCAATGCGACATTTTTAGTTTACCAATTTTTGTACCTTGTAGAGAAATGTACTTACAATCTGTTTTTTTCTAAAGAAACTCTTATAAATCTAGGGTTTTTTAGGTCTTATAGTCCGAATGAGAATCTTATCTTATCAAAAAAGAAATATAATGTTTATTGAATTAAATTTTACATCTAATTTCGTAAGCGTTTGCAATGGATATGTAATCTTCTCAAAGTCCATCTATAATTGTGATATTCACAAAAATTGTATACTCACTGAAATACTATACATCTTATAAACTAATGAAACTAATTGTTATAATTTTTTACATTAATAATTTCATATTATAACAAATAATAAACAATTAGTTTTTTTAACCATTTTCAAATTATATATTTTTATTTCAAAAAACACTCATTTGTTAAGCACTCATTAGTGGAAACTTGTCGTCCTTAATTGGATTCGTAGAACTAATTACTAAATGCATCGTATAAAAAAAAACAAG
Source organism: Nicrophorus vespilloides (assembly GCF_001412225.1). Lineage (NCBI taxonomy): Eukaryota > Metazoa > Arthropoda > Insecta > Coleoptera > Silphidae > Nicrophorus > Nicrophorus vespilloides. The sequence continues at coordinate 274,505 of NW_017098369.1, read as the reverse complement.
TATTTGTTCTGACTATATATTTTTTTTAATAAACGTATTCATCAGTCTGTTATTTTTCTGCATTCTTCGTTGTTGTTAATAATACGGACTGGTTACGTTCCAATATTTATTTAATGAAAAAAAAGGAGTATGTTTAGAGTATATAGCGCGTATTAAAAAGTACTGAGGTAACAATGTCTAATTACCGGCTAATTAGTCGTTATCGGCTGATATGCTCTACTGAGATCCCGTCGAGCCGACGACCGTGAAAAATGTCTACTGATCTTCAATGGAGATTACATGGATTCCAAACAAAAATAAAATAATTATGAACTGAGATGGATATAGTCTGTGTCTGTACAATAGAAAGAGTTGATGCGTATGAATCCGAAATATTATTTACTATATTTCGGATTCATTGAGGTTGAAAGTTAGGTGTTAGGTACAATGCAAACTATAGAATGATAGAATGTCTTCTGATTTTTGCAGATGATTGCTTGTATACGAAATGAAAATATAACACTTATGAACTGAGATGGATGTATTACCATTTTGTTTAGGAGGAAAGGTTAAAGTACAAATTTAAGATGAAATTTAGTTAATGGGTGCAATGTGTGTACTGATTATAATGAATATTGGATGAATTCCATCGAAAGAATTAAATTCAGGTCTAAAATTGCTTTTGGATACAATAGAAACTATAGTTTGATTCAACAATGTTGTTTGTTTTTCGAACCAAGATACACAATTATTAACTGAGGATCTTAGTTAGAACATATTAAATATAGTGCGATTAACAGTTGCTATCTTCTTGTTTCAGTGGTGATGCATAAGGATAAAGAGGATGGTGGAGGGTTGCACCGTTCCCGAGACCTAACCGCTTTCGACCATACACCATTAGACGGAGAAATGTTCCTTCAGGTGAGAGCTTATACCAATGCACGTATAAAGTACATTGGTTAAAGTGCGAAATGTAAAGTATGAAATCAAAAAATTGTATCGTGTTACAGGCATTAAACGGGTTCCTAATGATTTTAACATGCGAGGGCGAAGTGTTTTTCGCCACGCACAGCATAGAAGGTTACTTGGGATTCCATCAGGTGTGTGTGCCCTTCTCGCTCAGTTTTCCGTATCGATTACAACGTTTTGTTCTGCTTCTGCTCATTCTAGTCGGATATCGTGCACCAGTCCGTCTATGAGCTGGTCCACTCCGAGGACCGGGAGGAACTCCAGAGGCAGCTCATGTGGAATTCATTCCTTCCGCCGGAATCCGCAAACATTGGACTCCAAGACGTGCTACTACCAGACAACTGCCACATGCTGGAACGTAGCTTCACCGTGCGCTTCCGATGTCTGCTAGACAATACTTCCGGCTTCCTTGTAAGACGCAAACACACAAAAATTAAAGTCACGATTATCTAATTCCGATTTTAATTTCGTAGCGTTTGGATATCAGAGGACGCGTGAAGGTTCTGCACGGGCAAAACCGAAAGTCCGATGAGCCACCGCTAGCCCTGTTCGCGATCTGCACCCCCTTCGGTCCGCCGTCTCTGCTCGAAATACCACAGAAGGAAGTCATGTTCAAGAGCAAACACAAACTTGATTTAGCTTTGGTTTCCATGGATCAGAGAGGTAAAATGTTGTTGGGGTACTCGGATTCTGAACTGGCCAATATGGGAGGATACGATTTAGTGCATTATGATGATCTTGCTTACGTGGCCAGCGCTCATCAAGAACGTAAGCTTTAACTTCAAATGCTGATTCAAGAAGCTAATATTTGTTAATTGCAGTACTTAAAACTGGAGCATCTGGTATGATAGCGTATAGGTTCCAAACTAAAGAAGGGCAATGGCAATGGCTACAAACTAGTTCTAGATTAGTATACAAAAACTCCAAACCAGATTTTGTTATTAGTACACATAGACCTTTAATGTAAGTAATTAATGTTTAAATAAAGATTTAAATTTACTATTGTGCGTTGTTGTTTGCAGGGAGGAGGAAGGTAGAGATTTATTAGGTAAACGGACAATGGACTTTAAAGTGAGCTATTTGGATGCGGGTCTACCGAATAGTTACTTCTCAGAATCGGATCAATTACTGGCGAATACTACAGTAGCTCAACACAACTTGCCTTCAGCTCCGTCCAGGGTAAACAGGCGTTACAAGACGCAATTGCGGGATTTCCTGTCCACATGTCGGACGAAACGCAAACTGTCGCACAGCAGTCCAACTGGACAGGTGACACCTCCGACGAACCCTTCGACGGTGGCCGCCTCCGTAGTCAGCCCTATGCCTACGGTGGACTACATCGGTGATAGTTACAACATGTATACGACTTATCCACCAGCAGCGCCTGACCACAGTCTGACTTCCTACATGAATCACACAAATTTCCAGCATAGCTTATACCCGGCTCCGGCCATCGACAACCGGTATCTTACCAGCACAGAGAACATATTCCATCAATACAGACCGTTGAGTACTTACTATCCAGAATACCATTCGCCAGCAGCCAGTCCATACGTTGGTAATGGGTTCCTAGAGATGCCCACCAGGTCCTACGACCCGACGACCACGACTTCCCACCACACCTACCGCATGGAGGACAAACTGTATCCATGCCAGCAGGAAACTCCAGCTAAATACCCGCCATACGTGGACACTTCCCGCAGCTACGTAGTGACCAACCCTACGAACTGGCCATACTCGGTGAGCCCATCATCAGGAATTATACAACCTGTGCAAGTCATGAGCACACAAATCGACCTCAAGAAAGCGAAGCCGTCGTCGCCGAACACTGGACTGCTCACTCCGAAGATGGAGGAGATGAAGGAAGGCATGATCGCAAGCCCAAATAACCACCAGCATTACTCTCCGACCACCACGGCCGAGATGCCACGTCAGACCGTTCTCATGTGGGGATCGAACCATCACCATCACCAATCGCCCACCAGGTCTCCGAACGACTATCCTACACCGGTTTCGGAGACCTGCGATGTTATCAATAACCAGGAAATGTGCAAGTGGAACGGCGAAGCGAAAGCCGAACCCGCTGCCGTCACTCAGACCAACGATGGTAGCCCTCACCAACAGCAGCACCACGCGAACCACCACAACCATCACAATTCTCGCGTCGTCATGGTTCTATGATGAACATTCTGCGCTGGCTTCCAGCACCTCCTTGTACATACTTATAAATACCTTAAAGAATTAATATATGGCACATATTTTAAAAGAAGAAAATCACATAAAAAATCTTCCTGCAGATTCGAAGTAATTTATTCGTTGGTGGTCTCATTTTATTATTTGTTTTTATAATTTTTAATTGACTCATTCATTTTCCATTTTGTAATCTTACGTCTATGTCTTCGAAAAAAAAAATGAAATAATCAAAATCAAAACATATGAGAGAATAAAAATTAATCCTAGCAGTAATAGTTCGTGAAGTGATGTAATATATTTAAAACAAAAATATTATTATATAGTTAGTATATATGAATATAAAGAAGGAAAAAAAAACATACAATGAAGGGAAATATTTGCTTTAAGTATATATATTTTTTGTTATTTATTTTTTAAAGCAGTGAAACAAACATATGCTAGTCATTAATGGAAATAAAGAAGGAAAAGAAGATACTTTGTATATGTTGTACATTTATTATTTATATACATATTATTATTATGATAATTCAAATTGCATTATTTTATTTTTATTTTGTTTGTGGTCTAATTAATCAGTTAGGTGATGAGAACGGAAACTCCAAGGATTTGTTTGGAGGTACGTTTCGTTGGTGAACTCGATGAATGCAAAATATCCTTTACTTTGTCATATTAGCACTATATGCTTCGAAGATTTCAGTTACTTCTCTCTTGGGTATTTGTTTTTTTAATCCCGTCCTATAAACGATCGGTACCTAATTTTTTTTTGTCTTAATTTTTAAGAAATATAATTAAAATTACATTAAATAAAAAATGAAAACATTTGTAAAATAAATTTAAGAAAAATTTAAACTAAATGAATTGTATTACTTATTAAGTACTATGTATGACAAATGTATAAAATAATAAAATTAAATATTCGATTTAATTATTTTAAAGTTTGGTTTGATATATGAGCACTGTAATAAACAACTTTTGTATTATATACGACTTTGTGTAAGGTATATTTCTTCATTTAATTTCCCTACAAAAATATAATACTCTTTGGAAATTAAATTTGAAGTGATCGAGAAGGTATAGTATTCATGAAATATTCTATTTAATTATTTTCATTTCATTTACGTAATACATTAACACCTTACATGTTTTGAACTTAGTACTTTTCTATTAGAAACTAATGACTTTTTACAAGTATTATTACTGACTCTAATGGAATAAAGTCCATTTGTTCAAAGTTTCGTAACAAGCTTAAATATAAATAATAATTTAAAAAAATAAAGAATAGGTTTGTGAAATTTAAAAATAAAATTGTTTTTGATTTAATAGTAACAATAATTAATAAAATTTTAAAATCAAAATAATTATTATGTTTGTGTTTACTTATATATCTCATAAGGTAAAACATATTGTTTTCTTTGTTTAGAAACAAATTTTAATAATTATATCTACTAATTAATAATCAATTATAATTGACAATTATAACAATTACAATTTGTCTATTCATTTATTTACATACCAATATTATACCATATAAACTTGCTCGAGAAACTAAGAGATCGATAATAATCACTAATAATTAATTAGTTAATACCAAAATGAGTAATGTTTTGCAAAAAAAAAACGGTTTCATTGGTCAAATTAAGATTTTAAAGAAATAAAATGCTATTACAATATTTATTTTATAATGATTATAACGAATTATTCCACAAAATTTGTAGTATTAAACTAATTGAGAAATTTGTCTAAATTGAATAATAACCTCAAGAAAATTAACCAGAAATATACGTTACAATCACTATAAAATAATCCTTTATTACATAACTACCCTCAAGTTAATATTAATCATAATTTCAAACAAATAATATTTAAAAGCTAGATCAATTTTGAATTTTACTGTTCTTGAAATATTGATTTTTGAAAATATAGGCAACCAACTGATCATTAATTTAATTATTTACAATATTATTTATTATATAATGTACATTAAATATAGCTTATTTTACTATATAAATATATCATTAATATATAATATAAAATAATATATAAATTTCTTAATTATTTAAATCTCTATAATTCCTTATTTCCGTAGTACACCTAGAGACTAATGTAATAATTGATAACTTTGCCACTTAGATAACAATTTATTGTGTAATATGTTATGTGCATAACTAATTCTCGTTTAGTATCTAATTATTTTTTTTTGAATTTCCCTCCCCACACATCGTTAATGTGTGGTATACTTTTTTGATCATATGATTTCGTGCGTTCATATGGCAGAACTGTTTCTGTCATATGACTTATTTAGGTTGTGTCCAGGTAGAAATTCAGTGAAAATGTTAAAGTTAGCACCGATATTTTGTGCCCTTCTGGTCTCCGGTAAGTATTTAACAACAATTATTATTCAATTCATTAATCTTTATATAAATTCATCAATAATTAAACATATTTCACCAATTACCAAAAATTTCACTGTTGACCCAACCCTTATAAGACTTGTGATTCTAAGTCTTAACATATTTTACCATTTACTAATGATGTCTGTTTATTATAATACTAGTATATGGAGCTGGAGAATTTAGTGTTTTAACACATCCCGGAAGCACCATCTTCAAGGGTCATGACCACATTAAGGAAAGCCTCCTTCCTGAGGTTTACTCTGCTGCTTTGGGTTTCACCACTGAACAGGTATAGTATATTAGTTTAATTGTTAACAATCTCAATTAATATTATGTAACTCTAATTAGAACTCCAACTGGCAAGGAATGTTCTTGAAGGATCCCTTCAACTTGGCAAAGGCTATTGTAACTGTAGCTGTTGATGGAGTCACTGAAATTGGTCAAACTGAAGGACATCACTTCCCAATGAAAACTGATGAAGGTGAAGAATTCTTATTTGAAACCATGTCCCGCAGGATTCAGGACAGACATCCTTCAACTCAAAGCCACTTGGTTCGCGTTGACCTCAGCCAAGGGTTAAAATCTGTAAGTTACTCAATATATCTTAAATATGGTTTAATTGACTGTTGTTTTATTTGCAGATCCTCGAAGTTGATGCATTCAAGGGCGTTAAGGACGTCGCTGTGGATAAAGAGATCAAATCAGCTTTGAAATTGTCTGTTGACGAGGATAGGACTTTCTTGGAAGAAATGGCTTTCTTCAACGCTTTGATTGAGAAGGTTAATTAATTGGATGTGTTTACAATGATGATTTTAATTGACCTATTTTCAGATTGAGAAGGGCAACATCAAGAAAACCAATCTTCCCGATGTGTTCTGGTTCAAAATATCCTCCTTGCACGCCATCTCTGATCTCCATGGAGAAAATTCTACTGAGACCAAAGAAGCCAAGGAAATCCTTGTCAATGCTATTGAAAGGATGAACGCTGCCTTCAACAAGTTCTATGATGGAAAGGTTTTGGTCAATGTCATCACCAGCGATACTAGCCACACCAGGAGGGTTCGTCGTGAAACCGAGGAGAAACCTGACGTAATACATCTTTATTTATCTTTTAACAATCATGTATAATAATAATTTATTTTCAGCAATTCAAGACGTTGAACCTGTCAAAAGATTATGACTCCAACTATCCCGTCATTTTCAATATTATTCTTTGGTTTGGGGTTATTATGGTTTTCACACTTCTTGCGATTTCTCTGTTTATCGGCAATATGGATCCTGGTCGTGATTCCATCATTTATAGAATGACCAACACCCGCATGAAGAAGGACAACTAAATCGAAATTTAGTTTCCTTTGCGTTTAAACACGTAACACAAATAAATACTGTCGTTTTAATCTATGTATGGATTGAATTCGTTCCGTCTTTCAGCTTAAAAGAAGAAAAAAATATTTTTTTTTTGTTTTAAGTGTTTGTATATTATTTCGCAGCGCACTTCATTCCATTAATTAGCTCTTAATAATTAAAAGTATTGATAAATGTATGTATATACGTAGTAGTCCAGTTAATTAGAAACGATGTAATAATGTAGGTCTAAATGTCGTCATGTGAGGATTGTGAACATAAAAATACAAATTGGATGTTGAAGAAAAGGACATATCTGGTCGCTTTATTTCCGTGTCTTATAAATCTGATAAAAGTACGTAATGAAATTGAACCTTAAATGTTAATGCATTTGGATTAGCGCTGTGTGCTTTTGGCTATTTGCTCCTTCAGGACGAGGATACTGTTCCTCTGCTCCGGTGGAAGCATTGCGATCTGCTCGTCGGATAACTGAAGGACTTGCATGATTAGAGCTGCCTTCTCCTGGTCCGAAGCACCGCTTGGACCTATATTTGGTGACATTCCAGGGTTCACCCTAGGAATTGATTGAGGCGCTGGCACAGGAACTGGCCTGTTTGGAGCCATAACTGGTGACGGGTTATTTGCAGGTGCTACAAAAAGATTATCACATTATTAAGTTGATTCACATAAAGTTCAAGTTACTTACGCAAATTTTTCTGTCGAGGATCACCGCGTGGTTGATTCCTTGTATCTTGGTATGGAGCTCTAGGATCTCTAGCAAAACTGAAACAAAATTAGACAATTGAAAACCATACACACGACATAGTAAACAATCAGTAATCATTAAATCCACTTAAATTAAGTACTTTGATCAATTGCTTAGTCTTGCAAACAATCAAAAGATTAGAATAGAAGTTATTTTATTACCTTTCTGCAACAGGAGGCGGTAATGGATTAGGCAAAGATCTCATGTCTTGATCCGTTGAAATGGGCCTCATTCTGGGATCTGAATTCCTTGGATCCATAGAACGCAAGTCAATATCTTGAGCTGAAAAAGTTCAAGTTATATAATTTTCAAATATAAAAACAAAGTTATGTAAAAGCTCAATAATCCTATTTGAATAGAATTCATACATTTTCTGGTTTTAAGAATTGTTACAGTATCAATTTTGAAATTTTAAATATAAATGAAGTATATAAATACATTGGAAGTTTGGTTGTGGAGTGGTGTGTCCAAACTCCTGTCTTTGGGGTGGGGCTGGTGTTGATGAAAAATTGTTGATTTGTACTGGAGTAACATTCTTTTCAGGAACTGTTAACATTGGAGGAGCTTGCGTTTGTGGATGCAACATATTCTACAAAAAAAAATTATTAACATATTGAAAAACAAGATATTGTAGATAATTACACAAGCCACTGCAGGATCAATTATCCTCATAACTACTTGTGCTTGCAGCAAAGCATAGCTCAATTGCGGATTTTGCAGCAACATATTCCTAGCTTCAGAAGGATTATTCTATAGAGAAAATATAATTATCAAAATGAACAAATAATATAGTCAAATATTACCTGTATACACATTTTCATTTGCTTCATCAACTCAAACATTTGCTCTGGAGGTAATGATGCAACTGCCTTGCTAATAGCCTCAGGAGCCTTCTCAGCCTGTATAGGCTCCCCATAAGGATTCTCAACTGGTGGTTGATTCATCAAATTCTGCATCTCCATCCTTGACTTCTCAGTACAAGCATTATCAACCCTCAAATTCCTTCCACCAATTTCATAACTATTCAAATTTCTCATAGCACTGAGTGCTGTCTCTTGGTCTCTGTATTCACAGAAGCCATACCCTTTAGGTTTACCAGTTTCCCGGTCAAAAACAAGCCTAAAACAAATACAACTTAGTAACATCTAAACTCAATAACATAGAACATCTTGTTTACTTGAATGAAAGAACTTGTCCAACCTCTCCAAAGATATCTTTCAGTTTCTCTTCGGTAGCTTCGTAAGGAATATTTCCAACTGGAATGAAGAAAATATTTGATTTTAGGTTATAAAATTTGGGGAGAAAACAAACCGAACACCGATCGCATGGACTTGTCCATGATATTTGCATCTAGACTGTCCATTGTTTTTGTTTGATCGCGCCAATCCAGTGTGAAAAATTTATTGATATTCAATTGTTTCAATATATGAGAATTACTTCAAATCAAAATACGTCGAAATCAGTTTATAAGGGATTTGTTAGTGAAATATAGGCAACCCCTAATTCACTGTTAACTTCAGTTTAAACTTAATCCCCTTTAATTTAATATTTGTTTTTATGTTAAATGTAAACTTTAGGTAAAATTTAATTTGTGTTTTGTTTTTGATAAAACATTTGTTTATTTGAAACACAATTAAAAAGTAAATTATATAAACGTACATAATTCTTCAAATATTTTTGGTAATAAATTTTGTTAAAGATTATTTTTAAATTAAATTATTGTTTGTTCAAATATTTGAGTATTTTGATCAAATTTAAAAAAAAGGTATTTTCTTCAATTATCTATCATTTAAGTTACGTTAAAAGTAAATGATGAAATATATTTGCTAATAAATGTTGGTAATAAATAATATCAAATTGCTTAATTATTGTTTCAAATATATATTACAATAAAGAAGATTTAATAAGTAAAGTTAATAATAATAGTTTCGTATGTTTTAATAATTTTGAATTGTATTTTAACAAGGTTATTGGAGATTATCATCAAAATGTTGAAGAGGTTATAGTGACTTTAATTATCTGGTATTGGTAATGGTAGCTGTCACGTGATTGATAATGGCTAACACTATTTCGCGATAGATTTCATCCTTTTTTCGGTATTTACGCAATTACCAATTGGCCGATAAACAGTGCGACGTCCGGGAAGTGACTCTGCGAAGGATTTCGTAAAGATTCGGAGGTGGTTGCAGGTCGATGGTCGGGAAGTTCAAATTTGGCGGGTAAGGAATAAGAATCGAGTGACGAAAAAACAAATGATGATTAATCAAAGGAATATGGCGTTTGCCACAGGTGTACGAATGGTGTGTTCGAAGTGCGTTTTTTCATAGACTCCAAGGATTTGAACTCGTCGGACACGTGCAATTAGGATTGTGCGATAGGATTGAACGAGGACGCTGGACTGTTGAAGCGAATCATTCGACATCAAAATGAGCGTGGACGCATATGGCCCGAGCTCTCAGACACTCACGTTTCTAGACACTGAGGAGGCTGATTTGATAGGCGCTGACACTCAGGGATCGGACTGCGAATTCACTGATTTCACCATCCCTTCACAGACACAGGCATCACAGATTGATCATGTTGGGCCCCAGTCATCAGGATTGCAGGTACTGTATATATACATGTGCATGTGTTAGTGTGTATATATATGTATGAGCATGTGTGTGAAAGTAATATGTATATATAGCCCGTACATCCTTCTTCAAATTTCAACTATGAATGCATACTTTAAAACAATTAAACTGTGTGTTTTCAGATGAAATACAACACTTGTTGATAGCTGCATCTAACTTCCAAACCCTTATCTTTTGTTTATTTCTCTATATATACATAGTGCTTAATTTGAAATTTAACACTAGTTTTGTTATGCTCTAACCTCTCAATATACCATGAGTATCATATAAAATAATATTAATTTCATCATAACAATTTAATATTAAATACTTAAGCTATATAGACACATGTACTTGAAAAGCAATGCCTACAATTACAAATATACACTCAATCCATAAGAGCTGAAAATATCACTTGTTGATAGTAGATCTGTTTTTTTTCTATTTGTAGTGTAACTATATATACATATTTTGCTTAATTTTAATCTACAGACTTGTATTGTTATGAAAATACTTGAAGAGAAAGACACTTGTTGATGGTTCATCTGCCTTACATCTTTTTACTGCTTAAAAACAAAAGTTTGGTATTAAATTATCTTAATATTCAACTATTCTGGGCAATAATACAAATAAAATTATTTATATTCTTAATATTGTCTCCAATTTCTTGGATTGATTGGCAAATATATACATTTTAATGTATAATATTATATTTTACTAGTTTAAATAATTAAGATTATTTTCAAAGATATTAATGGTATTTTTTTAAGAAGAATATAGTTCACTGTGTTGATATTTTGAATTGAAACAAATGTTACCAAGTAACTAATAATAAAATAATTATTAATATAAAAATAAATAAATGAATCTGTTTGATAGGTATATGTAACTGTCAAGCTCAAAATGAGTAACATCAAGTGATTATGATGTTTTAGGTCAATGGTATTTCTTGTAAAACATCTACAAGTATTGGAGCAAAGCTGGGATCAGTTACTGCAGCTTTGGGGGAGCTGCAATTTGAAGAGGAAGATGAAGAATTCTATAACAGCAAGGAGTTACCAGACTATGCATGCAAATACTGTGGAATACATGAGCCGAACTGCGTGGTTATGTGCAATTTGTGCAAGAAATGGTTTTGCAATGGTCGCGGAAACACCTCCGGCAGCCATATCATAAACCATTTGGTAAGTAAACATATTTTTTTTTTTGGAATCTCGTTAATCCCAATTGGTTTTAGGTGCGTGCCAAGCATAAAGAGGTTACTTTACACAAGGACGGCCCTCTTGGAGAAACGGTCTTGGAATGCTACAGCTGCGGTGTTAGGAATGTATTTGTCCTAGGCTTTATCCCAGCTAAGGCCGACTCCGTTGTCGTCCTTTTATGCAGACAACCATGCGCTGCCCAGAATTCATTAAAGGTATATTGAATTTTCTTTTGTGTTTTTGGTGCCAAATATTATAATTGTAATTGATGTTTTTTATAGGATATGAATTGGGAGCAGGAGCAGTGGAAGCCTTTGATTGCGGATCGCTGCTTCCTCACTTGGTTGGTTAAAATACCTTCTGAGCAGGAGCAGCTTCGTGCGCGCCAAATTACCGCGCAACAAATAAACAAATTGGAAGAGTTGTGGAAGGATAACGTAGACGCGACGTTCCAGGATTTGGAGAAACCTGGCGTAGATGAGGAACCGCAACAAGTCTTGCTACGGTACGAGGATGGGTACCAATATCAAAACATCTTTGGTCCCTTGGTTAAACTTGAAGCAGATTATGATAAACGTTTGAAGGAATCTCAGACGCAAGAGAATATCGATGTGCGTTGGGATGTTGGTCTGAACAAAAAGACCATTGCTTATTTCACATTGGCAAAAACTGATGGAGATATGAAATTGATGCACGGTGATGAGCTCCGTTTGCGGTATGTAGGAGAGATGCACAAGCCGTGGGCTGGCGTTGGCCACGTCATTAAAGTTCCTGACAACTACGGTGAAGATATCGGCATTGAGCTGAAGAATAGCCCTGGTGCTCCTACCCAATGCAGCAGCAATTTCGTTGTTGATTTCATTTGGAAAAGCACTAGTTTTGATAGGATGCAACTTGCCCTGCGTAAATTCGCTGTTGATGAATCTTCTGTTTCCGCTTACATCTACCATAGGCTCTTGGGCCATGAAGTTGAAGAAGTGTTGATGCGCTGCAAACTACCGAAGCACTTCTCCGCACCGAATTTACCAGATTTGAATAGGTCCCAAGTCTACGCAGTCAAGCACGCCTTGCAAAGACCTCTGTCTTTGATTCAAGGTCCACCTGGAACCGGAAAAACTGTAACTTCAGCTACTATCGTATATCAACTAGTAAAGCAGAACGGCGGTCCAGTATTGGTGTGTGCACCAAGTAACACTGCTGTCGATCAACTAACCGAAAAAATTCATAGAACGAATCTTAAGGTAAAATTATCGTAAATTAATAATTAGATCTTTATAAATTCATTTTTATTTTAGGTGGTTCGTTTGTGCGCTAAATCGCGCGAGGCCATTGATTCTCCAGTCAGTTTCTTGGCATTGCATAATCAAATCCGCAAAATGGAAATCCACAATGAATTACAGAAGCTGCAGCAATTGAAGGACGAGACCGGAGAATTGAGCTCTGTTGATGAGAAGCGTTATAGAGTCCTGAAGAAGTCCTCGGAAAAGGAACTTCTGGAGGCCGCTGACGTAATCTGCTGCACTTGCGTAGGCGCCGGAGATCCGCGCCTCACTCGTCTTAAGTTCCACTCCATTTTAATTGACGAGAGTATGCAAGCCACTGAACCGGAATGCATGGTACCAGTAGTTTTAGGCGTTAACCAGTTGATTCTTGTTGGTGATCATTGTCAACTGGGTCCAGTTGTAATGTGTAAGAAGGCGGCACGCGCTGGTCTTTCCCAAAGTTTGTTCGAACGCTTGGTGGTTTTGGGAATCAGACCTTTTAGATTGGAAGTGCAATATCGTATGCACCCCGAACTGTCACGATTCCCGTCCAATTTCTTCTACGAAGGAAGTCTGCAGAACGGAGTTTGTGCTGACGAGAGGAGACTGACTAAGGTTGAGTTCCCTTGGCCGATGCCGGATAGACCAATGTTCTTCCATGTTACCCAAGGCCAAGAGGAAATCGCTGGATCTGGAACGAGTTATTTGAATAGAACAGAAGCTGCTAACGTCGAGAAACTCGCTACCCGATTCTTGAGAGGTGGAGTAAAGCCCGAACAAATTGGAGTGATCACTCCATACGAAGGCCAAAGGGCTTATCTCGTGCAACATATGCAATACCAAGGATCTTTGCATAGTAAATTGTACCAAGAAATTGAGATTGCTAGTGTGGACGCTTTCCAAGGCAGAGAGAAGGATATTATAATTATGTCTTGCGTGCGTTCAAACGAACATCAGGGCATTGGATTTTTAAATGATCCCAGGCGACTTAACGTTGCTTTGACAAGAGCCAAGTATGGCATTATAATTGTTGGAAATCCGAAAGTTCTTTCCAAGCAACCGCTGTGGAATCACTTACTGACTTTCTACAAAGAACAAAAGGTGTTAGTCGAAGGTCCGCTGACCAACCTGAAAGAATCGATGATTCAATTCGCTAAACCAAAGAAATTAATTAATTTAGAAAATCCTGGATCCCACTTTATGACTACCTCCATGTTCGATGCCCGCGAGGCATTGGTACCGGGATCTGTTTACGATCGTACAAACGTAGCAATTAATGGAGGACAATACAACTACCCAAGAGGTTCTATACCTTTGGACATGTTCAGCAGGACGCACGATCCGATTTCATATATTTCGCCGGAAAGGGCACAAGCTGCAATGAATAATTTGCCCGTCCCAGTAGGGATGTTCATGAACATGGCTCACGTTCCGCCTAGGTTCTACAACCAACATCAACAAGCAATGCAGGCCAGGCAGACCCAAACCCAGTCCCAGTCTCATAGAGCTCGCAAACAACCAAATACTAGGCAGAAGAACAAGGCACTCTCTCAGGAACAGACACAGCCTTTTAGCCAGAGCCTTCAGCTGACTCAGGGCATGTCTCAACCAGGACTCTCACAACCTGGATTCAGCCTCTCGCAGGCTGGACTATCCCAGGCGGAATTGAGCCAAGATCCGTACATGACCGAGTACCAATCGCAGATGGATGGTCTGCTATCCCAGGATTCGACGTACCAAGGTGACCGGTCGGCGTTCTATCAGCCTGGAGCCCAATTCTCGCAACCTTATTGAAATTGAACGAATGGCGAACCAAAAACATACATGTACATCGCGGGAGCGATCTAACAGAATAAAATTTAGCAAGTGGCCGATTGTCAAATTGTCAGTACTCGCAGCACATAAAAACACAGGTCTAATGACACGTCGTATCGGAGAGAGAAATAATACCACCCCCAAGCAGCGATGGCGAACTTATGTGACGAGATGTTGAAAAAAAAAATATATTATATAACATAAATAATATAATAATAAGAGTTTTGTCTGCACGGGTCTTTGCTTATAACTAATTTCGTTTTAATATCTCAATCATCGATTCTTTTCGTCGAAAGATATGCTCTTCTACACGGAAAGTCCACCCCCAAAGAGTAGTAGACCCTCTCTACACATCCAAGCTGTGAATTCTACATTCATTATCAACGTATTATTTCTTTAATTCTCAAATCGCTTTTATTCGTTCTCTTTTTTATGATGATTTGTTATTATTTAAAAAAAACAACTATTTTTACCCTTACCATAAACACTGTTATACCTGGTTAATTAAGCGCATTGCCTTTAACACAGAAAACGGCAACGATCTATACGCAGATGCCAATGCGAAAATTCAGCAGCACGAAAATGTAATTTCATTCAGTTAACCATTTCATCGTTCTCTTGTTTCATTTTTTTTTGTTTTTCCTTTTTAAAGATGAAAACTTTTTGTACCTGGGGTATTTAGGAGCAATTTAATTTCTGGACGCTTTCTGCAACAGCAATAAAGTCATTTTTATTGTATGGGCTTTTTGTCAAATTCTTGAAACCTTTGTCTTTATTTTATTTATTTTTTCGAACTTTGCAAATAACAATCTTCTATAATATTAATGAAGGGACCTATGTTTCGTCCCGTTTATAATTCCATCATTATGCACTCGATGTAATAGAAAAGGGTTATTTTCTAACTGGTTAATGTTGTAATTTCTTTTTTTAAAGATTCTTAGTAAATGTCCAATTTAGATGTCACTAACATATTTGTAGTTCATTGTTCAGAAATTAATTCTAAATGAATACCAGATGGAAGTCAATAAAATTAATTGGGTTACAATATATTTATTTATTTTCACCTTTTCCGAATCATAAAAATTTAATAGAATCAACGTGAACTTATCAGCCCTATATATAAATAAATATTTATTATGTATCAGTAATAGGCAACCAATAAATCTTATTACAACTACACATTTTAATAAGGTAATTTGATTTGATTTTCTGATCTACAGACTCTAGTCAGTAATTAAAGAAATTTTATTTTAATTATGAACAATATACATTAATTTTGTATACATGTAATAATTAACATTCGTCGCCTTCCTTTCACATACAGGCAAATTCTTTATTTGATGAATCAGAATAATTCGACAACTTTTTCCACCTAATTTACTTTCTTCCTACGTCTTTTTGGATTCGAAACTAAAATAAATGTATTAAAAAAACGATGATTATTCATCATTAAAACTATCAACCTGCAGATTCTTCAGCCAAATCACTTGAATCTTTCAAATTAATTAGTTTGCTTTTGCCTTACTTTGAAACAGGTTTCTCCACATTTTCAACTAAATCAATCAGATCAGAATTATTTACCAATTCTGGTTCTAATCTTTCCACCTAAGTTACTTTCTTCCTGTATCTTTTTGGTTTTGAAATAAAATTATTCAATAAAAAATCAATGAATTTTAATTTTTAAAACCATCAACCTGTAGATTGTCCACCTAAATTAATTGATTCTTCTTTTGAATTTCTTTACTCATTTCTTCCTCTCTATGTAATAGATATTTATGTTTCTACAACTTCATCTAAAACAGCAAAAACTAATAAATATCAGTGTTTCTTCATCTGAAAAAATATCAACCTGCAGATTCGTCATATAAATTATTTGATTCTCTCAAGCACATAGATAAGCCTCTCTTTGCAACAGGTTTCTCCTCTTTTTTAACTTCATCTATTGTGTCGTTCGGGAAGAAATTTTGTGTTTAAACCAACTATTAAGCTTTGTAACGTTACCAAGTCATTTTATATAGTTATGAACCATGTTATATACGGTCGTGCACGATAAATCTAATAGCGTAGCAATTTTTCGTAATGTTACATTGGCGTTTTCTTCAAGCTAAACCTGTATTTTATCTTCATCAGCTTAAACGTGGTGCATCTTTAATATTGAAATTGTCAGAACGAAATTTTGCAAACCAGTTCTGGCACTGTCGTATTGCTAAAACATATATCTTTTTTCTAGCTTGAGCAGCATTCTTACCTTTTCGGCAATAATAAAGTAAAATATAAACAAGTACACAGAAACAACTCACAACAAGCCATCTCTTTGTATTACTTTTTACATAAATAAAGTTAAAGCTAAAAAAGCTACAACTAACAGCACTCGAGGGAATAAACGAAATTCCTTCCGAACAACCCAATAAAAACAGCGAAAGTGTATTAAATTACTATTTCATATTAATTAAGATAATTCCAATCACAGTCAAGAAAAATAATGCAATTAAAGATATTGTGGGCTTTAGTTGCATGTACTATATCTACAGTTAATATTAATGAAAATTTAACTTCTTTGTTTACCTGGAGGCTTTACTTTCATTACAGAACCAGTTTCCTCAAAGTTCTTAATCCATGTCTTAATAACATCAGAAGAAGGATCAGGATTATCCATCAACGATACAATTATTTTTGTGAAATGCCTTAACGGCGAAAGCACGTTGGGCTGCGGTCCACTCATCCATGATTATTAAATACAATATTAATAATTCATAACATAATTAGTTCAATTACTTCTACAGCAGTAGTACCAAGTAGTACCTGTAAAAATTGATTTTAAAAAACGTGCGTTCCTGTGCCGCATCCAGTATTATCGTTACATCTATGATCAGAAGTAAAGCAAATTGAGTTTACAACCTTAGAAGAATTACAAAGAGAAAAATGATCAAATACAGAAGGCAAAGCCTTGTGTGCAATAGTTGCTGCCTATTGCACACAAGGCTAGGTTCCTGAAAATGCTCTTCGCCTTTAACATAGACATAGAAGGTCCCCGGCCCTGACTACTGCAGTCTAAGAACTATGATGAAGGAATTGGAAGGAATATACAGGAATGGAAATTGCGATTGGCGGAATGCGTCGACAGGACGTAGCTAAATGTTGGTGGCTCTTCCTAGAGGGATGAAGCAGGAGGAAAAAAATGCAAAAGCTAGAGAAATACTTTGAATAATGTATTATTAGTATATAGGAAGTTATGCGCAAAAGATAATAAATGATTATTACTTAATTAACTTTCGTGAAGCAATAAAGTGAGAGAATTATTATGATTTTGGTGGTAGTTTGGTTGCCTAACTTTATCTTAATTCAAAAGCTTGCACAGCCAGCTCGTTCGTTGTTTCTTTTATTTTTAGGTTATGTGTATGTTTGTAACGTCATAGCCGTCATAGCTTTGTTGTCAAACAAGTGTTGTTTACATTTATTAAATCGATTCGAGTTGATTACCCTCTTCTAATTACAAATGGATCAAAAGCAATTACTGTTATACCAGTTATGAGTGATACAGACACCGACGACTTACTCCTGCTACCACCTGATTTGTATGTAAATGAACAGTTTGATGAGGTTTATGCCCCAGTTCCATACTACTCAGTGGTTGATGACCTAATAACAAAAATCCATAGACTTGAAGACAGAGTGGGTACAATGGAGTGCAATGAATTAGATAGTGCCCGTAGATACAACAGCACAGATGACTTGCTCAGGCAGAACAGTATTATCAACAGTGCATACAGTACACCACAGAAGCCAAGAACCAAGTATGGTTTACCAGAGTTATCATTATCTTCCCCAAGAAAAATGCCTGGTGATGTGAGAAAGTCCCCAAAATCTAAAATAAGATTTGAAAATGACCAGAGTTTGAATTTGAAGGAAGTAGACCAGATGTTGAGGCACATACAAGCTCAGAAGAGTGAGAATGAGTGCAGAATCAGGGAAAAGGAGGATGAGTATTACAGCAGGATGAATGCAAATAGGTGCAATGATTCTAATAGAAGGACCACCTCAAGTGCTTACAGCTCCCAAAATGATGATGAGGAATTTGAGTGCAAAGTTTTAAAATCAATTGACCCTAAAATTGAACAGAATTTTAAAAGATTGACTGTTAGCAAATTACCTAGTGATACATTAGGATCTGAAGGTACCAGTAGTGATAACACACAAATAACTGCAAAGTGGAATCAGAATTATATGATTCCCAAAGAGCAGCAGAAGTTACTTAGCTTGAAAGAGCTGTGGGGTGAAAATTCTGAGAATAAGTATCAGATGTTCCAAGAGAAATTAGAGGAAGAGAAGATCAAGAGGCAACATTGTGAACAGATTATACATGAGTTGCAATCAAGGGCTTTGGAGTTGCAAGAGAGATTAGCTGTTGCAGTACAAGTGGACCAAGCCAAAGATAAGGCCATCATCAAGTTCCATGAGGCTTGGGAACATATTGCTGAAAGGATGGAGAGTTTAAATAGAGAGAAAGACTCACTTGAAAGTGATCTGAAAGAACTTCAGTTGAAGAGCCTTCAAGATCTTGAGGAGTGTGGTAAAGTAAATTTTGAACCCAATTGTTATAAAAAATATTTAAATGATTAATATATTATCCTTTATTTAGAAAATAAACCACTATGAGAAAGAGGCTTCAAAAGCCTTACATTTGGCGCATGGAAATCAAGAAAAATTTGGTGACATACTGCAGCAGAATAAAGAATTTGTTGATCAAGTACAACAGCAAGAAGTAACAATTCAAGAATTGCAAAGCAAACATGAAGAGGAATGTTCTAAAAATAAGTTATTAGGTGAAATAATTACAAGGAAAGAACTAGAATTAAATGAGGTAAAAGTATTTTTTTTAAATTGAAATATTATTAATATTTTACCGTTAAAGGCTAATAAAGTGCTGACAGGCTCAAGGCAAGAAGTGGCGCACAGTAAGAAAGCTATAGAATTGTGCCAAATTGAGTTCACTAACATGAAGACCCAATACACGCAATTAGAGTTACTTTTGAATGACAAAGAGATGCAAATCAAAGATTTGGAAAATCAAAAGAGGAACTTTGCTAGTGATAATGAGAATTTGAAAATGTTAAAGGTATTATTAATTGAGTGTATTTTAACTTTGTGTGTATTATATGTATATTTTTAAAGATAAAGCATGAAAACGAATTGAGCAAATTGAAGGAATCTAATGAGAAATGTAAATTCGAGCTGCGGAATTTCTACCAGGAGCAGGTGGAAATTGTAGTTCGCGACAAGTTGAAAGAATTCCAAAGTCAATTGGATAAAGCCGAGAATTCTTTAGAAGATGAACTCAAGAAGCGTGAGTTGTCAATAGCTCAAACTGCTGCGTTGCACATCAAAGAATTATCTGAGAAGTATGTTTTAGTATCTTTTGTTGTTATTAGGAAATCAATTTATATTTTATTTTAGACATAATTTAGAGGTGAATTTGTTGAAGGAGAAGCATCAAGAGGAAATTAATTTATATCGCGTGAAGGTTGATCAATGTCAGCAGCATATTGAACAAATGAATTTGAAAGTGAAGCTACAAGATGAACGGAAAGCTAACATTGCGAAACAACTTCATCAAGTGATGGAAGCCCAATGGCGTGAAGCGTTGAAGATCATCAACAACTCTAAAACGCCGACGCAGGATAATACGGTTGATCAGCTTCACCTGTTGCAGAGCAGATCTCATAGCAATTTGGATGATGTACTTTCGGAGAAAGAGGATAATATTCAAGAGTTGCGGTGTGTCAACGTTAACGAATATCAGGATACTCCTGTGTCTAGTAAACTGTTCAGGAGTAAGAAGCAAATCGGAAATGATTTACAAAATTATGTAGAAATGGTTTGTTTATAAACTGAGTGCCAAGAGTTGTTAATTTTAAGATTGTTTTAGCTTCTCAATAAACAAAGTAATGGAGAAAGTTCTGGTGAGGATAAAGGTAATAGATACGAGAGCGACAGTAAATATCAGAGCAGAAGACATTCGAAACCTCCATGGAAATGACAATGACAGCGTTTTTATTCTGGAACAAATTGTGAATATCGTTTATCAGATGAAAACGTGTATCGGTAAAGGAAACAAAAATAAGTGATAATCGATTTGTAATATATATATATATTTTTTTACAAAAAAATAAATTTTGTTAATTTAATTTTTACGCTAGGGCAACTTCTTTATCTTTGGATAAATAATTGTAATTTATGAACCTCCCAAGTTGTATGAGCTGTGCAGCTTCATTTGCTACATGGCAGGAAAATAGCAATCTGTTCTTTGGTACAACTTTCAGCGCGAACCTCATGAAAATTGCTGAATAACAGCAAAGGGCTGAAAGACGACCATCAGAATGTTGAAATTGTTAAGAACGTTGCCTTACCGAATGTCATGGTACCGCTTATGTATTTTGGATCTTTCTGGATATCGGAAAATGCAGCAATCGGAATACCCCAATTTGCTACGGGTCCCCAAAAATGGGTACTAAAATAACATTTTTATATCAATAAATAAAAAAAATTATAACATTTCATACCTTGCTAAATAACTGCGGAATTCCTTGTTTTTTAATCCATCGATCGCCTGTTTAAATAAAGCCATCTTTCCCTTCGAATATCTCAAGAAAAACACTAAAAAATTTGTGCGCGCTAAATTATTATCAATTGAAGAGCATGTTGTGTAATTTATGATGATATCAGATTACACACTAAGTACACTTTTATAAACAAGAATGAGTTGCGTCTTATTTGATAACGCTCCGCTTTATTTTCATTCCTATAAATCCGTATTTTATGTAAATTAAAAACAGTTATGCGCAACGCGTCATTGAGAAACCAGTATTCATAATTTACATAACTCTGCATTTCACGTTTTTTTTTCAAATTTAACTCGCAGACGCTTATTTTATTAAGTATTTAAGATACTCAACTTAAAGTATTTCAGATGTAGTATTTACGTAGGCATGATTTTTGTTGTATTTATACCCCGACTTACGACTGCCCGCTTTTACGACATTAATTCTCGATTTGCGCACGTGTCGACAACCAATGAAATTTACCGATAAATGGGAATTGTTTTGTCTAATCGATTGACTTATGACCTTACAAATGATACAATTTAAGCTCATAACTAAATCGTTATTATTTAAAGATGCAAAAACTTTTCACGTTACTTTTGATTAATTATTTAATTTTAAGTAATTAAATAAATGAAGGTATTTAAATTTTTCAATAGGAATAACATATATTTTTTAGAATCTCTTGATTTCATAGAAGTTTCAGTTACAATACTTCATTCCTCTACTTCTATTATTGTGTTTTTACAGAAGACCAATTTGTTGGTATATTTGTTACTATTTATGAGAAAAATATTGATTTAAACATAGCTGAAACATGTAAATTCAATAGGTTGAATTATTTAGATACATAGAAATTGTGTAAATGATATCAAAAAAAGTAATTCAAAGAAAAATGAAACAGACATTTGTTTATTGAAGTAACTGCAAATGTCACGTTAGTATTTTGGTAAATGCGAAACTTCAAAATCTTCATCGTTTCATACATAATAGTATTCTTCATTTTGACAATCCTCCTGATCATCGGTCTTCTATACTTGATGCACCGTCTAAGCGAAAACCAATGACGAAGTGATAAAACTCCGGAGTGCTGAAAAACTGTTACAAACTAAACCGATCGCAGCAGCTCGTGGCAACAAACAAAAGGCCGACGTGCAAAATAATAAAGTCATTTAAAATTGTTGAAGTGATTGGTGATCTTTGGAGAAATTTGAGACCGATAGAACTTGGGGACAAGTAAAATTGACGGATTGGAAGCCGGAAAGGAAAAATCATTGCGAACGAACGAGAATAATATGGTCGTATATTGTGAGTACATTTTCAAAATAACTCTTTCAAAAAAATAATAATATTACAATCGGTTTCATACAATGCGCGCATTGACGTTCGAAAAGTCAATTGAAAATAATATATAAAATTATATTTGTAACAACATGGACGGAAAATTAATAATTAAGACAATACCATTAAGAGAAGCTTTCCTCTCTAGACACTTAATACAGAAGCGCGCTGCGCCACATCCGAAAAGGCACTTTGCTTAATTTTTTTAACAAAACTTGACAAAAATACAATTTAATCTTATAAACTAACATTAAAACATATACTTTTGGTATTTAAAAAAATCAATTTAAAAAATATGTACACTCAGGTGTAAATATATTTTGATAGATATATTCTAATTACATATTAGATAATATATTAAGACGGTACTCACTATGCGATACTTGTTACGTATAAGTTTAAATTTTAGGGGAAGTACAAGCTATTGCAAATTAAGAATATTACACATCCAATACATGGCAAGTATTTCATAGCGAGTACCCAGTTTTATGTTGCTTGGCTTGAGTACACGAGATTTCAAATGCAGATTTTTGTGTTCGCAAATACAAATTGCTACTCAATTGAGTTACTACATTTATTTGAAGCCAAGTTTTGTGCAAGTATATTTTATCTACGGATTTTTAAACTATATAAAAAAATAATAATAAAACAAATCAGTACTTCAAATTGAGTTGTGTTACACACATTTAACATTATTCGGGAGTAATTTAACTCTTAAACTATTAAAAAAAAATATATTATGTGCCCAACTGGGCCTAACGCGTTTTTGGACGGATCTTAATATTAACATATACATGATTCGAATATAAAAATGATTCGTTTTAAAAAAAAATTGTACGACGTTTATCACTTAATAAGTTTGATTATCGTGCTGGTAATTCGCCGATTCTATCACCTGTTGAATGCGAATGCTGCGGCTAGAGCAAGGATCATGGTGATGATACTTGCTTGGATTCCAGCGGCTCCTGCCAATCGGCACTTGAACATGTTGAAGCGGGTCAAGTTGTTGTCAATCATATTGCTGAATTCGGCCTCGACAAGTTGGCCATCGTAGTAAGTAATCAGATCTTCGAATGGGTATTCGAATCCTTGTTTACATTCGCATTTGTATCCTCCCGACTCGAATCCTCTTCCCAAGATTGGAACGCACTGAAAAATAACAAAGCCGTTGAAAGATCTGTCTTATATTTCTTCTACTTGTTTCAACTTACATATGAAGATTTCTCGTCGCATTTGTGGGTTCCTTTGAAAGCGTTCGGAACGTAATATTGATCTGGACATTGGTTGATATCCAATTTGAGTAAATCCACAGTCACAGCCACCACTCCCCTAAAAGTTTGTTATTAATTATAAATCATAATTCAGGAATTATCAAATTTTGTTTTTTTAGATGAAAAAACTGGTTTAAAGAGAACTTACTTGAATTCCAATTTGACTTTCAAACTGTCCCAACCGAAGAACGGCACGGCGTATTTGATCTTCCACATGGGTACTTTGCCGTAGCAATCGAAGTAAGGAGATGTCCAATGTCCTTGATCTAATTTCGCTGCGTGGTAGAAATTTGGGTAATGTTCGAATTTCCTGGTGTTCTCTCCAGTTTCGTTGAACCTGATCTTGATCTTCGTGTAGAACTTTTCGAGGCTGTCGAAGTTCGTTGACCAGCGTTGCTTTAAGAAGCGGTACCAATCCTTGTTGGTGTAAATATCTTCGGTTTTGTTAAGCCTTGCCAAATCTTCCAATTTAAATTTACGGGTATTCAATTGGGTTTTGTATGCATAAGGAGCAAAGTGAGTGCGATTCGTGAACTTGTTGCGTTCCCAGTAAGTACCGGCCGACCAAATACGACTGTTTCCTAAGACCAAAGCCAAGGTTTCTCCCATCATCTGATCTTCAGTTAAAGCTTTGTCGGCCTGCCGTTTACCTGAGTATACCTCTTTAGGATCTGATATCTAAAGATTAATCGTTAAATTAATTGTTCCTGTAATATGGCAATTTTACTTCTTACCTGTAAAAATGCGCTGATGAAATTAGCTAAGCGGACGGCCATTTTTGCTTCATTTTCAAAATACTCCTCAGCTCCATAATTGATATCACCATGAAGCTTAAGATGCTGTGGCTTGTATTTTCTGCAGTTATCCTTATTAACACCCAAGATGAAATCCAGTGATTTGTGTATATTGATCCTCTTGGAATTCAAGGCCTCAGGACCAGAGGTGAAATTCATATACTCAGAGTACTTATTCAAATAATGTTCTCTGACTAAAGGCTGAGCCTTGTTCCACTCCACTGGCATCTTTTGTACCCCTGTATTTTAAAAATTTGCTATATAATATCCAGTTTTTTGATATGATTTATGTACTACTTACATCCAATCTTTTTGCAATCAAACCCATTGAAATATTGCTCTTCTGTGGCTCTTTCAACAATCTCCCCCAGGAAAGGTTTCCAAACATAGTATGGTAATCTCCACCCTGGTTTACATCTACACTGATAACCACCTCTTCTAAGGCCCCAACCATGTATAGGTTCACACTGCAACAAAATTACAATAGTAATACAATAAAATCATGTAAGTTAATCACACTAACCTCTGTAGTCTCTGATTTACATCTTGCAGTATTTGCAAATCTATTTGGTCCACTATTACCTAAACCTGGAGGACACTGATTTATATCTATTCTTTCTAAATCCATTTCAACTACAGACACTGCTGTATATCTGGGATATTCAATGTGCCTGAAACCAGTGTGTCTTGGATAGATATCAGCTATGGGAACTACAGCAGCAACAAGCCATCTATTTGATCTTCCACAGTCAAAATATGGTTTGGTGAATTTCACAGGACCAGGGTTTTCATCAGCACCAGGTGGTCCATGGAATGTAAATGTTTCATTTGTATTATTTGCATATCGGATTTCCACTTGATAGGTTGTCTTTGTGTCGTGTCTGCCCACAACATTATCTGGCAGCCACTGCTTATACCAGTCATTTATCCTATAGTAATCTGATGTGTAGTCATTGCTTGTATCAGGCTTCACAGCTCCCAAATCTTGCACAGTAAATGTATTCAAAGTAGAAATTCTCTCCAAATGAATGGGGTCATTGAAGTCATCAGCCCTAAATGTTCTAGGAGCAAATCTAGGAAAGGTTTTATTGAAGAAACCCAGATAAGAAGAAGAATAAGACATGTTTGGAGCAAAGTAAATGGCTGATGCATTGATGTATGGGTTGGCAGAGACATCAGCCACAGTAGAGAGAATGTAGTACATCATGCCTGGATCATATGTATCATTGATAGCAGGCCGGATGAATCTGCTCTGCAGAATGTAACTCCAAAAGAATGATCTGCTCAAAGCCATGTTATGCAAATGAAGTAGAGCTGTTCTGTTTGGAAATACTGGATTTATGTTGACATCTTTGATATCTGGTATATGAGAAACAGTATCCTCTGGCAGGTACAGATCACTAAGATGTTGCAAAGGGCAATTATCCATGTTTACTTTCTCCATTTTATGACGAATTTCATCGAAAGCATCCCTGACTTGCCACTCGAATTGAGCGAAAACGCCCATCACAAGAATGCAAACACTGGCTATACACACTTTCCACAACATTTTGTTCACTTGTTCTTGTAACTGTTGCAAACAAGAATGAAAGGGTTTTGAGACCCTACTTATCTATGCCACGTTAAAACCCCATCAAACAATAAACACTGGACAATGCGGGAGTGCCCTATCCACCTCCGCCCAAAATAAGGATTACCACCTGTGTGGGAGAGTCAACAAGTGTTGAACATGACTTCATCATTAAGAAATTTCTGTTGTGCACACAACCAACCATACACTTCAACATTTAAAATGTAAAGAAAACAGCAACAAATTAAATAAATTTCTTTATATTTCAAACGTAATAATTTATACATTAAACATAACTACAGCTTAATTCAGTAAAAACTTTGTATAATTAGTTTCAATACTTTAACTTCAAAGTAGAGACTACCCAATTAACAAAGACTCTCTCATATTGCATACTGGTTTCATAGCTTATGTACTTCTTCAGGATGATTCATGACTACTAAAAGCATCTATTTAAATATTAGTCATACTACATAATTAAGAGTATATCAATGTTAGACATTTTGTTATATCAGTTTTATAATTCTATTTACAGTTTTAATTATTTACATGAGGATTAAGATAGGAGCATTTAATAAAATCATTTGATTAGATTAACTACTTAATGTTAACAACAATTTATTAAAATCATGATTCATATAAACTAATGTAATCCCGTTTTTAATATTCCTTTGTTTAGTTTATAAATTAAGCTTACTTATTAGTAGCTGAATTTGGTGTGAGCGTTGTTAATACAGAGAAACGTTTCGTTGTAATTATAGATTCGAATAACATAAAATAAATAAATGTGGAAGTACATGTGTTGAATGTGACGAGTCTTTTGTGAACACGAATGTGGGATGTACAAAACTACGCAGCTATTTATAAATGGGTGTAAAGTTACTCATTCAGTTGGGAAACTTGTATAAAGTACTTTAAGTTTCATCCTTTGCTACAAAACGTTTGTTCTTAATATACTCATTGATAGTTTGAATTGATATTGAAATTCTTAACATACTATAAATGAAATCAGATATACCTACAAATGAAGGACGCCGGAGATCAGATAGATGATGCTAAGTAATAATACATTTCTTGGTATTTATGTAACTGTTAGCGCGCATTTGTCACCTTGATCAAATTGTTTATTTCACATTATATAATAACGTTTATAAGTTTGAAGCGCAACTTTTATTCATCGATTTTAGTAAGATTTAAAGATGTAATAAAAAAATATATTTTGTTAATGTATATTAAAATTATAAAATAAATTCTTAATAATTGACTCAAAAAAGGTTACAATCTTATTATTTATATATACTAACGATTTCCTTTTACTTAATTACTTTTAAATTAGTATTAATCAAAGATTTAATGAGTCAATAAATACTTTTTGTTGACTTAATAACAAGAAATATATAGATTTAAGATCAAGCGTTCTCGTAGTTGGTTTTCCCCGAGATGTGTGATTAGTAGAAAGTTGACTACGGGTTTAATGGTAGTGTAGAACGTTAGAATGGAAACTGAAAGCAATCTCCTCCGATGAACAGGAGCGTTTTTCCCAGAAAGAAGTGTATATATTTGCATGATAGCGTAACCGTAGTTTTGTCCAGTTTTTCAATTCTTAATCCGGAATGGAAAAATAATGCACGAATAAATAAAAGCGAGAATGCGTGCGTGTGTATAGGTATGTACATGCCCTTAGGGAATGATTGTACTCCCTGAAACTGGCTATTTAAATTGTGGATAGGGTGAAAACCAGTCTCACGAACGGACCACCGACCGGAGGATGATATCAATCATATCTTATTCACATGTCCCGCTTTTCAAAATCGTTAAAAAGATGCGTAGAAAAATAAACGCAATTCAATTCGGAGACCTTTGATTGTAGGAGACTTGACTGGATGTGACAAATAATGAAAACAATATATAAACAAATTAATAAAGATAATTAAAGATACATTTTATTAATTAAATTTGGAGACCTTAGGTTGTAGTAATAACTTTTTTGATAAAATGAATGAAAGAATGAACTACTTAATATTATTATATTCAAATTAATTGGAATAATCTTCTCTTATAGTAAAGTTTTGGAAAATTACAATTAATCTTATGTGTTAAAATATTACACATTTTATTTTGTTGTATTTGTTTTAGGTTTTTCTTTAATATATCTGGTTAACTATTAGAAATAAATGCATTTTCTAATCATAATGACCAATAAATATATTAATGAACGTCTTATAATTTCTCTACCAAAAATCAAGTATAAACATTATAAAATATTATGCATTTAAATACAAATAAAATTTAAAAATTGCAACAAAATGTAATATATTCCCTATTAAGAATTTATTTATATTAATATTTGATAATTTAAAGCTAATATAATTTCATTTATCGAAAAGTTAAATTTTAAATGTAGAATAATTTAAATATAAAGAAAAGTAATTAAATTCAGAGATCTGAGAACTTCTTAGATATATAAAACATGTAATAAATTCGATTATTGGAATTGTTTTGAATCATTTTGTAGACTAAAAATGTGTGTCATATTTGCAAAAAAAAAGAATAGTGCTTTTTAAATGGAATGCAATTTACTATTGGGAATTTGCATATGCAAATGAACGAAAGTGTTTTATTGATTTCGTCTAACTACGCATCGGCCAATAAATTGCTTAATGTCGTTTCATACATATCAGGTGGTTTCAATATAAAGACCACCTGTTGCATCGGAGTTAAACATTTTCTATACCATGTGATTCCCAGAAATCGAACAAAATTGCGTGTCATTTTGTTTCCGTTGCTTTCTACAAAATATCCACTATATTTAATTTACAGTTTTTTTTGCTGCTCTTATTGATTGGAAGAAAATGTCGTTTGAATTTGAATCGCAACGACTCTTTATTTCTTAATGCCGAGACGAGGTTTTATGGTGTATACACCCAGTATATTGTAAGCACATGTGGTAAAAGTGGTACAACTGAATATGCAGCTTACATGTAATTTAAGTATTGAGACTTTCTCAAGTACATGGGAAAAGAAATGATTCTTGTATACATATTTATATGCGGCGAGGAATGATTGCATTGAATTACTCGTTTGTGTTTCTTCTTTTTCTTCACATTTGCTGCAGTGTGCTGCATTGTCGCATTGCAATACTGCATCCAAGTGAACAGAATTCTCTGTTTCGTTGTAGATCTATTGTATTTTTAGAATAATAACTAGTATTTGGAGATTATCTTACAAATCTATTGTCAATAATTCTATTCAAACTGAAACATTTATATCTTTTTGAGGATTTTTTTATTCTTTAAAATAATTATTAAACATGAATTTTCTTTAGTACACTATTATAAATGTATTCATGTTATACTAGACTGGTTTGTTTCAATCGATTTGGTCTTCACTTCTGTCTTTATTTTTTTTTTGTAATTTGTGGTTCTTATATATTTGTACCCTTTATTGTTTCCTTTTCACGATTTTTTCTATTTTTTGATTAATTTATTAACAGCAGTCTTTTTTCATTTTATCCTATACGAAATACGTTTTCAAATGTATGAAATAATAATGATAGTTTTGAAAGTTGTTGCATACAAATTATAAATAAAACTTTCCCGTTTCAAAATAAGATTTAATATTGATACTTTCTAAGGATGCAATTTGAGATATAATTAAAACTTTTCTGGAACATAAATGTATCTAAACAAAACAAAATGCATGTTTTATTTTTAATAGTAATATTTAGTAAATTATTCACTTTTATTATTATAAATATAATTTGTAGACAAGAAAAGGTAAAAGGCTGTAGACATTTTTAAAAATTTATTTTAATATTTTCTATGTTTATGATAAAATTTATTAAATAATTTAGAAATTTTAATCTTAATGAGTCAGTACTTAGTATTGAATGTGTCTTTAATTTTCAACGAAAGTAATCTTTAGAGATGGAGAATAATGTATATGTAAATAAGTTTCGAAAGGATGTTGGAGTTTTCAGTGGCTCGACTACGCTCAGAAATCCGATTTATTTAAGTTTTGTGTCCTTGATACCAACGAATGCTTGCAAATTTAGCAGCGACACCGGCGAACACTTCGAACGACGCGCGATTGTTTTTGACTGAGCGACAGAAACAACACGAAAAAAAAACGTATTTCGAGGTGCATTGGCATAGGACAGGATCGTCGAACGAAAATAGACGACTATATAGAATATACCGTGAGCCAGCAAATTTTCGTTACGTTTCAATAAGTTTATACTCGTATTCCAAATCCTGTTATATCCTGAAACTCGTGTTGCTAAGAAATGAAATTTACAAGTGACAACAAATAATTATTTTATTTAATACCTTAATTAAAATATTGACAATTTATTAAATTTACTACAAAATAAATAAAAACCTTTATAAAAATAACATATTTAAGTATCTAATTAAACAAAATGTTTATATGTATTCAATTAGTAATAGTATTTTATAGACAAACTCTCTATAATGGTCGTAATTGAAAGATCAAGATTTTATTGGTCACCTTTTCAGTTTCCCACACGTTGGTGGATAATTTCAAAGATGCTATAATATCATTTTCTATACAATTATTTCCTCCTCTTTCAAATTATGATTTTGTAACTAGTTTAGTTATTTAGTTATAATTTCCCATTCCTTATAGTCATCATTAATTATAAATTACTTCGTAAATTGTATTTTAAAATTGTAATTAAAAATAATTTTAAGAAATTCGTGTTCGCTTATAAATTATTTAAAATATTTTTTTTTTGTTAATGTGAGTAGATTTGATATTTTTTTATTGAGAAATTGAAATAAAATTCTGAAAATGAATATATCAATTCTATTTTATTGTTTTTGGTACTAAAAACATGAAAAGGAACTTGAATTGTAACTGCTATAACATTAATTTGCTCTGGATTATAAATGGAGTCGAGTAACGGGAAAAGGAAATTGCCTGACGTTTAAAATAGTTTATGCTATAATAAAAGTTTCAAATAGATTTACTACACCTAGTTGGAAATATGGTTTTCGAATTTTAAATTACCCGGATTTGTATCATTCTGTAACTACAATTAATCGATTCTTTGGACAAAGACATTTAGATCGATCACAATACAAAGAAGCTATCAATCTCATATTTGTATTTATAGATTTTTATTTTTAAAAAGCTGTCTTTTGTAATTACATTTTTTTGTAATTAAAATTGATTATATTTTGCATGATAGTTCATTATTATACTATCTAGAGAAGACTTTTAAGGTCAAAACTTTGTTGATTACTTTCTGTAATGCAATATAAAATATGTTCACGTTGTAAATTTTAAATATATAAATGCATAAAATTATATTATTCAAATAAAAAAAAAACAAAATTTGTCTTATCCTAATTAACTTAATATCTAAATTATCATAAATTTACTTAATTGATTTGTTTATTTATTATTATTACTTCTTGGAATTGTCTTATCAATCTAGCTTTTAGCTTTAGATTTAATTAATTTATTTTTCAATTTAAACTTGTAAATAGAACATATTATTTAAAAATGTAGAAAAATACATTCATGTTTATATCAATCTATATTTTAAATTCTTAAAGAATATATTCGATTTACAATAATTTATCTTTAACAGAAACTCATAAGTAATATACGTGATGTTTTACTAAAAATATAAAAAATAACATTAATTTTCCTCCAAATCTAAGGATTATCTTTCGTAAATTATAGTAAAAATAAAACCAAACAAAAATTATTTATTTTTATCTTTCTTAAAATATTACATTCCATATAAATAATTGTAATTTTAATCTGAAAAATTAAATTCTCTGTAAGATTCATTAGGCGAAATATAACCACTGTAAGTTATACAACTAGTATCTGAATCAGAAAGTGGCTGTTCTCCTTGTATCTCATAAGAAGAAGCTAAACTATCACCAGAAGCAGCGAAAATATTATCATCAGAAGCAGCAAAACTATCATCATCATCATTATCGCTATCGGATCTACACAATTTTCCACTACGTTTATTATCCGTATTAGAGGTTGAATCATCATCATCATTTGTATCAGAGTGACATGAATCATCATCTGTTTCAGAATGTTCTTCTTCAACTTTTATTTCAACATCTCTTTTTTGAACTTTACATTTAGTCATTATATAGTCCTCCTCATCCGTGTCTGATGACTCATTGTTGATGATTGTATTACATATATCATCATCTACTTCAGAAAGCTTCGGCTCATCTTTTATTTCAGCTGAATATGTCCCATCAGTATCAGTTTTGATGCGCTGGTCTTCTACATCAGTAGTCGAAAATCTTCTTTTCTTTTGCCCTCTACGTTTGTTCAATATATTCTTCTTGTTGTCTTTGTCTAAGGATTCATGTATATCATCTTTTTTTTTCGAAAGTTGCTGCTCTTCGTCTATGTTCTTTTTTTCTTCTAAACTTGACATTTTTGGAATAAACACTTTCGAACTTTTATAATGTGATATTCTCGTCAGGAGTTATAAGATTGTACTGAATCCCCCAATCATATCAGTCAGCTGATATAATATATTTATCGTTTGTCATGCATTGTATTTTACAATAAATTAAAAAAACATAAATACTTCGAAATAGTAAATTATAAAAATATTGAAAAAAAAAACATTGTATGCATATTTTAGGAAAGATTATCAGAAATGGATAATAATAATAATAATACAGATTCTTTATTTGCTAGTATAGTCAAGGAGATAAATTCGTTTTGTTGGATCGTGAGATTTACAAGAATTAATAAATATTTCTTGTAACCTAGATAAGCGTTGCTCGGTTTGAATGTAATGCAGTTAGTAGTGTGTTTGTCGTAAAGCAGATTTACGTGTGAAAATCTATTCCTGTAGTCTCGAGGGGAGTGCTTTAAAAGAATTTTTGCAAATGCATGTACATATATATGTAGATGTGTGAATTTTAAATAGTCGATGAACTTCTATTATAATAACTGACCGAACGTATGCACATATACCCGACTGGCTGGGGCAATGAACGCACCGTCATTTTCTTCTTTGCAGGAGAGAAACCCATACATCCATACCCTATGCATATACATACACGTGTCTGTGACTGTGTGTGTGCGCGTATGTATATAGTTATATACGTGCAGATCTTGGGTATATACATGTATGCAGTACACAATATATTCCTTTCATATAATATCCCAAGACGTCTTGCACAGCCCGGGCAAATTGAAACTCATCATCGCGTCGGATTACATACATGCATATTACGCACGCTCGCACGCACATACGTGCATACACTCATACATACGTACACACGAATACATACATACATACACACACATAATACGCTAGAGGGAGAAGAGTTGGAGAGGCAAAGAACAGGTCGAAGAACAGGCCTCCTCCGGTTCGCATGGTCCCCATTTGGCCGTTACAAAACCTCCTTACAAGAAAAAATGCACTCTCCTCCTCGTAACGCTTGCCTTTTGTTCTGGCACACCTCGTCATTACATTTGGCAAGTGCTACTAGCCGAAGGGGAGATTTTGCGAAAAGAAAGCAGCTGTATGTATGTGCGTATGTAGTCTATAAGCGAGTCATGGCTATGCCTTCGGTTTTTGCGACGTTTCCACTTAAAACACCAACAAAATAACGTTCGTTTACACAAGACTGCAACCTGTCCCGGACGCGTTCGCAACGTCAGTATCATTGTGATCTTGGTAACCGAGTTACCTAGTTTCAATATGTACATGATCTTCAGTATTTAGGATCAATTGAATTACCAGATTTCTTCAATAAACTGAACCAAAGATCATATTAGTTCTATACTAATACAAGTATTATTATGATCTTGTTAAAACCAACTTATCTATATAATATTTCTTTTTTATTTCAAATTAATAAATGTAGACAGTTTTAATGTATAAACGTACTTCAGTATTAGAGTTCATTGAATTACTTAATTTCCTGATTATAGAAAACCCAATTTAATTTATTAATCAGAAAAATAACAATTTAATAGATTGCATAACTTTGCCAATTATCATTGGGTTTTTAAAGATCAATTGAATCAATTGATTTCTTTATTATAGAATTAAATCGATGTTCAAATTAGTAAAAAATAAATTTCACATTAGTTATACTTGATACTAAAATGTAGCCACTTTTAATGTATAAGTGCACTTTAGTATATAAGGTTCCTCGAATTCAGTTTGTTAATCAGAAAAAATATATAAATATATAAGATTAAATGTATAAACACACTTCAATATTAATAAATCCATTGAATTACCTAATTTCCTCATTACAGAAAACCCAATCAATGACAATTATCATTGCGTTCTTGGAAATCGAGTTAAATAATTTAAATGTGTAAAAAATCTTTAGTATTTTAGGATCAATTGAATTTGCCAAATTTCTTTATATACAATAGAATCGAAATGGTACAATAATACTATTGAATTTTATATAATCTATTCTATTTTTTATTTAAATTATTATACATATGTTGTATAGCCTTCCTAATTTTCATAACTGATTTTTCTACATTCACTGTGTAAACAAACTCTCTTCAGTATTTACAATCAATTGAAATAGTTAATTTCTTAATTATGAAAACGTAATTCAAAGTAATAGTATTCTAAATATCTTATAATCTAAGCCAGTTACCATTTAGGATTAAATAATTGTGCAACTAATTTCGGCTTTGAACATAGATATGTTTATTTAGATTATACAATATTTATCATTATATTTCCAGTACATTTATAATGCCTGTATATTATATAATATAGAACTTAATATCCTTGTTGATTTTCAGTCTTTGTCTTTGATTCCTATTAAATTCTCATGCAATCCTAATTTGGACCAAAAGTCTACTGGCCGAAGTCTTTCTTCCTTATTATTTTTCTAATCCCTTGGATGTAAATTATTACAGATGTAAACTAAATTTGAACTAAAAATAAATTGGAAGGATATTTCAAATATATATTATATTGTCCGATAGTTTCATATTCTTAGGTATTATGAGCTCATCTACATACACATCATCAAGTGTTTTGAGCATTACTTATGTTTTTCAATATCGCGATGATACGTGAGGTCTAACAAAAGTTTGCTTAGTTGGCTTTTTATTTTCGGAAACAGCCAGAAATCACATGGCGCTAGGTCCGGAGAGTAAGGAAAACTTGTGGTATACCACACTGGCCAGTTTCCAGTGGGATAGCCGCTACCACTTTTACGCTGGTAAATTAAATTGATACCATCACTTTTGTTGCTGATTTTTATGTTCTTGATTTAACTGGGAGATTTGCACCTTCTGCGCTCCATGCCATGGACTGCTGTTTTGTTTCCGGATCGTACTTATAGTACCAAGATTCATCACCTATTACTATTTTCCTAAAGGTGCTAGACTCTATTTTCAAATTTTTCTAAGAAATATTGGGCAAAATGAACACGTGCCTTTTTTTTGGTCATCATTTAAAATTCGTGGAACCCATCGTGCGGATTTCTTCGTGTAGCCCAAGTGATGACTTAATATTCTCAACACAGCCATGGCATTGAAGCCCAGTTCATCACCTACCATTTCCTGTGTCATTCTTGGATTTTTGTCAATTTTTGCCTTCACCAGGGCTACATTTGTGTCGTCAGTGAAAGATTTCGGGTGACAGAAAAATGCCCGGTTTGGAATATTCGAAACCACTTGGAAATAGTCATAAGAGATGATGCATTCACTCCATATGCATTTTGGCATTCCTGGAAAATTGGCATAGGCTTGAGTTGACCTCGAAATCCGTAAAGAATGGCAAAACAATTTTTTGCAGTGTTGGTAGTGGAATTTCTACCAACATTATATAACTAATCTTGCATTTTCAACTACCCATTCTTGAAATTTGACATGAAATATCGTTAGACTTTAACAAATTGAGAAACAACTTTTGTTTTTTTTTCAGAAACATATGTATTTACGCCAAGTATGCGAACTTTTGTTAGACCCCACTTAAACATATGATTATATATGAATTTAATTGAGACATTTTCCTTTTTAGCTAAATATTTATATTTCGTTTAAAAATGTTTCAAAAAAATTATTCGCAGCAAAAATTGCATTGTTATAATTACTTGTTGATTTTTACTCAACGTTGCAAAATGTTCATATATTTTCTCAGGTCATTTTAATAGTTTGCGTGTTTCATTATAGTAACACGTATTTAACATTTAGTTACCGCTTATTTAAATAAAGACGTTTAAAAATCATCTTTGAAGATGTTCTTACAAAGTTTCTTTTTAAGAAAGAGTACATTCCACCTACACTTGGCTATCTGTGCTAAATGTTTTAGAAAGTGTTATCTATAAACAAACAAGCAAATAAAGCTGAGTTAAATGTGTTAATGACGATATTTTTAAAATTTGTTAGTTTTGAATCGAAATATTTTCTATACTTCTCATATTTTTCTTAGTATATTAATTATTATTTATTAATATTATTAATAATACAAATAAATTTTAGAAAAATTAAACTAATGTATTTTAAGTTATAATATATTTAAAATTTCCTATTCATAAATATAGTTTATTTTTGGTTACACAATAAATCACAGTAGTAGTGTTTTGAAATTATTTATTTCTAAAAAAATAGTCGAGACTTGTTATTGTATTTCTGTTAAAAAAAAGAAACATTTTAGACAAATGTTTGCGTGAGATGTTAATATTGTTATAGAATAATATGGCGTGAACCGTGTGCATTCGGTGTCTTTGGTCATTTACTTGAAGCTGGTAATAAAAACTTGGGTAACCGGTTGGCGAGTAGAGGGGTTTCCATAATGCATGTTAGATTTTTATGTCTGCTAAATCTCAAAACTGGACATTTAAAAAGCCTCTGCATTTTAAAATAACCTCCAATTTCTCACACACAAAGTAAATACAAAAGGTTCTTTCATTACCTTATTTTGAATAGTTATTAGCTAATTATATATTGATTTGTTGTTGTTATAGAATGATTTGTTTAAAAATTATTGAGAATTTTTGCTTCAAAGATTCATATTACGGTTTTTGTTTCATACTCAGAAGATACATTTTAAAATTAAATGAGAATTAATTATTTGCTATGTATTATAGGAAAATATAGACAGGTTACTATAAAATTAATATCCAAATAATGACCATTAAACGCTACCTATTCTTCCTGCGTAATGCCAATTTAATATGGCTATTATCCGGATACAAGCCACAGGTAGCAATGGGCCCCAATTACGTAATAGGCCGAAAGGGAGAAAAAGAGGTAATAGTCAAACCCTAAGCCTTTGATGGTTATATCTCTCATATATTTTTTGTTAACCTGATCAGAAGGGTGGCAAGCGAAATCGCTGTACGCCCACCTGTTGAATGGTTTCGGTGGTTGTCCGAAGGGCATGCTCCTCTCGGCCGTATCCCGAATATCCGTCCAACCCTTCCTCCAACCACTGCATGCAGTTCTCTCTCATATTATTATTATTTTTTTTATCCTCCGGGTTTATTTCGCTACCTGTGACATAAATTTCAATCCATTCACGGGTGCGATGAAAGGGATGGCAAAATGAGGGTTGCGAATTCTATTACGGTGTAATTAATGTGGGTAAGAGTGGACAAATAGTCCATCGTCCCCACGGAACGACCAACACTTGCAGACGACGGTGATGGGACGCTGTGTGTATGTGTATGTATGTATCATCATCCTACGTGGATGGATGTGGATGGTACGGTTATTTTTTGGCGGGAAGATGGGAGAGAAGAGATCTTGTCCTCGCGCACCGCACTCACATATACAGCATGCATACATGTACACGCACACATACGCCACACATGTACTCACATGCAGGACGAAAAACCAGTTTCGATTTTTTCCCCAACCGCCTCCGCCCCTTTGCGAAAGCGTTCGTTTATTCTTCTTTCTTTCTTGTTCCTCTCTTCATTTTTTTTTCTCCTCCTCTTTTCTCTTCTTCATATTATTATTTCACTTTGTATTCCTCTCTTCTCTGCCCTCCGAGGAGCCGAGAGAGGAGCTAGAATAACCTGTTTCGCGAACTGTTTTAGCGGGAACCGAACAGAAAAAGAGAGTCCATCCAGTTAAATGGAATATCATCTTTGCCGGTTTTCTCGTTTGTTGCTTGCTCTATGAGATTTTCGGACACCGCTTGTCTTCTTAAAAAAAAAACGAAATGAAGACAAAGCATTGTCAAAATGTATATTCTTCAAAAAAAAAAACCAATTGTATTCTTATTTACTTTTAAACATAACTTAATTTTATATTAAATTTTGAAGTCTATTAAATAATTTGATCTGAAAAAGTCTATAATTTATGAAAGATCTTTCTAGAATTTTCTGTGCAAAAATCATCAGAATATAAATATTTCTTATTGGAATATACAGGATCTTATTGTATTGTATTCTCATTTGCAAATAATATAAATATTCTAAAGATTTTTATGAATTAATTCCACAAAGTTTACTTACTTATTATATTCCATTGTAATAAATATTTCTAATTGGAATATTTGTGTTATATAATCTTCCAATTAGAAACATTTATGTAACAAATAAAATAAATGTATACTATAAACTATGATTCAATTACTTTAACATATTTTTATTGTAATTATTTTTAATTACAATATGAAAATAATATTTATACGTTCAAATTCATCTATGTCAAGAGTTAAAGTCTCTAAAAGTTTTTTTTCAAATATTTAAACAATTACTATTTGTTGAATTGCTGTATTTATATCAAGTAAATATTGCCCATTGAAATATGCATTACAATTTATTAAATTGGGATTTATACATTTATCCACGCTGAGCATTACACGAGACATAAATCAAGGATGCTAACTACTATTAATTATCATGGAGTCTCGTGATACTGAAACTAGACTTATCCTGCGACAGCACAGTGTGCTGCTAGAATAGTAAGTAGGCATGTAAGGTATATAAGTCTCAGGTCACTCTTAGTGTCGATGCAGCTTTAGGTTAAAATTTTACCGCATTGTAAGACTTGTAGTAATTATTTATATATGCATATTTACATTAGTTACATAAAATATATACATAATTATATAGAATATAAGATGTATTAATGGTAAATTTCTATGAAATTCTCAGTTTTATTATTATTTAAATAATGAATATATACAATTGCATAAAAGTTTTGTTTTGGAAAGACCGTTTATCCTTTCCTTACACGCACAATTTTCGTATTTAATATGACTTAACATCTAGATAAAATGCAACGCAGAAAATATGTAACTGGTACGAGTGCGCTAATTGGCGAACAAATG
This sequence comes from Nicrophorus vespilloides, assembly GCF_001412225.1. Taxonomy (NCBI): domain Eukaryota; kingdom Metazoa; phylum Arthropoda; class Insecta; order Coleoptera; family Silphidae; genus Nicrophorus; species Nicrophorus vespilloides. The sequence goes on along the minus strand of NW_017098369.1, from coordinate 235,104 downwards.
TTCCGAGTGTCCGTTTCACGTTATGTGCTTTTCTTGTCTTCCTGCCGTATTTCATTTTCTTTCCCTATATTTGCGCAATGAAATTTCCGATTCTTATAAGAATGCCAATTGTTTGTTGCGTGCATGGCTTTTGTCTTCCTCTTCTTTCTTTTCTTTTTCTTCCTCTTTGTATGGGTTCTCGCTGGTGGAAAAACAGATGTGGCGGAAATGGGGCAGACGGTTGTGTGTGCAGTAGGTATGAGGAGAGAGGTTGCATAGGCATCTTATTTATAATCAGATGAAATAATATAGAACCGGAAGTATGTAACATGCTTCAAGTTGTTCGTCGCAAGAAGCGCGGTTTTTACAACTTGCGGTTGTACCGACCCCGAACACATGTTTTTTGATATATACGTGTATTATATAAACGCAGGGAGGAGAAGCATACGAAGAGCTTGCAATTTCTTTATGCTGGACACGTTTCTCCTCCTCGTATGCATTGTTTTGTTTGTTTGAATGCAATTGAACAGGGAAAGGGAACATAGTTCATTGTTCTCCTATGGAAAATCTCTAAGAGTCTAGACGATTATTTTATGTAAAATATTTTTTGATAATCCTTGTTGCTACAGCTTCTCAATATTTGACAAGTAACATATGAAGTATCATGATGTACATACTACCATAGCAAATAACCAAATTCCTACAAGTATACATAGAAAGTATAGCTTATTATCACTTTGGCGTTAACTACGAGAAATCTCGTAGATGAAAATATTCCTCTGAACGCCCACTACCAGTGGCAAATAAATGATCATTTCCCCCTCTATAACAGTGGTCGGCAACCTCAGGCTCTATATGAATGAATATGGCTCTTTTCGATATTAAAAACTATTAGTTCTATAGGTCGACCAGCGGACCATTGGTTGATCATCACTGAATGTGGCTCCCTAACAGACAAAATCTTAAAAATGGCTCTTCTCTACACAATCAAGTATTTTTGCTGTCTTCTAAGGTTATAAACTCCTTGACTGGTCGAGTTTCAAACAGTACGGTAATATTATGTTTTAACAAAACAAACTAAGCAATAAATAGATTACTTATACAAATTGTTATTTAAAAAAGTAATTTTCAGAAATTATATTTTTACTTTCTAAAAATATTATATAATAATACAGGAAATTTATATGAATCATAAGCCTACCAAGGCGATATTATTACCATTTTTTTCGCATTGTGAAATTGAATCATGTATTTAATCTTATTTGCTATAATTGCATTTCTTGCAAAATTCACATTTAATTAATATTTTCTTCTATTTCCAATTATTCTATTTTCAACTTAGTTTGTTTAGTTCACATTTTATTATAATAATTGATTAGATATACTATCAATTTACAAATTATAACGTAGTTATTTTTTTTCCAATAAATTAATGACTATAATTATTATTTATTGCAGACTCATAGTGAAATTATTGTAGCCTTGCAAACTTTCAGTCAATTATAACTCGATTTCCATCTCAAATTCGAATATTATTGCCAAGTTGTGCACATCACGGTTGACAGCACAATGAGATTTTACGAAATTACAATCTCTTAGTTCATAAACGTTTATCATTTTATTGATTCATCGTCATACATAAATTTTGTATATTTTTGTTATTACAACTTTTCCTATTGTAGCTGAGGTTAATTTGAAAGAATGATATACTAATAACCGTTGATTACGTAACAATCAACAGCCATATGGTGATTATACCATGGAGAATGTTGTTGTCGATGCCGGTGACTGCTTTGGTATGCGACTAGTTTTAGTTTATAAACGTTCCATTGTTTTCGGATATTTAACAACACTATCCTTAAGAATATATTGAGTTTACCGTATTTTCCCAAGTTGACGCTCCCATATATAAGACAAATCTTAAATTTGGGGATAACTAGAGCCAAAATTTCCAAACACTTTATAAGACTCAGCTAGTTTTTAAACCCATTTTTTTTTAAAGGGATGCATTTTATACTTAGCGAAATACGTTTTTCATTCTATATTTATTTAATTTTAACTGTACTCACTTATTTTTAAATTAATAAAAGAAATATTCTGGTGATATTTCATCAAAGTTTGTTTATAAAATAAAATTGAAAAGAGAAATCACTGATATGTTACTATAATATTATTGTTATCTAACATAATATATCACAATAATAAAATGTCTAGAGAATATAGTACAAATATATCTTAAGATCTTTTATAATAGTAGTTATATATTACTTGGTAAATATTCCAATGAGAGTACATTTTTTTTATATATAATAGCTGTTAACGTTTATACTAAAAAATATTAATATTATAAGATTTTAGACTGATTGGTAGATCATGATCAGATTTAATCATATTTTCACAATTAATTAATTAGCAGATAATCAACTAAGGACGTCAATTTATTATATATTTATTAGATAATTTTTACTTTAAACACAAAAGGACAAAATGTATTGGTAGAATAATGGAAATTGGACATTACATCACAATACAATAAAACTAAAATATGCTTCATATTAGAGGGACTAATGCAAATTGGCAGATATACATTTTTTAACACCTGTCCACCTATAATAAGTGTAATTGTTGTCCTGGACACCCCATATTTTAACCCTCAGAACGCCCCTAGATTAATATCTGTATTATCGATATTTTAAGATATTTAAGTTATCAAAACTTTATACCAAGCTATAATTAAAAATAAAGATGTTATCAAAGATAAATAGTCGTGATATTTGTGGGAAAATATTATTTTTAATGGTTAATTATAATTTAAAAAAAGGTATGATATAAATCTATTGATTTCACAATAAATTGTTAGAAAAAAAATCACAAATAGAAGATTGGCTGTGGAGATTTATAATTTATTGCTTCGTAGTATAAGAAAATCAATAACCCTTAAATCCGACTCACTGCAGTCTGGAGGTATAAAGCGTTCCAATAAATATTACCTAACCTGATCACAAACAACTGCTGTAATTTAGAAATATAGATAGAAGTTATATATTTTATAGCTAGTTTGAATTGTCAGCAAAGTTGAAGAATATTTACTGCTAAAACACATTTGTTGCTTAAAAATTACATGATTAATATAAGTTATAAAACTCTTTACAGATTGATGTCATTCTGTTAGATCAAATGTAATCATTATGTATATTCGTAAAATCCTCGTGGTCAGTGGTTAATCTAATATCAATGAAAGTTTTCAAAAAATGTCAATATATTGATTTTTCGAATTTGGACATGAACCAGTAATGCCTGTAATGCTCAAGGGTATACGGTAATGGGGGGCCATGACTTTGGACCATCTACGTATCTAAGAAAGAATATTTGAATTAGAATTCGCCCTATTCCATCATCTCTACCGTCAGTTACTGAACTGTTGCCTAGCGCCTAAACAGTGCTGAGATTCGGACAATGGGACCTTCGGACCTCAGTCCCGATATTTCTAGCTACGATACTGACACAATTATTTTGAAATGTTAATGGATTCTTTGAATGGATATTAAAACTGGATAAGGAGCATTTCAACGTTATTGTACTACTCGATATAAAAAAACCATTACGATTAACAATTCACTGCATGCAATGTGTGCTGTTTTTTTATATAACACATCTAACGATAGAAGAATGTTGAAATCGAATCTGTTATTTCTCTTTCCATTTCATTAATGCCCCTGTTTAAGAAATAAGAATGAAATATTTAAGATGTTGACCTTGTTTCTTGCATACTGAATAATACACAAACGCATTATGAATTCTGAGTATTGAAAAGCGTACGTGCGTTTTTCACTGGAGTGAAAGATCGTCCAGAGACGTAAATAGTGTCTTGATGAATTTTAATCGCTTGTAAACACATTTTCTGTTTATCTAATATACTTCTGCTTCTATGCACTTGTACCACTTCTAACAAGAATATGAAAACCAAATGCAAGAAAATTATTTACATACTGAAGTTTCTTGAATTTATTTATTTTAAGAAAGAGTGTGCTTATTTGACACAAAATTGTACTTCGTTTCATCTATTATCGGCTGTGAAGCAATTAGCTTATCTTTATGAGTGGCGAGTGCTTCTAATCTGTTCTTAAACACAAATTTTCGGAAGCATTTTTTTTTGTGCTGTGATATGATTATGTAAACATATTTTTGTGTAACAACACAAAATACAAAAAATAATATATAATATTTAATGATGATTCTAGGATAAATTTGGATGATTATCCTAGGTCAAGGTGAGTATATTAATTCAATAAAGATTAGAAGACTATAGGAAAACCATTTCTAATTGGAAAACTATTTTCATACTTAAGATTGTCTATTTTAAAAGACTGGAAGAATATAGGTTAACAATTTCCATAACATTTCGTAATGATGATCGTTTATCAATCAATGACTTTAGAAATAATGAAAGATAACTAATAAAATATAGAATGGAAAGAACGAAAAACTAGCCTAGCTTCAAACTATTATCCGAATGAACAAATTATTTTTAAAGATAATAGAACAACAAAATATGTGATGGTGTAATCTAAGAAAGAAAATTATTTTTAAATTTAAATATTTACAAACTGGAATATTAGTAGAATTGTTTTGAAGTATATTATATTTTAAAATAACTATTATATTAATTTGATTATAATTCTAGGATAAGTTTTGATGATTATTTTTGCAGAAGGTACTTGTTACACGAGAAATGTATGTTCTCTAACAAAGATTGCCTATTAATGAATTGACTCGAGGAGTTTAAATGATTATGCTAGGTCAAGGCCTACGCTGCAGTTCTAGAGATACTGGAAGACTAGAAGCAATTTACAAGAGAGGAGAGCTTTCTGTAATGAAGATCATCTAACGATTAATATACTGGATATGTTTAGATGCCTATGGTGCAGATCTGGAAAAAATGGAAGACTACCTTGAACTCTATTTTAAGGGTAGATACATATTTTAAGTGAAGAAGTTTTTTTTTGGAGTTCCATCAAATATTGATCAAGTTTAGATGAATAATATAAGTTACAGGTTTGGAAAGAATGGTATATATAAAGCAATTTCAATGAGAAAATAACTATCTCTAATGAAGGAAGATCATCTATCGATTAATTTGAAATTTTAAATGCTTATGGTAGGTGAAGGAGTATGCTACAGATTTGGATATTATGGAAGACACCTTGAGACATTTTCGATCTATTATAAGATAGGATTATCCTAGGTCAAGTAGTTCTAAAAAGAACAGACTACTTCAAAAAATAATAGAAGAATTATGATTTTGTTGGAGTGAAATATGAAATAGGATGATTATGCTAGGTCAAGGTGTACGCTTCAATATTGTGAAGAGTGGAAGACTAGGGTCATCTAGTTTCAACGAGGAAAATAGTTTCCCGAATGAACCAATCGGCTATTAATTAATGGAGTGCATTGAAAGAGAATAGCCGTGGCCTTAGAGGAATTTTAGCATCCGCATAGCCAAGAAGGCGGGCAGCCAGGCGAAATAAGCATGCAAGAAGAGAAGAGAGGTTGTATGAATAAAATGTCTGCAAGCAAGCAAAGCAATGCAAAGCTATGAGAGAGCAAGCAAGAACCGAGCGGTCGTTAAAAGCAGAAAGAATAAAGAATGCAATATGTCTGTAGAGACGACGGCCCCGGCGGAGGACGGTGGAGGACGGGCGACGGCGACGACGGTTCGAAATGGCAAAAGACTGGTTTTGCAACGGGGAAACCGGACGGGCCGGCGCATGCCCGTATCGCCGCCGCACAGGCCCCGCACCGCCGTCGAATGGGAATGCAAGGCGTCGCGTCGGCCAGACGACTTGCAAAACTACCGATATTCTGCAGAGTGCACATTGCATTGCAGCCGCGGGAGTCGGCACTACATCAAATTTTTCTATTCCAATTCTACAAAACGTTCACAAAAATTCTTAACCTCTATCTGCACGCATCTACGTAACACGTTTGCATCCACGGTTCTCATCACAATTTGTTTTCATCACTCCACAATTTTTATATTTTTTATTCTTCACATCTTTTAATTATTATATTTTATTTTTTTTTTAAGTTTTGTTTAATTCGTTTCAATTTTATACTTTCGTTTCGATGTTTGCAACGTTTTTCAACCACACCAGTTCATAAAATTTTGTTCATCAGTTTCGGTCGCGGATGTCAGTTTAGTAGTTCTTAAGTATTATTCACGCAATTAATCGCATCTCGTCTGACGCGTTAGGAGTTATTAATTTTTTTATTTTTTTTTATTATATATTATATAAATATGTTTGTTGTGTTTGTTGAAGTGCATTAAAAGTGTTTTCATTTTTCATTACAAGGAGTTTAAAAACAATCTTTAACATTTTTGGTACGTATACTTTTCCAATTATATCTCGCTACATGTTAAGCTTTTCGCGTTGGACGTATCGTCCAATGGGAGCCTAAGCTAAGTTCTTAGCATCTCAACTTAGCAACAAGCGCTGCTGCCGCTGACGCCAAATATTCAAATTAGAATTCGCATTCCTTCTTTCTCGAAACATCCTTTTCGAAGAAGCAAAAAAAAAACCCTGTCTGTTGCAAATCTTTTTGTTATAAACAATCCTTTGATTGTTTTTGGTGACGAGTCGCAAAATCGCGGCGGGAGGTTGCCAAAATAGCTGCGCTTTTGAGTCACTCTATATTTATAGTAGCGACGAAAATTGTTTACTCTTTCCAAAAAAAAAGATCGCTTTATTCTCTCCTTCTCCAGCGCGTCTCCATACAATCTTTCAATAATTAACTCTTATAATTAACCGCAGAGCAAAAACGTAACGTGCAAACGTTATTAAACAAACAGACGCTGACAAAAAAAAATAGATAAAAAGACTTGTATAAATATATATAATAAAAACGCTGCGTATTTCGTTTCGTGCTTATCGGTTTAGAAGTGGCGTGGCTGCTTGAAATACCTCAAGTACCTAGTATAATAGAATTAAAACCATAATCCTTTCATCATGTTGGATATCCAATAGCAAATCTTATTGGATTCCCAACTTTTTTTTTCTTCAAATTTAACATTCGCGCTTCGCTTTTAACTTCGACCACAAGTATTGTTCTGCAGCGTTTCAAGGCCTCGACTATGGTTAATAAGGAGTACTCAAGTGCAAGACTCCATATGGCATCAAGCTGAAATGCGTTTCGGCTTCGCGAAGCGGTTACCAGACGGTATTTAGGTGCGGCCATCAGATAAATTCTTTAATTAATGCTTTTTAATGCATCATTTTTAACGAGGATTAAAACAGATCTTTAAAGCGATCGCGGCAACAGATAAACCTTAATAACACGTACATTATTATTATTTTCTTATATTTTTAATTATTATTTTTTATTAAAAAAATGCAAATGAGAGTGTATCGAAATTTTTCGCCCCGAATCTTATGAAATGGGGTTGCGCGAATCTTTTAGAAACGTGTTTCTAGCCGTCCCCCTGACCGTTGTAATTTATGTGTGACCGGACAGAATCCAGACGAAATCCACAAACCCCAATTTGCACGTACAAATGGACCACACAAACGGTGTTCCTTTTAATGTGTAGGATGTGTTAATCTGGACCATATATATTATTTATAATTACCACCTACTTTATCAATTGACGATTGCAGCCTAAAAAAAAGGTATTGATAACTTTGTGATATTAAATATAAATTGAGTAGTAATGTAACAAACATTTTGTGATAATAATGCTATCGGTATTATTTGTGCTTCATAAATTAATTTTTGTGGTAATTAGTAGATATTGACGCTTTGACGATACACTCTTAATGTGTATACTTGCATCATATTGTTCGATGTAACCACAAACCGATTGGTTAGAGCAGACAACATCTGAATCATCGCCCGCAAAACCGTTGTGTATGTTTTCGTTTTAATCTTGTGCTTCCTGTTTTAATTTCAAGTATTTACTTCAATTGAGGATCTCAGTATTTTCAAATTCGTGACAAACTTAAAATTAGGATTTGATCGCTAGGTTTCCCCCCATTCATGTTTGGGACAGCATCCATTAATTGCATGTTAGTACAAACAACATTATTAATCATAATATGCACTGAACAGTATTCAACGTGTCAAGTATATTAATGCTTGTAATAGAAAATTAAACTCATTTTCTTATCATATGGTGATAAGTACACATAAAATGTCATTAAGATAAGACTTTATTATATACATTCATTAATTTCCTTTTGCTTAAACAACTTTTTTTTAACTTTTACAGAAAATGTTATTTAGTTCACTTATTCAATTATTGTCGACTTTTTATAGTTTCATTATAGGATAGTACAACTATAATTATGCAATATGTACTAACTACGTTGCACGTCTATATTTACGTTTCAAATTATGAGAATACTCGTTTGAACTTTGACTATTCCTTTCATAACTGAATGCACAACTACCTTTTAATTATATAAGAATAATATTAAATCATAAACGGTACAAATTAAATCAATTGATTTATGATTCTCATACATTTTTATTGAATTCAAAATACATACATTTAAATTTGTATCAATTAATCCATTTATTTAGTTTTATTTTAAAAAAGTGATGATTAAAATAAAAAAAACATTATTATTATATTCTATTTGTTAGTTTTGTATCATTTCCAAGTATTTTGTTATTCATGCTCATAATATGATATGCGGTTAACTAGTATTTTCTGGATTATAGTGATTCAAAGAAGGAATTCTTCAATTAAACTCATTTTATGCAGCGGTTTGAAAGTCAATCATCGGAAATATTTGATTTGCATAAAGTTGAACTAATTTTATTTAAGACTGTTTCAGCAAAACTAATTTTGCATTTACATACTGAGTGTTAATTAATTAAAATAATTATATTCAATTAAAATCAACGAACCGACTGTTTTTTTTATAATAATAAACAAACATTTTCCGTTTTGGTATAAATTTAAATATTTCATTAATAATATTTATTGATTATTTTTTATTCTTACTACTAAAATATTTGTATTTGTTGGGAACATTGAGAATTTTGAAGTTTTTGACTGAAATATGCCTTTAAGTAATTTGAATAACTGAGATGTTTCTATAAGTAAAGTGAAATAGTTTTAAAGAATATATAAATATTTGTTTATTTGATCTATTTAACTTCTTTCGAACATCGATTAAGTTAAGAATAGGTTTACCTTCGATGCTACATGCAACAACTTGGAACAAGTTCAATTCTCTATCTAAAGATAAACCATAACATAAACCTTTCGCGTTCTGTTTCTACTAGCAAACTTAGTTATTCAATTCTATATTTTTTTTTGCCGCGAATTCAAGTATATTTCATAATTCGTTATAACTCAAATACTATCGATAATTCCAAAATGATAATAGACCCATATCAACATGATACACATAATGTTTACATAAACTTGCAAGTAATAATAAGTATCCAATGAGGAGTCCTTCAATATATTTATACTAAAATATGGCTATGATAACCGTATCGGAATTCCCAGAACTCCGAAGGAAATGCGTTTCAATGACATAGGTTATTAACGTCGCTACTTGAATTTCAATTATTTGCGAATTGTTATGTTGTTTTTTTTTTGGCGTAAATCAAATTATTCATTCATTTATACAAAATAATATTTTCACGAAAACAACTATGCATATCGTCAATGCTTTGTTTGTTTGTTATCAATTTATGCAAAGTAATTAATTTGAATAATGTTTGGTATTTTCACGGTTACAAATGACGTGGAAGAAAGTAAAAAAAAGCAAAATTTGCGCAAACGGATTCCCCGCTATGTGTGTAATAATAATGCCGGGAGATGTGTAAAGGAATTTCCCATTGTGCTCGCGAAGTTCACACGGGCATTCAATTAACCCTTTTTTATATTATTATATAAGGGTAGGGAAAAGTGGGATAATGCAGACAGGTTTTTCTTTCTTCTTTTCACCCCGAAAATACTCGCGCGCATACACATACAGCAGACATACGCGATGTCCGAATATACATACACATACACATATGTTTGTGTGGATGCTCGAAATTCCCATTTATAAAAAGCGTAAATAAAATTATACTGTATAATTTTGCGTGTGATTTTTCTGTTTATCGAGGGTAATCCTGTTCACGTTTGAAAGTGTTAAGAATTTGAATTTTAAAGATTTGGAGGGGTTGTGTTTTTTTAATACTGGTTATGAGTATCGTCTAGTTTGGTTTTGGTGTGCTCGAATGATGCCCGCGAGGAACTGTGTTGTTATGTACATTCAGGGTAATTAGTGTTTGTAGTTTATCTTAAATTTATCTCAATTCATAGAAAACATATGCAGACTGTTTGTCTTATCTCAATGTTAGGTCTTAATAGTAATAGAAAGTTTATGGTTCTTAGTATTTAATATTATATATAAGTTATTTCATTGATTTTATTGAACATCTGTTTGATAAAATGAAGTCAACACTAAAATAACTTTATAATCAATTGCTCTTTAAATCATTTTCTAAATTAAGTAAAGGTAAAACATAGTTTCACTTAAAGATTCACATTTTATTCTTAATTATGAATCTTATCTTATAGGTAGCAAGTTATAATTTTAGCAAATTGTATGAAAATATTAATGTCTGTTTTGATTATATACAAATTCATGCGATTTTTAATGAAGCAAGTGACATTTTTACTGAAGACTAGTAATAAAAATTTCAATTCCAAATATTCTTCCACGTGATCTTTATACTAAATGTAAATAAAAATCCAATAGTTTTAATTGAAGTTTAATAGTTTAAAGAAAAGTTTAATTTGATGGTAAAACTTATATAAATTCATATGGATATTTTCTATATAATTTCAATCTTTTAAAAAAATCTAGTTAAATATCCAAATTTTACTAAAAGCAAATGCAGTTAAATAAATAAAGGGCGATGAACTAACCGTGGATCCATTATATAATTAAATTTAACATTATTTGAAAAATATATATTATTACTCTGTCATTTATTTGTTTAAAAATATCAATATTTATATATTCTTTGGATTTAATCATAACTATATTTAATTATTTTCTATATCTAATTTTTATTAATATAACATTAATATGCACAAATTTATGATAAATATAGTTAATTTCAGTTTTGTTTAGTTACTCTAAAAATAGTCGGAAATATAATCTTGGCTTGAAAACAATGGGAGATAGGAAATTTTGCATATACACAATTAGTCATGTTAACACAAATAGTTCATTATTTTTAACTCAAAAAAGTTGAATAACATTTAAAAAAATACTGTTAAATGATTTTCCTACTGTTTAAAAATAACTATATAATGTTATATATAATTATAATTTTGTATCAGTAATAAAAGTTTACTTTACTAAAAATAAAAAATAGTAAATGTTGTTTATATTTTGAATACAATATATGTAACAATTAAGTATAATATCAATTAAGTATAATATAAGTTATGTTATTATAAATTTGAATTATATTTTAGTTCGATTTAGTTATATATTTATCTAAAATTTTGTTGAGTATTTTCATAAAGAAGTTAAACTTTAGCTCATTTGATCAAAACAGCAGCGAGCTGTGTATATTTTAAGCGTAATTTGGTATGCAGCAAATGTTTTTAAAATGTACAACGAACAAAATACAAAAATATTTACATTGGCTGTTGACAAGAGTTTGCCAAATAAAAGCGATGTTTGTGCAAACCCAGATTTCAGCACCAAATGATCTAACGGACGTATATATTTTTTTATATATTTTTTATCAGAAATACTGCATTGATAAGAAAAATGTTGGAGGAAGATGGAGAAAAGCGAGGGAGAATGATAGACTGAATAATAGTGTCTGTCGGATAATTGTAAAAACAAAATAGAAAGAATGATCAAATCATCCGCGATGACGGCGCAACTTCCATGCGGCGTCCAACAGAAAATGGATTATCCGTGGTCATGAATCTTCCAGCCGCGGCACCCCTTATCTATTTCTGGTGCATTGTGTTGGATGCGTCCAAGTCATGCCAGGTCTTTCTGCCCCGCTTTACGTCGCCGCATGCCTTGCCATAGCGGTTATTTGAAAGTGGTGCGGGCAGTTTGCGCAAATGCATTTCTGTACTTCGCACTCATGTGTCTTGCATATTCGCGGTCTCCGTCGATTACGCTTGGTATGCGCGCAACGTTGCGAGGCTAAACCCTTGCGCGTCGCTTTGCGAACCCCGAAAGCCAGCGGTCACGTTGACGTTGGTCGAGTGTTGCGTCCGCCATTTTCAATGTTAAATTATATATTTTGATACTTTTCCCAGGTACGTAGACGCTTGAATTTGCGGCGGTTGCCGCCGCTTGAGGTGCTTGAACATCTCCACTGCCTCACGTCCTTTGTCATTGCGAAAATCCGCTGTTTTTATGACGCCGATGCGTATGCCCCGTGCCTACCGTATGACCAGTAGGCTTATACCGCTCCTCGCCCTCTAAACCGTTGCTGTAGTTACGGTCATGCAGCCATACGCATCTGAACCCTTCTCGTAATAGCCGATTGCGCTGTCATCGCACGCTAAAGCCGATCAGACACTTTTCCTGAGGTACCGAAAATCCTACCGGCTTTTCATCCATGGCTTCTGTCACCTCCCACCACCACCGACGCCGGTCATAGAATTGGCGGGAAATTCCGAATTCGAATTTGAAACAGCCAAACCTCCTCCCCACTCTAAAAAAAAAAACAAAACCGCGCGCGTTTCTCTTTTCCCCGCCACCGCAACTTTCGACGATAAACAAAAAGCAAACTCGAAAACAATAACAGAGCGCAAAACGTAAAACACATCAAGCAGTGATGTTTACGTCTCGATTCTGACAGTCCGGCAATTTAAAATAAATAATATTTAAACAAGTTAAATAAATCATATTTTGTTTTTCCAGCTATGGCAGAAGGTAATGGTGAATTACTGCAAGACGAATCGATGAAGATTGACGTGGAGGCCGAGCGTACAGAGGATTACCAAAAGTTGATTGAGTATGGACTGGATGAGAAGGTGGCGGCTAAGCTTGATGAGATTTATAAGACTGGGAAACTTGCACATGTCGACTTAGATGAGAGGGCTTTAGATGCCCTGAAAGAGTTCCCCGTAGATGGGGCTCTGAATGTGCTTGGCCAGTTCCTAGACTCCAATCTGGAACATGTATCTAATAAGTCGGCATATCTGTGTGGTGTGATGAAAACCTATAGGCAAAAGAGCAGAGCCGGATCAAGTCAGGGAAGTGCTACCCCAGCTCCTGCTGCTGTTAAAGGTCCTGATGAGGAGAAAATCAAACTTATACTTGACAGGACTGGTTATACATTAGATGTTACAACAGGTAAATAAATACTTTAATATTATAAATAAGCTTCTAGAAGTTGCCTGCTCAGTGTTGCCTTTTTTTTCTGCTTGAATGAATTTAATTGCAATTTAACTCAATAACAATAATCATATGCCAAGGTCAACACATACTAAATTGTCTCAAGGACACTGATGCACTTGCCATTGCATGAAGCAAACACCTACAATTCATTGAACTGATATTTGAACATAAAAGCAACTAACTATAAATAATAAAATTATAGTCGCTTAAATAAATAATTTTGTAATTTCCTAGCCACGTATTAGGAAGTTTATATAATTGTATTTTATAATCAATAATAATAATAGGTGTTTGTATAAGGCGTGTAGTTGCGAAACAACGCGTTAAATGCACGATGAGTCATTTTCAGTATAACGCAAACTTATTTTTACATCACCATATATATTTGATAATTTATTTCTTTTTGTTTTAACATTAAAATAATTGATTTCTAACGAAAACAATTCTATTGGACATAAAATAACATTGGAATGAAAACAACAGAATGAAATTTCATATTACATTAAAAATAGATTATTTTTCTGATTGTATATAAATAGAAATATATACGTTCTTTATTTACGTTAGATTTAAATTCACATTTTGAATGATAGTAATTTTTTAGTTTGCGTGCGCATAAAAAATTTGAATGTTGCGCATTGAATAAAGCGACATTTTAGAAGTGTATTTAGATTTTCAAATTGTTTTTATACAATTTTGTATATTTTAGGGCAAAGAAAGTATGGTGGTCCGCCACCTGGCTGGGATGGTTCTACACCTGGTGCTGGCTGTGAGGTATTTTGTGGCAAAATACCGAAGGATATGTATGAGGACGAACTAATTCCACTATTCGAGGAATGCGGAACTATATGGGACTTGCGCTTAATGATGGACCCTATGACCGGAACTAATCGCGGCTATGCGTTTGTCACCTTTACCAATCGCGACGCTGCCCAGGTTGCTGTACAGAAGGTAAGAAGGTGGTGGTATGATACACGAGGCAAGGAAATTGTATATCCAGAGTATCTGTATTTGTACATATACTTCATCAATCAATATCGTTTTATTCACCTTCATTTTTTTTTGTAGTTACATTAAGTTTTCATTGGTTAGCTAAGTTACGTATGAACAATTACGTGTATACTCTGCATATTTACAATGACATAAAGTCATACTAGGTGTGTTCAATGTAGTGTTTATTTTTCATTTTTGGTGTGTACTTATTAAGAAAGCAAAACATAAGGGAGGTTTTCATTTAGTAGTCAGTAGAATTTTTTTTTGTGTTTCTTTTAAGAAGCTGGATTTTGTTGTTTTCAATTGACTCCCGCTCATATTTCGTTATATGTAGTTATGTTTTATTTTCTTTTTTAATGTTTCCTTGATGTTAGAATTTGTGTTTTCCGTTCCAAATCTTTGTAAAAAACTAGAAGGTTTGGAACAAAATGTGAAAATTTTATATGTGACCGAGCTTGTGGATTAGTTGCGAACCCTCGTAGCTTATCCACTGCAAAGTCACTGGGTAGAATGGTGAGATTTTGTAATTGGAATTTAAACATCATCTCGATCAAAAAAATCTTTTAGTCTACTTCTATTTTTATTTTGCCGTTGTATTTGTTGTACGAAATCTCACCATTCTACTGTTGTTGCACTCTAATTGGCATTCTCTATTATAGTGATGATGTGTGCCTACTGTAGTCACAGCCGGCAATTGAGAGTTGCCTTTTGTTGCAGCGGCTCTGACCACGGAGCATATATTCTATCTTCCCATAGCTTTGTCCTTGATGAGAGCCCTTAACCAAATTTAGAATCAGTTTTTTTGAAATTGTTGAATACTTAACGATCGAAAAAAAAGAAGAAACTCGGTTTTTTTAATTGGCTCTAGATATACTGGTGTATTTGGTTGGATTCAAAATATTTGTTTTTCAGGTCTCCTCTTTGCATTAACATACAAAGGGGCAAAATTGTGAAATGGCAAATCTTTATTCTAAATTCCTTTTAGTAACAACAGGTGTTGGGTGTTGTACCGGATGCGGATGTGTTCCAGGCCCTTCGGGTAGGCGGTAGCAGCGGGTTCTAAATCCATTTAGACGAGAGCATGCCCGTTTAACAGTAATCTGTTTGCAGCAAAATTTAACAATCTGAATCACTAAATTTTATTATTTTTATTTCCTATATTATTTTTATTTTATTTTTCAAAAACGCTAAAATTGATGTGGCTATACCAAATTCTGGCATGTTTCTGTTTCTTGACCCACAGCTCGATAATCATGAAATCAAACCCGGCAAGACTCTGAAAATTAACGTTAGCGTTCCGAACCTTCGGCTATTTGTGGGCAACATACCAAAGTCTAAAGGCAAAGAGGAGATTCTGGACGAGTTTGGTAAATTAACAGGTAAAGTGCATCAGTAGCTAGTGGCGGCCGGCTGCCGGGCTCAGTCCTTTGACAAACAAACTTCCTGCCCAGTCCTTCCCCTTGCCCCAGGCATAAATTGGCTACCCTTCCACTGTTCTTGCAGCTCAATGATTATGAGATACGGAAAGGCAAAAAGATAGGCGTTACCATATCTTATAACAATCACCGATTATTTGTCGGCTATATTCCAAAGAACCGGGATAGAGACGATCTCTTCGAAGAATTTACCAAACACGCACGTAAGTTGAAAGAAACCACCCTATAAATATCCCTGGAATGCGTTAGTCTGCGCCTGAGCAATGGGTAGGGCAGGGCCGCTACGAGCATGGGAAGGGTAGCAAGGTCCAATGCGATGTATTAGATATTATTATTATTTATATGTACCCCCAAGATAGACTAGTGCAGTGGACTTTGGTGCCTCTTCAGCCAAATTAATGAATTAATGTTGTGTGGCTTTCTTCATCCATCATATTAATAATCTTTGTGCTTCTTTAGCCGGTCTGATGGAAGTAATCATATACAGTTCGCCTGACGACAAGAAGAAGAACCGCGGCTTTTGCTTCTTAGAGTACGAATCCCACAAGGCTGCGTCGCTAGCCAAAAGAAGATTGGGCACCGGACGCATCAAGGTTTGGGGCTGTGACATTATCGTCGACTGGGCGGATCCGCAGGAGGAGCCAGACGAGCAGACCATGTCCAAGGTGAAGGTACTCTACGTCCGCAACCTGACGCAAGACATCTCCGAAGAGAAGCTCAAGGAATCCTTCGAGGCCTTCGGGAAGGTGGAACGTGTAAAAAAGATCAAGGACTATGCCTTTATTCATTTTGAAGACCGGGACAATGCAGTGAAAGTAAGAATTTTGTTTTGTTCATGTTCTACACATTTTTCCATCGTGCTTGTAAATAAACCACGACATCCGTGTCCAAACGATACTAATTGCATTCACCACAATAGGCAATGGAAGAACTAGATGGTAAGGAAATGGGTGGATCAAACATAGAAGTCTCTTTAGCCAAACCTCCGTCCGATAAGAAGAAAAAGGAAGAGATTCTACGTGCAAGGGAAAGAAGAATGATGCAGATGATGCAAGTGAGAGGAGGGTATGTATCAATATCTCACCTTTTCTCCTGCACCCACAACAATCATACTAATTTTCTTGTTTTTCACTCGAAGCAGTATGGTGCCGGCAAATATGCCCCTAAGAGGTCCAGCTGGTCAAGGACCAAGAACTGGTACTGGTATGAGGGGGCCAATGGGCCGAGGAGATTACGGTAAGCAAGCGATTGAACTAAACTTAAACACTATTGGTGAAAACGCGTGTTATCTAATACAAAACACATTCCTTAGTCTGCTTGTTAGTCAAGTAACTATTCTGTTGTGCTAAAAAAAATATTAAACGAACACTGAGAAATAATGACGGAAATTTAATCTGAAGTTGTTAAAGGATGCATTTGGTTTGGAAACGAAACTGCTTTTATTTGATAACTAAAAATGGTGTGGGGAATATCATGCAGGGTGAACAAAAGTTGATGTCACGAAACTAAAACCAATGTCAATAATATCCGTTGCCTCTGTGTATTCTAATCGTGTGTGAAATCATCTTGTGCACATCCTGTGTAATGCTGCCATAATATTAATAATTAAATCATGAGAGTACGCGCACTGCTGATTATTAGGTATTATTAATACATGCTAAGGTGTTGGGGAATATCTGTTTTGGCTGATGAGAAAATGACGACCAAAAAAAATGCATACTTTAACACCACTGCACACACGCATACCTTTTGGCACTTTATTTTTCCTACACGTTGCTGCTAATTCAATTCAATCAATGAACCAAAGGTAATGCAGATAGTACTATTGAACTAACACAAACAAAACAAACATTTGTATACATATACGAAAGAGACTAATTTAGTATTTTGTTTTTCTTAACACATTCTAACATTGATTTTGTTTAATACCATTTTTTTAGCTAATCTTTCAGCACAACCATATGATTAACATCTTTTGGTACTACCACTGGCAATGATTGATGATTGTTTTCTGAAAGTGATGTTTGTTGCGATACACATATAAACACACCGCACAGAGCGCTTTTTTCCTTTAAAAAACATATTGCAAAAAACAAAACAGTTATCCATTTATTACAGGTCTGGCTGATCGAATAACATTGACTAATTTTAAAAAGTTGTGTTTCTTATCATATTTTTTTCTATAAGTCTTGTTGTTGTTGTGCTGTGTGTAGACCGCTGATGATGGATGAGTTTTGTATGTGGTTGAATCGGATGAATGTGAAAGATGATGAAAGTAGAGATTGTGTTTATAGCATGCGGCTGCCTGGGGCACCGCGAAACATTGTCGAGAAATCATGAGTTTTTCAAAAAAAAAAACGAAAAAAAGGGCTACTACTACTATGTACCAAAATTTTTACCAAAATCAACCAATTGCAATGCACGCGCTCCGATTTATTCTTTCTAACTGCATGTGTCTTGTCTTTCTTGTGTTGTCGCTTGCAGGAGCGGGTAAGTACTGTGCTGTGGTGTGGGGTATTATTATATTACTACTTAGTATTACTATTTTGTTCTGCATATATATATCGCTATATATATGTTATATAAGTATATATGTATTTATATACGTTATGTTATATTGAAGTGTAGGGACCACTGGCGAGAATCGTTACTTGACTCTTTTTCCCGGCATGCTGTTTTAATAGTAAGGAGACATCTTACTCGGAGAAAACAGTTTACGAAGTACACGAAATTTCAGAGAAACAATTAAAATCAAAGAAAAAATGAAGAAAGAAATAAGAAACCAAATCAAATCTAAATTGGCTAAAATTGGGAATATTATTGTGTGTTTTATAGATTATGATTACGACTATTACGGTTACGGGGATTATCGAGGCGGCTACAGTGACCCCTATTACGATGACTTTTACCGGTATGAAGAGTACTATTATGATTACCCGCCGGCACCACCGCAAGCTCGAGGGAGAGGCAGACAGCCACAACCGGTGGGTGGCCTAATTTATAAAAAGCCCCATATATTATTTATACTTTATTATACTACTATATTTTTTTATTTATTTATTATTTTTTTTTAATTATTTTACTCTACAACCATTATTTTATATTATACTTCTCTATAATTGCGGTATAGTTTGACTGTGGCACAGTGTCGGCAGCTGCCACTAACAGCCGCTCTTAACACACCATCCCAACTCACACATTGTCTTAATTTCTGTGTCTAACTGCCCGACGCTTGCATGGAAATAAACAGAGAACGATGGGAGAGATCACCCCGATTTAAACTAAAGTACTATTATAGTACGGAGAGACGATGATGATGATGATACGGGTCGCTAGAGTATATTTCATACATGAATCTCACCGTTTTTGACTAACACAACTTGGACACTTGCCACAATCAAATATCATATCTGAACCACGGCCTACTCGTACCATACTTGCGAAGCCAAAACAATTTGTGCTTGCCGGGAAGAGATTCATGTCAGGATTGATGCCAGGACGATGCCGAGAAGAGCCGCTTGGCTCAGATATGATGTGCTCTTAGTTGCAGGGTTATCCAAAAGTTTTCCCGGAGCGGAGGCGCAGGACGAGACGCCGCCGCCGCCGAAACAAAACAAAAAAACCACTAACAAACCAAAAAAATTATATATAAAAAACATTTATTTCTGCTTAATTCGCAGTGTGTTCTTTAGAAGGTCTGCCGCTTGTTGTTGTTCGTCCGTGTCTCTCACATTGCCAAATTTTTTCAGTTTATTAAAAAAAAATATAATACGAAACCAAAAATCAGACAACCGACAAGTGGGTTGTTCCACCACCGCTTCTGTTCTATAAACCACTACTTTATACTATTTTTTTTTGCTTTTTCTTATATATTTTTTTCGCTTTAGTGCTTTTATTAGAAGCTTTGCTTTCGCTTTGTGATTGGCTGTAGACAGCCGGACATGCTGTGTAGCCGAGCCCTTGATTTATTATGTTTTTTGGATAACCCTTTTCTAGAGCTTCCGCAAATTCGATTAGTTTAAGAAGTTTGATCTTCAACTTTTTTCAAAAAAAAAAAAAAAAAAAGTGAAGGATTACTCTTAGATCAGGGTTAGCTATGAACGGAGTAAATTTGAGACCAATTTGCGTTTCAGGTATTGCATCCGCAATACTTCGATCGACCCATCCCCCCAGTAGTACTTAGTAAAACGCTGCATGTTCGTTTTTTCTCTTTGTTTACCGCTTCTTTTTATCATAAACATATTGTTAGAAACTTTAAATTGATTGTCTCAAATCTATTTCAGTTCGAGTGACCCACAGCCAGCAACATGCGATTCGTTCACACAAATAATCGCATTTTGCTGGTTGCAAACAAATTTAGGATTAAGATGATTGTTTTTTTTTATTAATGCAAGCGCTTGCAAATTTGTGATTTTCTTCCTGTTGTTGACATTCGATGAAGAGATGCGAGTTGCGAGCGATTGCTGAATATAAAAAAAGAAGCCCAGTGCCAAGTGTTTTCATAAGAGACACTACTTCTTACTGATATGATTTTATGTTGACACTTAGGAACTGGATGAAACGAATACATTGAACTCTACAAGTGTGTACTACGAAGTGAACAGTGGGACACAGGTTTGTTCCAACCCTTTCTACTAACCTTTTTTTTTATTTATCTACCGTTCAGATATATTGTTTCCGTTTTATCACATATCCCCATATTCTTTTCTCTCATACTTTGTAAACATAAGAAACTGAGTATTCTTCTATTCTACATTTGTATCTCTCATGAAGCTTTTGTGTGCTTTTTATGGTACTAAATTAATTTATTTTTATTTTTTTTTTGTTAATTTTTCAAATTAATTTTCTTAATTTGCATTTGGTGGCATCTATTCATTTCACTTTATTTTTTTCTGTTTATCAATTTCCCAAATATTTATTTGATCCAATCACTTTTGATGAATGCGACCGTTCCTCCGAATCCCTTCTCTATCCCTGAGTGTTACTTAATTTGTTATTATTTAATTATTTATTTTTTTCATTTATTACGGACTTATTATTAAGTATTAAGTAACACGCAAATCCTAAGTAGAAAGGGTAGAGCAGCGATTGATGTAGTTGATGTGTTTTTTTTTCGGCTGTGTTCTTGTGTGATTCGAAGTCGACCACACCAACGATCCGATTTCTTTATTTCTTTTTGTTTACTTTTCAGTATTTGTTTTTCATAATTCAAATTATAATCGTGTAAAGTGCAGTTGGTGTTGTCGGTTTCAGTGATTGTTGAATTTTCTTATACGACATTTTTTTTTCTATACATTTTGTTCATACAAAGTTCTTACGGACGTGGAATCCAGATTTTGGGTACTAATATTGTTGATGTGTTTTGTGACAGGCTGGCCGTGGGCGTGGGGTGGTGGCACGTGGCCGGGCCGGTGGCCCCCCAGCCCGTGGGGCAGTGGCCAACAGAGCGGGCCGGGGAGGAGCAGCAGGGGTGCGTGGAGCACCACGCCAAGCCGCCCGTGGGGGGGCTCGCGCCAAGGGAAGTTTACCAGGTAAATTCGACAATCATCTTTGTAGTTTTTTTAGCGTTTTTTTGCTGTATTTTTATTTATTTTGCCTGAAAAACATATACAAAGTATTTTGAAAACAAATAATTTCAATTTAATTTAATTGTAGATAATACTGTTAATACTAGATCTTATATCAAGAAATATTACATAATTTGGATAATAATCAACAAAAATACGCAGTATAATTTCGAACCATTCTAAAATTTTCATTTTTCTTTAACATCACTAAAACTGTAAATTGTTGTCTTTGGTTAATTATTACGATTTCATAGTGCAAACTAATTTTTCAGAAAGTCTAATTGCATTTATAAGTACATGTAATGGAGACAAAAGTTATCATAAAAGTATATACATATATATATAAATTATATAAATATTTGCGTTGATAGTTCAAATACTTTGTATATGTTACTTAATATCGATATATCGTTGCAGGTAATGTAATGAATGTTGTTTCATTTTCAGCTGTTTTGTTAGCTACAGCATAATATGATTTTCGGAGTTCCTCTTACCCTGTATGTATACAATCCCATTAATCCATCATAGTCCTATGCATTAACCACATCTTCCTATTCTCACCGCTGCAAGTAACACGGGTGGGTGAGCTGCTAGACGTGTGCTTTGATATATATGTTATATAAGGTGTTTGGTTTGTGGTCCACCCAACTGCTGTTCCCGTGTTCCTTGCACGCATCTCTCTGTGTTCTTCTATCACCGAGCAAGTGGTTATCTAAAATGTACATTTTTCCAGCAGGTAAGCGGAAATTCGACGGGGGTCACCAGAACCAGGGGGAGTCAAAGCGCAGATACCAGAGTAATTGGGGTAGTCAGCCTCTGGCGCAGCAGCCTCTGGGTGCAGCAAATGGAGAACAGTGGTATCAAGACTCGTATCAATCTTGGAGTTAAAGTATTTATGTGAACAGAGTGCACCCACGGTGGGACTGAAATTGAGTGGCCCTGCGTCTGGGCAGCAACAACATCGACGTCGGGTGGGATAGGGCTCATCCCTTCCTTCGGGGGGGATGGATCCGTCCACTGGCTAAGTGGAACCCATGTACGTGAAATATCAGCTGATGGTGTCCTCCCCATACCTTTCTGCATATTAGTTGTCTTTTTTTTTGTACTTGTTAACTTTTTCTCATTCATTTCATTTGCTCGTATATTATATATAAGCGTTGGGTTATCTAAATTATTATTTTAAATTGTAATTGTTTCATTATTATCTTTCTCTATTATTATTACTATTTTGTGTCCCTTATTACTATTTACTATGATACGATTATTTTATTTTTCACTTCTCAAATTGATAGAAATGCAAATTAAAAATTGTATAAGTTATTTGATTATTATTAGTATATTTGTTTGTTTTCTCTTATATTGTTAATTTGACGAGCACTGCGCCTCTTTCGTTCTGGAGACAAAATCGCGCGGAGGCGCCGATCCTCCAAAAAAAAATTGAAACCACGTTATATAGTCTCGATTATGATGGTATGTTATAATTGTGTTTGTTCTCTATTATTTCTCTTCATTTTATTTTTAAATATCATATTTTTTTCCATTTAATTTGTAACTTCTCACCCTTGGAAAAAAGTGTCTCACTGCGGCAGTTTTCGGTGGGTCGACACTAAACGGCGGCAGCAGCAAATAATATAATATATTTATAATATAGAGAAGGTCTAGCATACTTTTTAAAAGAAAAGAAATGAAAATAATTCGAAATTACGTAAACCTTCGAACAAGAAGAGAGATTCATTCGGGCTGCTCGTTGAGTATATAGGGGACTTTGCACTCGGTTCATGCAATGTCCGCACACGCAAAAAAAAATCCATATTTGAATAAAAAAAAGCAAAAAAATAAATCTATTACAAATTTTTTAATAAGAAAAAAAAATTTTATAAAAATAAGATTGAAAATTGATATGATCATATATTTACTGACCATCGGTCACGAAACGAGTGATTTTTTATTATTATTATATGTATAATATAAATATTATATTTTATTCCTGCAAATGCATTTTGCATTGTGATGTATTTTAGCGGTAATTTAAGGAGTTGCATATACTTCTGTTTTATTATTATTATTATTTTTGTTTGTTTGTTTGTTTTTTTTGTAATTGAACTATTTTTTTTTGTATTCTGGTAGGATTTTCGAAATTATAGTATTTTTTAAATGTTCTTACAAGAAAGAAGCGAAATTTTAAAGAGAAACGAAAAATTCGATGAAGAAATTTTTTTATATAAATATATTTATATAATATTGAACACATGTGTATATCGACAAATAATTATTATATTCTTATGTAAACGATCGAAATTTGGAAAAATTATTATTATTATGATTACTATTGAATTAATTATTAATTATTATATAACTCTGGTTAGCTCCGACACAATATTACAGCTAAAAATCACTCATCATTTTGCAATTTATATATATATTTTTTAATGATTATATATGGTAAATATTTTCTCTGTCTAATCACAATAATTATTCATTATTATTATTTTTAATTGCTTTCGCTTCCCCCCAGCCCCAAGACAATTTGTCCCTATTATTTTAATATATTTTTTTAATTTTCTCTCACTGTATAACAATTTGTCCTTATTAATTTTTAGTGTGATGTAGTTATACATATTTTTTTAAACGACATTACTGTTAAATAACAATGCCCTGGCCGTATCTGCGGAGCTATTAAGGAGCTTCGATTGGATTTGTTATAATCATTTATGAGAGGACTGATTTATATGTCTCAATAAACAGTTGTATGTGTATTTACATTTGAAATATCCGTGTTTTTTTACTATCTTTTTTAAACCTTCCTATACTCTTTAGATTTTTTCTAACTTTTGTACTTAGCTTATACCATCAATTAAGGTGAGTTTTATTACATTTTGATACCAATATGAACGCAGTCAAATCGTATCTTATAATAGTGTCTTTTTTTTCGGGAGGAGATGATAACATTACATAGAGGGACCACGGTGGATTCGTGGTACTGTGGGATTTTTACCCACTAAAAACCTATTCTCTCGACAAGCCCGACAACCGAAAGACCGTCTATTGAAAACCCGAAGTTCGAAATCCCGAGTGTATCGAAATCCCGACAATCAAAATCCCGAGTGTATCGAAATCCCGACAGTGTCTTTTATTAATACAATTTCTACAATAACATTTTAAAATTATTCTACTATATTTTAATAGGTACGACGGATACTGAAAAAAATACTTTTAAGACCTAGGTCGATGCCTTTTTTGCCCGATTATTAATTGTTGTTATTTATTCTTAATAACAATAAATAATATTAATTATTATTGTATTTTTTTTGTTGACTTATTCATTATAAAACTTAAGAATAATAAAATTAGTTTATGTTATTAACAATAAATAGCAACAATGAATTATATTATTAAGTTTTAGATTGCCGGGATTTTGATATAGACGGGATTTTGATATAGACGGGATTTTGATTGTCGGTATTATGGTAGTCGGGATTTTGACATAGTCGAGATTTCGATATAGTCGGGATTTCGAACGTCGGGATTTCGAACATCGATATTTCGATTGTCGGGATTTCGGTTGTCGGGCTTGCGATTGCCACCGTTCGTCAGCATTCCGGTCCTGTTTGTTGATACTGCTCTGAAATGCTGTGTTGGCTTCCACTGTCATTTTCTTCGTTTTATTTCTCCATTCACCTAATTTGAATTGGGAAGGATAAAGTATATATTGTATACAAAAATATATAGTCCTTAATGCGAACTTGACTCAATTGGTACAGCAATACCTGCATAGTGCGGATTCACTATAGTTGGAAAATTTCAAAACAAACTGAATTGAGTAAAATGAAAGTAAATTCTAAAAAAAGTATTAAACATTTTTTGTACATAAATAGTTTTTTACTATATCTTTTAAAGTCACTTTTTGTATAATCGTAAACCTATCGAATGAGTTCGCTGAAACAATTGTATCATCGATATTTCGATTTTGAATGGTCCTGGAAATTACCGAAAATTTGCTAATTTAGCGCTTTATTTTACAAAATTTTGTTGAAATCGCAGTATTTTTTTTTATTAATTTTTCAAAAGTTACTTAACTATTTTGAATTTTTATTGTCGCATAAGAAGACTATACAAGAGCGTCACCGAGAAAGGACGGTTTTCATCTTCAGTTTTGTACGAATAGATCAAAAACTATCTTATCGTCTGCTACGATGCTATCAAATGTGTCGTTGCTAAAATGGAGTATCATCACGTGATTATTACATAGATTTTATTAAAATCGTAGTATGATAGGATTTTCCTTAACCCTTGTGGATGCGCAGAGTGGGTAAAACTTACCCATACTTAGAGTTAATTGTTCTAACCGACTTGTTTTTAAAGTTACGTTCTGCCGCGACTGAAGGCATACCTAATTATCCTATTTTTAGAGCAGTCACTACTTGTCAGCTGTAGTATAAAGTACGCCAGGGTAAATTTTACCGATCGCGCGATCACTAACTTTTATTTTTTTTTATTGCATAAGCAGGGGCGGAATAGCGTTGTATAACAGCAACGGTTTTTACCGTTCATTGCGTAAGAAAGGACGATTTTCGATGTCTTCATTTTTTATAAATTTGTCGAAAAACGCGCGTGCTAGTTGCATCATTGAAAACTCAAATTAAAGGTATGCTACGTGCTGTCAAATGTGACGATGCAGACCGTCACCTTTCGAATGAGTCCGCTGACAAAAAATCAATATTTAGATTTTAAATGGTCATGAATATGACCGAAATTTCGTTCAATTTACAATAAGATAGAAATTCGTTTTCAGTGTTTTTTAATTACTCGAAAATTATGTAACTTTTTTTACTTTTTATTGTTGCGTAAGAAGGACTCCACTGTATTCTAATTACTTATTAATTGGTTCATTGTTACAAACATACAGATTCAACTCTAGTTTGGAAACTGAATTCATTATACTCGGAAATTGAAGTTTTGTTAGGAAACGGATTAGTCTTTGTTCCGGTTTTATGTTTGGGAATTGAATTTTTCGGGAACTAAAGAGTTCGAGTTTTACTATATACCAATTACTTATGAATGGGTTCATGATACATATAAGGATTTAACTCTCGTTAATACCTACTTCGATATAAAAAAATAGGTTAAGAATGTTTTTACAAAATACAATTTTATTATATTGATTTATTTAATGTTTTACATCTTCTAAATAAATATAATTATTTGAATTTGAATACTTTGTATAAATCTGATATAAAAGACACAAATTGAGGTTTTTGTAATATCATAAGAGTATTACTAGTAAACAGAAAAAGCACAGTTTTAAAGTTTCAACATATCATTTCATTAAAATTCAAGTTCTTCTCAGACAATAAACGTTTGGAACATACAACATTTAACAACTGCTAAATACAATACTTGATGCATATTTTACGTAATGTAAGAGTATAAAGGAGCATCCCTATAAATTGATTATTTCATAATCTCAAACTACTCGAAGAACTACTTCAGAATCTACATTTTAATATTAATAATGCTTCAATTTTATATAAAAAATATATGTTAGAATATTCAATAAAAAATATTTTAGGTATAATTCATTCAATTAAGAAACCCTTTACAGTAGTTAAGATTTTATATTATTTTTATTATTGTATTGAATTTTTATTTTGTAATTTATTATTGCAATAAATATTATTATTTAATTAAAAGAAAAATCTTCAACTGTTGTAGTAAACTGTATTGTGCTTTTATGTATGCAACCAAATTTACGTGATGTCTCATCATGATTGTCGCAATTATAGTCTATTTTGTTTTATAATTTTGATGAGATTTAATTGTATTATTTATTGTTTTATTGTAACAAAAAGTTAGATTTATCATTTTACTTTTATTAAACTTTATTTGATTATTTTAAATATTCATCTTTTTATAATATCTCTACATAATTTCCATTTATTTCAATACATTTCTGAAGTCAGTAGTTTCAAAACATTACTCAAAATAGGCTTTTTGGAGCTTTTCAATTTCAAATTGGAACTGAAGACTCTTTACTTTATTTTTTAAATTTTTGGAAACCGCTAGAAATCACAAGGGCATTAGAATAAGGTGCTGGGCGAATTTTATTGATGCCAAAGAGCGCAAGAAAGTTGTTGGTTATTTCAGTATTTCCACTTTTTTCTGGTTTCCCAACAAATTTTTGAAAATTTGTGGTAAGCAAGTTACTGTGTACTACTTACGCTCTGACCAGTTTCGAGTGAGATAGCAGCTACCACGTTTACCCTGGTAGAGTAAATCGACATTATCACTTTTGTTGCTGATTTTTTTTATAAAATTGATTTGATTAAATATATGCAATTTTATACTAATAAATTAGTATTTATTATGTGTTTCATTAAAGTATTCAATAAAAATAAAAAATGAAATTAATTTGCGAATGCGCTGGATTTTCTCATTTACTATAATCACAACCCGGTTGTAAAATGCAATTTAAAATAACAAATTGAAATGCGGCATTATTATAACACATTTTAATACACATTGTATTTGCATCATATAATAAAACCATAAAACTTATTACATTTTTTAATCAGTAGTTGTATTAGAATAGATGTTGGTAAAACAAGATTTCTTTACCTAAAAAGATGCTATGTCAATTCGTAATATAGAAAAACTTTGCTTCCTTAATTAAGGCTAATAAGTTTGTCTTTTTTTTTAAATTTTATTAATATGTTAATGATAATTTATTGACCATAATAAATAAAAGCCGGGCAGAAAAACCTATGGTCAATATCCATTTGTAGCAGTTGACTTTTTGATTTATGATATTTATATTATTGTATTAATTTTTTATTTTGTAATTTTAATATTTCAATAAATATTATTATTATTAAATAAAAGTTATGTAACACGACAGCGTTTCGTGTACGAAAAACAGAATATATACAAATCTTCAGCCGGCTTGGGCGTGAGTCCGTGACATGGGAAGGTTCAGGTCGCCACTTCCTTTTATTGAGAGGAAGAACACTTATAACTGCTTTCTCAGATCAGTACATTTCTTCTCCGACGGTGGGCCTTGGCTCCTCTAGAGCACCAACATCGTCTTCTTGGAACTTATCTATAATATCTTCTCAACTGGAGAACTCAACCGTCTTCTTTCACGGTTCGATCCGGTTTCCCCGAATTTTGGAAGCATAGTTGCACCTTGGAGCGTAGATGCAGCGTTGTCTATTTTAACACGTTATAGTTACATTCATATAATTAAAAAAACAATTATTAAAATAAAATAACCAAATATAAAAAAAAAACAAGATATAACAAAAACAGTAATTCTGAGTAAATTAAAGAAAAAAGGATATATCTAGTCAAAGGTATACTCACCAGATGTATTTAGTTTATTCCCATTTATTTATAATTTTGTATGACTGCTACAATAAAAGTATTTAGTGTTATTATTAGAAATTTTGTTAAAATATTATTTTTAAGCAATTTTTCTTCGAACTTCGAATGGTTTGAAACTATAATAACTAAAAAAAAAAATGAGTATAATGATTCTAGTATTGAAATTCAAGAAATTACTAATTACAAATTTGAATATCAGTATTCATTAATGGAAAGAAAATTACAATATACATTTTATTTTTAAGAAAGAAGAAATAACAATATGCTATTAACTACACCTACGTAAATTCCATTTTATAAAACCTATTTCATACTGAATTACTCGTACAAAGTTGCGTGGGTTTCAAATAAACCCGTCGCATCCGCTAAAAGTAACATCAAGATTTTTTTCTTTTTCACTCATTAATTTATTCCTTACAATTTTATACGCAAATAATTATTTATTAATATATATAGATAAAAACATTTTTTTCCTAATGGACGTATGACGCATTGTAGAATATCAAAATTGAACAGATCAATTTACAAGAATTCTAAAAATACATATATATCATTTTCTGTGGTTTTTCTGGATTATAATTCTGTTTCTCAGCTTGTTTTTATTTATCTAGACCAGCGTTTCTCAACTTTTTAGAAGCGATATTTCTTTGTAGTTGTTCCCAATTGCTAAAAGTTTTTCACCAGTTCCTTCCTTTGACACAAGGTGACAGCTGTCATTTTGAAACCAATTTAAAATGTTACCAATAGGCTAAAACGACCAGTGATTCCCAAACTAATTTCGCCTACTGCCCCCTTTCCATAAAAAAATATTACTCAGAGCCCCCTGGAAATACCTGTTTTTGATTTTTTTTATAGCAATTAAACAGAAAGATATATGTATTATGGTAGCGCCCACTTTGGGAATTGCTGATTTAGACCAATGATTTTATAACGGTATGTTGCGAGAAGATTTTAGACCTGCCCTGATTTGTATGTATGTGTACCACGGAAATTTAATATTAATAATAATAAGGTAAAAACAAGTTGGAAATCACTGCACTGCTTAGATTTGATAATTCCAGAACTAATATTTTAAAGACTTAAGTTCTTAACCTTTAAGAGGGGTTTTTTTGAAAATGTTTATTAAATTATTTATTAATTATATTTATAAATTGTTCTTAATTATATTGGGTGAAGTAAAAAATTCTGAGCGATTTATCCCATACATCGAGACCAAACTTGAGACCAGCCTTATGCAAATGGTTCCAAACGATTTTCTGGCTAGTCTTGAGTTCTTGGACAATGGAATAAGTGCTCTATTCCGATTTGACTTGATGATTTTATCAACATTTTCAACGTGTCTCATCTTCAACGTCCAGAACGGAAGCGTTGGAACCAACGATTTGCTGTTGCATTCGATACTGTATTGGGTCTATAAACAATTTTTTTTTTCGCCTGCTCCGCTTTTCCACTTGGTCGTAGTGGTACAGACAATTGGATTCACTAAACACAAAACTGTCAAAAAACTTTTTTTAAAGCAAGATGCAACGTATATGGCTCACTAAAATCATCTAACAAAAATTGCTCAGAACTTCTTACTTCACCTAATATTTATTAAATCTGAAGAACACAATAAAAAATGACCCATGGTATGTCCGCGTAATATTTTACATCGGACATACGAGATATGTTCAAAGTGGTTTTGATTAAAAACATAAACATTTTGATAAAACATCGTCTGTGACATAAAACAGGAATATTATTAAACAATTAGTTTAATGTAACAAACAGTAAAGTGGGAAGGAATTAAATTTTATTCTTGACTTCCAAAGGAGATGGAATAGTTTAGAAAAAAAATCAAAATCAATTCATAAAATATCTTAAAGAATCTGAAGAAATAAATTGGTTCCGCCTAAAAAAGGAGAACTTAAAATTTAGATGAATTATTTAATGCTTTAAAGAAAACTAAAAATAAAAAATAAAATAATATTTTAGAATAATTTATTATTATTTGTTTTTCTATATAATTTTCTATTAAATACATTTTATTTTGTTGTAGTTTCATAGTTATTTTTATATATTATTATAGAATATTTTAAGTTTTGTTTTTTGAGATTTTATTTTGATATATTTTTTTATCAAAATCTTTTCTCTTATTTTTTTTTATGTGAAAATTCGGAAATCGGTTTTGTAGAAAAGATGTGATTCAAAAACCGGTTTTTAAAAAATCTGTTTCTGTGTAAATCGTACTGTAAGACCATTCTAATAA
Organism: Nicrophorus vespilloides; assembly: GCF_001412225.1. NCBI lineage: Eukaryota > Metazoa > Arthropoda > Insecta > Coleoptera > Silphidae > Nicrophorus > Nicrophorus vespilloides. The sequence goes on along the minus strand of NW_017098369.1, from coordinate 204,107 downwards.
AAACGTATCGCGTATGTTCAAATCAGTTAAGAGGTTAAAAAAAAATTTCTTACGTTTATTGTGTATTTACAAAACTGAAGTATATTTTATGATCTCTCTATATTGAATTATTGAATTGTTATTTTTTTACATTTTATAAAATATTCAATTTATTTTGGTAGAAAAAACTAAATAATTTAAGTAATTATTTTATTTTTGTGTTAAAAACATTATTATTATACCTTACATATCTATATCATTATTTTACTTGTACTGCGGTTTTTAACAATAGGTGTATTATGAAGATAATAAATAATAAATAAATAACAGATTTCGTATATATTTTATATATGTATTATGTAACTCCCGGATTTACGAACAAAATTCTAAAAGCTCTAACTTGTTACAATAATAATTCGTTTAATAAAATATAATATTTTTGGAAGTTGTACTATCTGTTTTGTTGCATTTGTTTCTTTCCTCGTTTTTTATTAAATAATTGTGAAGGTATTTCTAAGTAATTATTTTCTTTATTTTAATCTATTTTTTCAAATGTATGCAGTCAGTAATACGGAAGATAACATATATAAAAGTAAAAACCATGATAAAGTGTAGTAAGAACAATCCTTTCGAACGGAAATAGTAAATCGGGGGATACCTATATTGTTATGTAATAGAAAGCTTAATGTAAACTATATTAATATAGTATAATCATTTTTAGCTTCTTAACGCCGGAATTAATTTATAAAAGAATAATTTGTGTCATAAAAACTTGCATTTAAACTATTAATTACGTAATGTTAAATACAATAAAAGTTGTCAACGAGTATATATTTTAAAATATGATTGAACTAAATATGTTATACCCGAACATTGCTTGAAAATATTGTTCTGTCCCGCATACTGTTTTAGAAACGGTATGTATCAAATATGAAATATTCGGCTTTAAGAAGTTAAAAGGTAACCCGGCGCATCCACTAATTATGTAAAATAATAAATAGGGCTTGACAGAATATTTTATGTATAGAATGATTGTTAATTATAGTAGGTCTCGGAAATGAAAGGGGTAGTTTGCTAAAAAAAATGTTTCGTAAGTTGATAAAGTTTGAAGAGCACTGGTCTATTGTGTAGCCAATTGTACGTGTAGTTAATTAACATGGATGGGCGGATGTGTTGCCTGGAAACGAAAAGTAAACAATACATATTAAAAATTGTAAAATTATACAAATAAATATATAGGCCGCGATTTTGGGGTGGTTTTGATGGTTGAAATTAGGCGCATATGTAATTTTTGTATTTATGTCTAAAAATAAAGGTTTCGTAAGTCGATAAAGTTTGAAGAGCACTGGTCTATTGTATGTAGTTAATTAACGTGGGCCGCGGAAATGACAGTGGGCGGATGTGATGCGTGGGTGTATATCACTGTTGCTTCGAGACAGAAAATAAACAATAAATTTAAAAAAAAATGTAAAACTATAAAAATAAATGTAGTTCGCGATTTTGTGGGGGGTTTTGTTGGTTGGGGATGGTTTAAATTTGGCGCATCTGTAATTTTTGTATTTGTGCGTGGCGTTCGGTTGGCGTCGCCACCCCTGCGGTGGCGGCGCGCGCTTTCGGGCAGTCGGCGGCGGTCGCGACCGCTCCCATTCCGTCGGTGCGCGTTTAGACGGCTGCATGTCGGACGAGAGCGGGCGGCCGTCTTGCGATGTCACGGGACTGGGCGGGGCGGGCCGTCACCCGTCGGGTATCCTGACAGGACAGTGCTATCGTTTTTGCGTGTGTTATGTGTGCCCCATTGACTGAAGAAGTGACTTTGTAGCGGAACGCGAAGGATCGCCCATCCACCAGAATATTTCAACGGCCACCACCGTCGAACATTCTCCTCTGCCAACCCCCGTCGTTACACCATACTATCATTGTATCTGTGCCCCCTTTGCCGTGGATAAGATGGCGGCCGACGAGGCGCCCGGTGTTCAAGGGTAAGTCCAACAACCGCCCCCCCAGCGTTTATAAACAGAAAAAGAAATCCACCGCCGCTGCAGCCGCCGCCATCCAAGATCCTGCACCCGGTGGAGCGGTAGCGCGACCCGTGGTACGCCGCCCCCCACACCATACACCAGACACACCCCTATCTCGCCACTAGCACTGTACGTGCGGGGGCGGCGGGCCAAGAAAAACAAATAAACCGTAAGCAGGCACCGCCGCCACACATAATACACACAATACGGTTGCAATGTCGAGTGTAGAATGTACACCCACCCACCCTACGATTACTATCGTTTCTCTAACTAGGCCTATCGATTCACAATGTTTACATTTCGGAGCATCTTCAAGTTTGTTTAAGTCTTTCTTAGACGCGGAGGGGCGTGGTTTTAAACGGTGCGGATCTCATCTTCGATGTCTTTAATTCTTTGATTTATATTGCATTCCTCGATTTGTACTCGCATTTTACAAACACCCACACCCCTTTTTTGCAAGCGCAAAGTGAACGCCCCAAAATATCGCCTAATAAAAAAACACCCTCTTATGTAAGGGAGCACACCGCTTCCATCTGACTATTTCTTAGAAACATTGCATTCCGCGTCCGAAGTCGCGGGGGTGTGACCATCGGTAATAATAACCCGGCGCATCCACTAATTCTGTTGACTAACAAACAGTCCTTTATTTTGTTTACACTACAATCATAAATTTAATTTACAACAAAAATTCAACAACTTTTTTTAGATAATTTATAACATTTATTTAGCAAAAGGAAGTATTTTTTTATTATTATTAATTAACTTAATTTATTTATTTTTTGAATATCATATTTTCATTTCTTTTATAAACGTAGTTTATTCAAGTTATTATATTATATAAGTATAAGTATATTATATTGTAGAGATATTTATTAGAATACTTTGCTTAACATTACATTTTGTGAGAAAACTTATGGGGGTGTGACCATCTTCAAAAAAAAAAATTACCAGGCGCATCCACTAATTTCGTAGACTTTATTTTATTCTCAGTACAATTACAAATTTAAATCGTAAGAAATCATATTTTCATAGAAAATTTATAACAATTTAAAAAAAAAATGCAAATATTTATTTGTTAATTAATTTCATTTATTTATTTCATAAAATATTACTATCCTCTGATTTGAAGAACAAACTTAACTTGAATCTGTATAATTTATGTTATACAGATATTTCTTGTAATACTATTTAGTTCTTAATAATACATTTTGTGACTGAAATTGTGGGGGGTGTGACCGTCCTAAAGAAAATAACCCGGCGTATCCACTAATTCTGTTTACTAACAAATATTGATGTTACATTTATAAATTTAAGTTACATTAATTGAAAATTGTATATCCAATTTATAAACATTTTGAATTTCGTTATACAAATTTCACCTACAAAGATGAGGGGGTGTGACCATGGACAAAGACATAACCTGGCGCATCCTCTATTTTAGTTGATTAATAATCAACCCTTTATTATATTCACATTACATTTACTAATTGAAATCAAAATTATATATAATTTTTCATAAACTATTATTATTTATCTATATTTACTTTAAAATAAATTTTATTTTATTTTAAAGAAATCTCATTCTTCATTTATACAAGAAAGGCTTATTTAATTTATTTTAAATTTTATTATAGATTTTTTTTAAATACTATGGACTTCTTAATATAACATTCTTTGACTAAATATATGGGGGTGTGACCATTTTCCAAAAATCTTACTCAGCGCATCCTCTTAAATTATCGACTTAACAAATAGTTCTCTATTTTATTTTCTTACAACTATCAATCTAAATAACAATTGTTTATAAACATTTGATAATATATATTTCTTTTTATTTCATTTTTATAGATTTTCATATTTGTGTTTCTAGTTATTTCTCTATATCTGTGATTCTCAAACTTTTTGGTCCGCGACCCCCTTATGGATATAAAAAGTTTCAGCGACCCCTAGAAAAATGGGTATGTGTAGAAAAATAACCAAGATAGATCTGTCATTAATTTTTTGCGACCCTCCCCCAAATATTTTTTTATAGAATTTAATATAAAAAATATGTCTTTTAATAAACATAATGTATTGTACACAAATTTTAAAAAAATAAATTATTTTAAACGGAAATCATATTTATTTTATCAATTATATTGTAGGAGTTTTTTTTATATTATTGTATATTTCTATCAAATTTTACTTCTTAGAATATGAGGATGTAACTATATACAAATATAATCTGGCACACTATTTGTATTAGTAATTTGTTTCTTCGATTCGTCTAATAGTAAAACAAAATAAAATGATTATAAATGATTGTATGCAATAAATTTTTACGATTTAAAATTCAATTTTACATTCAAAGTGGTTGGGGGTGTGCCCATTAGAGCCAATAACCTGGCGCATCCACCGATTTTCTTCAGTATTCTGAAAACCATTATAGAATTGATACTTCACACATTTTAAGTCATAAAAAAATTACTATTTTTAAACATAATTATTTGCACACACATACAAAGTATTTCTTCTCGGTTTTGTAGATAATTTATCTACAATTTTTGTTAATATTTATAAAATCTTTCAACAAAGAATTATCTTTTCTTAAACTTAGAATATAAACCATTTTAGAAAAACCCTTCTCAATATGAAATTATGCATTCACAATCTATAAAACGCAATATTTTACACGTAAATAATATTTACATAAAGTTTTAAAATTCCAATATTCATATTAATCAATTACGAAAAATGATCAATATCAATTTCACATTTGCTTTATTATTTTCATTTAAATATATTATTTTTTGTTGTTTCTTACATATTTTTTTTATCTCTAATTTCAAAAATGTTTATTTAATATCTATTATGTTTCATATCTGAAGTCGTGTGGACGTAATCATCTGAAAATTACATTATATAACGTTATTAAATTAAATAATTATTGATGACAAAATTGTTTAATTCATAAATAAACGATTATTAAATTAATTATTTAGTAATTAAAAATAATTAATACTATATGAAATTAATGTATATAGTTTTGAGAAATGAAATATAGTTTAGTGGTTTATTTATTTATATAATAATAAATCTATTTTTCTAATTCTAATTTTACTTATTTTATATATGTTATATTCCGATATAAAAATAATATATTTTATAATATATTTCTTTTATAACAATAAATAATGGTGATAAATGCTTTTTATAAAAGAAAATAATCGAATTTATTGCAGTAAACAGTTCACAAATCAAATTAATTAATTAATGGAAAATGTACTTCGGTCTGTTAAATTGGTGGTAAAGTGTGTTTTGTTGTTTTCGATTGATCTACAAACAGAAATAATTGTCCGTGACACCGAACAATTAATTTATTTGTGTCGAGCGTTTGTTCCTCATTTTCAACATATTTCTATCATTTTATTATACTGTGAATCCTTTGATGTTTTCTATATCATTGTAATATTATTCATATTCTTTTATACAATTTTTGTCTATTATTAATAATTTATTTATATCAAATAACAGTAAATTTTATTTTGTTACGAAATAAATACATGATTTGGTCCAAAATATTATATATAAACTAATACAATTATGTAATTATATTTTCAATATTTGGAAACTAAAATGTAGATTTTTTAAATTATATTATATTGAATAATAGACTATTTGAACAATGATTAAATTATGCGAACTTGTTCACTATGAAATATGTTATGAATTGTTTCAGTAATAAAATCGTAATTTATAAAGTTACAATAAATATTTCTTTCTAAAATAAGCCTTAAAATAGTTATAAAATCATGTAGTTTAAAATAAATTTGTTATATTTTATTTAAATATTTGTATATACAGTGGAACTTCGCTTAACGAGTTTTATCCGTTCCAAAATTTCCGGATTTTTACTCGTATAGTGAAACATATTCAAAAATACACATAATATATGCACATACGTTTTAAAAATGATGTAGCAAGCGCGCAATTCGGGACTTCTCTTCTCTTTACAATTTCTTACAATTAATTTTGCTCGTTAATTATGCGAGATGCTCGTTAAGCGAGGTTCCACAGTACATTTAAATTAAAATTATATAGACATTTATTTTACATTAAGTATGTAATAAAATATAGACGTTATTTATTACAGAATACAAGAAAAATTAAACTCTTTATACAAAATTTAAATTATTCTAATATAAAAGTTTTTATTTTTTTTTTAAAATAGATATTGTTTGGCATTAATATTGAGTAAACATAAACGAAGATTAAATATTTTTTTAATATAAAAGAAAAACATATTGTTTTAAATTATTTTTAACAAATATATAATATAATGTTGAGAAAGAAAGATGTGATTATTGAGCAAAAATAACAGTTATATAAAGTATACAAATAATTTTAGGATTGAAGTTTATTTAATAGTGTATCTAGATGTTATATATCGTTCAGCAAGTCATTTTTATTGAGAAAAATGAGCGATTGAAAACTTACCAAATTATAGTAAAAAACCACTGGTCAGACTGTGACAGCAAGAGACATAGTTACCCACTTGAAAATATTGGGAGCTGTAACTAAGGTTTTTTGGTACAAAGATTTAAAAAAAATGAGCCGTAATGTATATATTTTTTTATTTATTAGTTGAGCCACAACAAAACTCTTGAAGTTTAGCTACTGCTGTGGAACAGTGGAACCTCGCTTAACGAGTATAATCCGTTGCAGAATTTCCGAATTTTTACTCGTATAGTGAAACAATTTGCCCCATATAAACTAATGTAAAATACGATAATGTGTTTCATGTCGGAAAAAAAAATATAACTTGATCTCGCTTTTAATGATTTTACTTTATCTATGGTTATTTTTATTCGTTGGCTTTTTTCATTCATAAATATATTATTAACAAAAAAAAATATTGAGCAAACATTTATTGTTTCTCTTAAAAAAAAAATACCCGGCGCACCCATATATTTTTTTAATCGAAAAGATTACTTTATTATAAATTAGATTTACTTGAAACAATTTTTGCTGGCTACAATTTGTATTTACTGAAGAGAAAAAGCTAAGCGATACAGTGATCCGAAAAATGGGCGTTGTTCGTGGATAAAGTTCAAAGATCACGTCCACGTATCCAGTTAACTTAGTTTCAATCGCGGCGCATTAAATACGTTTGATTATGTAATCAAGTACGGTGCGATCGTGCGTGTAAACAAAGAAAAAAAAAGTAACGTAGAAAGAGGGCGTTCTACAATATTATTATTTTTTCCGGCTGTTTGTTGTTTGCTGCACGCTTTACTTTCCCGTGATGGATGATCTGATATTACATAATATTCGCGGCCGTTGGAGAACGGAAAAACGAAAAATGCGGCAGCGAAAATAATAAGGTTGAGGAGGAGAGTTGAAAGAAAAAAAATATATAAAAATAAAAACGAGGAAAGAAGGAAAATCCTGCAGGACGGAGGCAAAAATGGGCGTTGTTCGCTGGTGGAAACAGGCAGAGATTCGGGTTCAGATCTGATCCTGCGTTTTCCGTGCATCCGACTGCAATAGGATGTGTACGCTTACTAAAAGTAATTAGGAACGTCGCTATATGCTATTTGTATGTTGTAAGCAAGTGAATTTTGATGGTGTATGTATATGGATTTCGGTATCTGTGTGTGAGGGTATGTGTGTTTGTGTCAGCGTGCGTATAAGTGGAAGAAGTCTCGGAGAGGGCGCGGTGGCTATTGATCCGCAACGGTAACCAAACAGCTGTTCAAGTAACCCGTTCCCTTTATTAACTATTTACTTCTGCTTTCTTCGTGTGGACCATTAGCAGGCATTCCAGGGAGAATGTTATGTAACGTTTCGGCGTAAATCGGCGCCGCCGTCGGCGCTCAATCTGCACGGTTACGTTTCAATTTCGCTTCGGTCTGTGACAACAAACATCATTCCGAGATGCGACATTCCAACAAAACGCAATCGGTATTATACATAATACATCTACTCACTAAATTATATTACTATCATCTCTTACTACGTATATTGTTCATCTTTTTATTGAATTTTAAAAATATTGGGATAAAAGATAAAAGCATTTAATAAACTTTTATTCAACAAAATATAATAGATGTCATACCTAATACACTTATTAAATTGTACTACTATGACGTTTCAGTATGTAGATTATTTTTACTCTTGATCTATATTGATCGTAAAGTGAGGAATTGAATTTATCCAATATTCGATGAAACTGAATTCTTATTTCCAAGATACTCGTACGTTATTCTGACAAAACACAGTTGTTGTGAAAGGCGGCAAGGCAACAATGTACACCATGAAGTTGTAGGGGAAGCTTAGCTCAGAGGAGTTAAGCATGGAGAAGATTATTAGTTTCGTAGTTAAGCAATAGTTTAAGTGACAGTATTAGAATATTATAAGTTTTGTAGTTGAATAGTTGAAAGTTGCCATCGAGAAGAATAGTTTAATATAGTGTAAGCGAAGTATGTAAGATGTTACAAATAAGCACTATCCAAACGGGTGTTTCATCGTACGTCATAATATAAGGCGTTTTTATAACCATATAAGCATAGTCTAAACGTTTAAGATTTGCAGTGACTGCTGACTCATCATGACGTAGATGATACGCGTTTTGGTAACTATACAAAGATTATTCTAAAGCAGGCATGACCAGCAACAAAAATAATTATTTAAATAAGTTCTTCGTTTTATTTTTTATATGTGTGGTTTACTCAATAATATTTTTTGGGTGCAGCAAATTATTTGGGTTAAGCGCTTCTGTTTTAAAGTTGATTCAACAATATTAAATTATATTCCAATTACTTTCTTATTGAATATGATTTAAAATTTATATAACATTAAAACCTATAAAGAAACATTTGTGCTTAAAAAAAATAAAGAATAAATTTGAATTTTTAATTTATAATTATGAAAATGATATTTATACTCTAAATATCATTTTAAATTAATAATTATTATAACAAGTATTACCGGTAAACTTAATTATTACCATATTTTAAAACATAAAATATAACTTGAAAGATTTCAAGTTCTTTCATTCCGATATTCTAACAAAAAAAGTATAGTTTTGAATAAAACTATAATTATTATACTATAAACTTTTCTTTTAAGAAATTTATATAATAATAAGTGCATCTTCAATTTTAGAATTTTATGATTTTTTTATTATATTTGCCTTTGTTCATTATTGTATTTGTTTATAGATATCTGTCGTAAAGGTTTGTGCAATCATTCGATAAGATTATGTATTGTTTTATATTAAATTGTTTGGCCGGTAACTTTTGAAACCAATAAATAATAAAAAATTAAAGTAAAGTAATAAAATAAATACAAAGAAGTAACAATAATAAAAAATTATGCAAATATTATATTTTGTATTAAAATGTAGGGAAAATTTAATAATGTTTACATTAATATTTCAATCTGTTTGTCAATTATTTAAATAGTTATTAATTTTGTTATATTTTGAAGCAAACAACGTGTGATGTATTAAAAGCTTTACGCGTTCTGTATTTTTTACTATATATTTATATACATGTATAGAAGCTAGCTTATTCACGGATGATGTGGCTCCAAAGCTAATGCACGAATATCATAGGAATTTTTTAATTAAGTAACATTTTTAAAATAGCTCGAAGCTGGGCGGAAAATTGCGGATAATCGTGGGTATTAGGAAGGGCCTCGAGGTGTAATTAAATTCAGTTGGCGAATAGTTCGCGAGGAACTCAGTCATTCTATCCATAGTAAAGGTCTGCGTTTATCCTAGCAGCACACCCTTTTGCATACGATAATCTACAGAATTTTGTATCTGTAATTGTCCTTCAGTAACAATTTCCCTGTTACAACTTTTATTTCATATATCGATGAAATATAATGCAAAAAAAAGGATGCAGAAAACCTAGAGAAATTGAAGCGAAGATTCGTTGAAAACTGGAATTCAATTTCAATTACTATTCTCGCACCAACCATTCTCCTTTTATCGAAATTTTCAATTTGAAATCGGTCCTGAAATTACTTGCAGCTCTTTCACTTGATTAAAAGTAAACTTTACTCGTCTCACACCTGGCTTGGATGATGATGCCATATCATCATTCACGACTCGTTTGATTTCGGAATACTGTGTTTTTTTCTTGTTTGCTAATTCACCACACTCATCCTATGATCTGGATGATTTTCTGTAGTTTAATTGAACGTGAATGATTTGTTTGCAGTAAGCCAAGGATCCGATCCACCAATACCGAGATGCGCCATTCTGCGATCCACACTTTCCATCTTACACGAAGACACTTCCGGTCTTCAATGCGACGGGAAGCCCAAACGGAACAACAAGATTCCGGAATTTCAGGAATATAAGTTATCAAAATTTCAGCGAAGAAAAAAAATATTGCTATATTCAAATTTCAAATTATTCTCATTCCCTACATTATTTATAGTATTAAAATCGGATTTACTCTTATAATATTAAAGGTTTTAAGACAAATTTTAATTGATTATATAATTATATCAACAATTATTGGTTATTTTAACCAATTGACCGAAGTCCTTTTGACCAATTTATTTAACAATAATAATATTTATTCAAACAAATACAATATTATAACAAATTTATATAATTAAAGAAAATATTATTAACTGTTATTACAAAGTATACAACCATTTTTAATTTTTTTATAAGTTTTTAAGGACTATTGTTTTTCTGACAAAAAAATAATTTCAATGTACTTTTTTTTTTTAACAAATAAAATCTAATATTATTTTTATTGAAATTTTCTTTTGTCAAATCAATTATAAATTCCTTTAATTTATTATTCAACATACATACATTCAACAATCGTACAAAGTTGTAGTAATTTTGACCATAAACCGCCAAAACTACGAAGGTTCTTTATTAATTTTCAGACTATTATAATTAATTATTAATTGTTTTCTATACGATTTCTCCTCAATAATTCAATGCTTTGAAAATGGTTGATATTTGCTAAATGGTTCAAATTGTCTGCTACGAAACAGACAATATTTGATTAGAATTAATAAGAAGTTAATGTTAGTTTACAATAAAGGAATTTCTGTTTCATCAAATGTTTTTTCATAACGAAAGCATAAATCAATTCTAATTATTTTATAAAAACCTCGCATAGTGCGGCTTCGTTTATTCCGGATTTACTATAATCCGGTTTGAAAATTTTGAAACAAACACAATTTTAATTCAGCAAAATAAAAATAATTTGTAAAAAAATAATACACAAAATTAGTTCCTCGATTAGTCCGGTTTCGAACAGCAGTATTTTCACAACATTATTATTTAGATGAAAACGAAGCAGACGTAATTACTGCATGTGAAACAATCTTCTAATCTTGTGAATTTCAACGGTATTCTCGATGTATTTGGTTTGGGTGCTGTTGCTGCACGATAGATTAATCAGCAGCTTCGAACATGTTACCATTGTTTTAAGAATCCTGAATGCAATATTGTGCAATGCGTTTTACATGAGAATTAGAGTAAATTCTGTAATGCCATCGTCTATCTACCATTCTCTTTCCCACTCACTCTCTCAGTATATATATACACGTATTTCTCTCAAGCAAAGTAAACTAGGATTTCGAGAATTTCAGTTTCAGTGAACGCGCGATGACTGTGAATGTCCATTCAAATTTCATCCATGTATATTTCATGCGAAATCTGAAGAGCGGGATTTCCAACGTCACATGTTATATGCGCTGTTCTCGTTCCTCCACCTCTCTTTTTTTCTTCCTCTCTTCTTTCTCTTTTCCTACTATTATTTTCGCCGTTTTTTTCATCTTCTACAATCTTCTCGCATTCTGGCACTTTATCCTCCATTAGAATATTTTTAGCGAAACACTTGGAAATCGCTTCGGAAAAGCGGAAATGGAATGGAAATTTAATGAAAATTATACAAGATGCACACGGTTTGCCCACAATTATGTAAATCGATTACACGCAATTTTATTTTATAAAAATCAATTTATATGAAAGTATTTTTATAATAAATATACAGCGATAACTAGTGAGATTTCGATCAATCCGGATAGTGCGACTACAATTAGTCCGGATTCTATAGTGAAAATTAACTAATTTTTAATTGACAAAATATATTTTTTTAGAAAATAGTACACAAAATCGTTATACAATAATACAGCAATATGTCGCATAGTGCGGCTTCGATCAGTGCGGATTCAGAATTCATTCATAATTTTAATATATCCAAATAAAATAATTTTTAATTGAGCACAATGTTTACTTTATGCGGATTTAAGTCTTCGCTTAGTCCGGTTTCAAACATTCTGTCAGAAACGTTTACCCGCAGAATTCGAGGAATTGATCTTAATTGAGTTCTTAAGATAAAATGTAGTAATTTCTTACTTTTAAGTGAAATAATTTCATTAATAATGCATTGAAAAAAATAGAGGTTAACAGACAAATCGTGAAGTTCGTTTTTTGGGCAATGCTACTTATCGATCTGCGGCGATTCACGTGGCGATATTTATGACTGAAAAGCACTTTATATCACAAGAATGGCGCAGACGAAATCCAAACTTGGCAACGGTGCTAATGGTTTGCCATCCCTACTTTAGGGCCGGGCCCTCCGTACATATGCCAAATAAATTCTTATCTGGTCTGTCCTGGTTGCTTACATACCGAAATTCCAGCGCCCATAAATATGGGCGCGCACCACGGGCGAAAACTTTTCCGGCGAACAAAACGCTGCAATAAAAATCGAATTTGCGCAAATCGCTAATCAATATCGCGTTCCGTTTGTATTTCGAGCAAGTTTGACTTCCGTATATCCATCTCTGCAATAAAGTTAAATTGTGGATCATGCGCATTATTAACTTTTAATGAAATATTAATATGCATATATTCATAATAATATTTGGGCGGAATGACTTATGGGCAAGGATTTATAAATTTATTATTTTAAACGAATTTACGAAATGAAATTTTAATTAATTAATTTATTTACAATTTTTTATTGGCCCCATATGTGGACCAAACCACTATCGCTTTCATAATTAACTCATGTTTAATTAAAATTAGATATGAATTTTTATTACAAATTTATTAAAACTTTAGCAAATAATCTTTAGAAGTCATATTATTCATAATGATACAAAGTTTATTTAGTAGTAAAGCAAACTTTTATTTAATTATAATTGTTGGTTAGGGGTCACTTAGAAAATAGTATAACCTTTAAGAGATTTTAATTTGTTTTTATGAAAAAGTTTGAATACAAAGTGCGGCATAGAATCTGAAGATTATAAAAATCTAATTTGATAGGGTTAATTTTATTCACTATTTGTTCCAATAATTATTACGTTTTTTTTAAAATAAAGTATTGAATGATTTAATGAGATTTTCATAATAGTCCGTCTCTCTGCCGCACTCTGTATTTACAGAGCCGTAACAAAAACGCGTCGACAAAAGCGCGCAGCAAAACAATCACGTCAAATTCACGAGAATTTGTATGTATTTTTAAAATACAAACCCTACCTTGAATGTCGTGCGTGGTTGTTTTACTACGTGCTTTCGTCTGTGCTCTTTTGTTCTGCGCGCTGTTGTCGGGTCACCTGTATTTTTATAAATATATGTGCTAAACAGTGGTAACATCAGAAAATATTCCAATATTTAATTTAATGTAATTTATATCATTTCACAAATGTTAAGTTCCGTATATGATTTGACTGTAGAATCGATATAAAGAGGATGATTTTTTAGATCTTAAAACCAGAAAATACGTAAAGTTAAAAATATATCTGTACAGAATTACTATTGGGTTGTTACATAAGTCCGTTCGTATTTTGGTGTTCACACGTTGACGTTAAGTAGAGGGTGAATACTTTTAAGAAAAAAGAAGTAATATAAGAAGTAAAACCTTGCATAGTGCGGGTAATCGGTTCTACCAATATCTCGGACTGTTGAAAACCGAATTAATCGAGGAACTAAATATACGAATCCGCACTATTCGAGGTATTGTAATTCTTAAATATGAAATGAGGTCCACAATGCGACTTAAAAACATGTGAGTGCATTCTGATTTTAGAGTCTCAACTAACATTATTTGGGGGTCTTGAATTTTTGAATTTACAAAAATGTTTATCATAATAAAATAGTAAAAGTATTAGTAAAACATGTATTAACAAATGGCTTCATGATAACGAAATTATTAACGAAATGTCTAAAATTTATGAAAACATATATTATTAATTGGAAATGTTGTGGTATTAAAAGTATGATTTGATTTTCGGGTGTTGAAATTTCGGTTAAAGCAGTTGTTGAGCAAGTTTTGAGGAGGGTTGGTGGCTTCAATAATTTTCGAGAAACGCTGACGGACGTGTATATTAATTTCTGTAAGTAGCAAATGTGGAGCTGACATATTTGAATTGGCGTACATTTTAATACGTACATGAATAGCTGAAAGCATCGCTCATCAGTCACCCTCGACTCTGATGGACTTTTAACTTTAGCGACGATTAATTAAGCCTGCGCCGTACATACTGTAACCGCACCGGTATGAAATAAAATTAAATTAAAAATATATATGTATATATGTCTATAAAAATGTGTATGTGCAAGTCAAAGGGGTAGAGAAAAAGCGATGCATTAAAAATGTTGTAACGGACATTTATAGATTTAAAAGGTGAAAGCTCTTTTTTTATATTCATTTAATACCTCGACTTACGTTGATTTTTTTAAATTACTTTATCTATAATAATAAATGAGAAATTTAGGCAAAAAAATGATGATAGTAAAAATCACATTGAAAGTGACTATTAATTATTATAATTAAAAATAATTTAATTAAAAACATACATTTCTAATAGAAAATACTAAATATTTGACATAGTTTTAAGTAACTCTTACTTCTATATGTTTATTTTGGAGAGAATAATTGTTCATATTTCCAGTTTCGTGATGATATTAAGTCATATTTTATACTTACTCTAAAACAATCTAAGAATTGTCAGGTTTGCACTAAAATAATTAATTGCTAACTGTCGGGAAACAATAGCTAGTTCACAAACATAATTCACGAAGCGGTCTATTATCAAAGTGATTGCATCAGTCAACTTTACCACAGGACAACAACTCTTGTTTACCATATAGTATAAATACTGGTGAAATTGTAATAGAGGTCCAATTTAGGCAGATGTCTAAATTTAGCAATTCTCTTTTAATTTTATTTACTTTCTATTTATAAACCGGACTGTTTGAAACTGGACTAATCGAGGAGCTAGATAACTTCTCTTATTTACTATGTTTACTATGTATTGCAAATACTATATACTGGACAAGTTTGAATAGTGGTCCAATTTAGGGACCGGTCTAAATTCAGCAATTCTCGGATTAGATAATTTCTATCTATAATCCGGGCTGTTTGAAACTGAATTAATCAAGAAACTAGACAACTTCTCTTGAAGATCTATAGTGAAAATACTATATACTGGTTAAGTTGTAATAGTGGTCCAATTCAGACACCAGTCTAAAGCAATTCTCTTTTCATTTTAAACAATTTCTATCTATAATCGAGACTGTTTAAAACTGAATTAATCGAGAAACTTGACAACTTCTCTTGTTTATTATATAGTGCAAATACTATATAGTTTTCAAGTTGTAATAGTGGTCCAATTCAGGCACCGGTCTAAATTTAGAAATTATTTTTAAATTTTTAATAATTGAAACTTATATTTCGGATTGTTTAACACTTTAAAGAGATTTGACTGAAAAACTTGAAGCCAAAAAAAGATCAGTTATATATAAAAAATAATTTTGTGTTTTATTTTTTTGAATTTATTTTTATTTCACCCAAGAATTAGATTATTTTGTTTTTTTTTTTAATCCGGACCATAGTGAATCTGGACTGATCGTAGCCACACTAAGCGAGGTATTACAATACTGTATTTGCATTATCTATTTTCCAAATATGTGTATAAGATACTTGGCAAGTAATACCTAGTTCATATCCGGATTTATATACGTATAGTTTATGAAAGAAATTATATTAATCAATTGATTATTCAAAATGTGACCTTGGATTTTAATATACATTCATCAAAATATCATAAAAATTTATAAATATTCATTGTGTAAATAAATTATGAATAAAATAATTTATACTAATCAAAATTTTTGTTTCAGGTGAAATAGGAGGTTTGGGCTTATCATTCACCTCCCGCCCTTGTTCCCGACACTGACGATATGGTAAGTGAATGTAAATTGCAACTTTTTTCATTAATCTTATAGAAAATAAAAAAAATATGAAGTGTTACTTTTTTTACAAATTTATTGTTTGTATTTAATTCTTCATGGAAGTTATAAGCATTTGAAATCTTAATAAATAAGTCAATATGCAAAATCAAGTAATTATCTACAAAAAAAAATACTTTTTGAAAAAAAAAAAAACTGTATAAGCATTTGAAATATTGTGAAATATTTTAATAAAATCAATATACAAAATGAAATAACATGTACTGAAGAAAATTCATATAATGTTATATTATTACAAATTTTTTGTTTGTCTTCATTTTTTCATGAAATTTATAAGAATTTTGAAATCTTTTGAAATATATTAATAAAATCAATATTCAAAATCAAATACTGAAAAATAAAATATCATTTTGTACATAAACATTTCTTATGGAAGTTATGAGGATTTAATATCTTGTAAAGTATTTCAATTTCCACACATACTCTGATGTTTGTGTACATATTCTGTACACAGATTTGAGTTTGTCTTTTTGTCTGATCAATCGCGACGGTCTGGATATGATATGTATGTAAGAGATGGTAAACAAATAGACTAGAACGTTCAATATTGAAACAGGAACAACTTCTGGAGCGGTCCAATATTGACTAGTACTACGTTAGATCAAGTTTCTCCGATACTTTCGATGTTGCATTGAAGGCAACTTGAAACCGACGTGTTTCACTCGACTAACTTGCAGTAATGTTACCATCCCTTGATCATCATTTCCATTACACTGTTCCATCCTGTTTGCACATCCGCCCCTATTTAATTTCTCGTCGTGCAATGTTCAATTAGAGATGAATGAAAATCGAACAATTTTTTGATGTTAAAAAATAAATAAATAAACGTAATCTTCTTATTGCTATATAGCCCCCATAAATCAAACGAATATGGACTCAATAATCCCTGAAATTAAATGCTACAGTTATTTTTCGACGAAAAAACAAACCAATCTAGCAAAAATATATCGATAAAAAATGTCACAAATGAATGAAACATAAACCACGATATTTCAAATATTTGTCCAAAAACTCTATATGCAATATATACAAATTGAATTTAATCTAGTACGTGTTATATACTTTTATTTCTGTTTGTTTATTTGGTACAAGTTATTTGAATATATAGACTGAAAGAGAATTCGTTGTCGATTGATTTTATACACGCAACTATTTATATATTTTTTTTTATAAAATTTATGTATATTGTATTTTCGACAGTTAGCCAACATTTATTTACATTTATGCGGATATTGAAAAAAAGCAAAAACAAAATTACTTTGTTCTATTGGTTTAAGCGCCATCTAGGCTCGAATACACGTATTATCCAACGAATTAATTTCCAATTGTAGAGGTTTTTAGTTTGTATCTCTGCGTGCCAAAGTTTTTTTTTTCGAACATTACACATTGTGAATTCAATTGTGCAATCCACGTGCGTGTTTGCAATTGCGCTGACGAACTTTGTATATAATTGCAGTTAATTTTTAATTGTTCCGCTTGACGCTACGCTGTATAATTAATGGTTTTGAATTCCACACTGAATTGTATTTAATTACGGTTGGATTGTCAGTTTTCAAGTTTGACTGCATTCGAATATTATTGTCTTTTGTTAATGTATATATGCATTTTCATTTTTTAAATTAGAAAATGAATGCTGAAAATTTGAATTAAAATCACTTTAATCAAATATGTGATATGTGTCAAGTTACTTGTAAAGTAATGCATAGTGTATAAAAGATGTTCTTACAACTTATAAAGCTACTTGTACATAGAATAGAATAGTTTAAGACACATGCAAAATTTTATATAAAATAAAAGTTAAGTACTTAGAAGTATTTAGTAATTATTATTTCATTTTTCAGATATTGAGTAATGTGTACGTACTTTAAAATATTTGCAGTATTGTTTTAAATAAAAATGATCTATATAATATTATGTATAATTGAAGTAAAGGTGTTAATTATAAAAATACTTAATATGTTATACTTGTTAAGTAACTTGTGTGAATCAATGTATACAATATGTGAGAATACTTATACTCAGAAAAGTAATTAGAAACTAATTATTTAAGTTGGTACAAATGACTAAGAAACAATTTGACAAAAAAGTAGCAGCCAGAGCAGTACTTAATATTTAATACTTGTCAAGTAACTTGCGAAGAAGGGTGTAATGTATACAAGATATTATTACAACTTTTAAAACTACTTGTATTAAAAAAATAGTTAGAAAGTAATTATTTAAGCTGGTACACATGACTAATAAACAATTTTGTTAAGTATGGAATGTAATCACTACTAATTCAGGTAGTATATCAGTTTTACTGTTATCACTTTATTCAAATGCAAGACAGTTGACAAATATTGAAAAGTGTGTACGCATTTTAAGTATAATTTAATTAAATGTGTTAATGCAGTACTTAATTCACTTCACTAGTAATACTAGTACTTAATATGTGATACTAGTGAAGTAATGCATAGTGTGTACAAAATTTCTTGCAACTTGTAAAACTACTTGTACTTAGAAAAGTAATCAGAAAGTAATTATGGTACACATAACTAATAAACAACCAATGCAATCACTACAAATGCATTTGTAATTTCATATTTACTATCATCACTTTGTTCAAAAACAGTTGACAAATATTGAGTAGTGTGTACGCACCTTCAAATATTTACATGTATATTATTTATCAAAAGTCTTAAAAAATGTAATTTAAATGAAAAATACAGAAATTTGAAATTTGTTTAATGTTTATTAAATTAAGTATAATATTTATAGAAGTTCAATTTATAATAAAATCTTATCTGAACAATAGAAAGTTTTAAGTGTGTATTCCACAAGGAAATGTATCTTTTATATAACTAAAAATGAAGTTATTTTAACATTTCTTTATAATACTGTATTTACTTTGTATTTACTTAATTATGATCAAATTAAATTTGAATAATTTCAAAAAATTGCTAAAAAAAATTATCCTACGAAGTAGGTAAATTTAATGTAAGTTGATAGTACAAATTTACTGTCAACTTATTGAGATTAAACTAAATTATCATGCGATTAATGTAATTCATTATAAAAGAATATATTCTGATGTTTTTGTTTGCATAAATTTTATGTAGAACGGAAGAGTTCTCGTACCGTAAATTAAATTAATAGTAAATCCCTGATTGTCATTACAGGGCACGTTCCTTCCGGGAGGGGCGGTTGCGGGGGTTTTAGTAGGATATAGAAAGGATAATTTGTATGCGCGGCTCATGTATCTCGCTCGCTCCCTAATTCGGGTGTCATCGCAGCCTTTCCCACCAGAAGGGCTGACTCCTAGGACACGAGCCCCGATTATAAACTAAACGCCAAACATTTGAATATACAGCAACCAACTCTCTCCCCTCTTCTCATACCAAAACCACCCTACAAAACCATTCATTCGACGAAACTCGCAGAGTTTGTTTCCATCGGCTGTAAATGAATTAAAAATTAACGGAAACGGAAAATACTACCATTCTCGTATTGTCCTTGCTACACAATCCTGCGTGTATCACAATTTTTACTTCGGTTTTAATTAATTAAATAATTAATTAATTAATTAATTGCGCATTACAAAATCTAATTAATAATTAAACAAATATAATTTGTTTATATAATTGCATTTATGTATTACATGTTTTAATGATGTATTGATTTAATTAATTTACATTCATATAAAAAGTAATATTTTAGTAATTGTAACAAATTTATCTTTTAAACTTTCAATTAAAAATATCTTTTATTTGGAAATTTTATTTTAAAGGAATTTAACTGAAATAAACAGAAATATGTTGATGTAATTAATAATTTTGAGAATTTGTTTTAGTCGTTTTATTAGTTTTCTTTGTAATTTATACTACATATAACTTAATTTTTTTTTTTCAAATTTCAATTAATCAAAATTATTTATTTAAATTTCATTAATTATTTCAATTTAAAATATTTCAATAATTACAATTAATTCAAGTTAATAACTATTTCGAATTATTCTTTTACAAATCTTTATTGGTTCATATTTTGTGACGGAAAGAATTATCAATACATCAATGTGAACATTGAGTAAATTTAAGATCGCGGTTGACATTAAGTGGATAATCTTTTCCGGTGGATAGTTAACATTATGATGATTTGATTTTAATTTGTTGGTTTGCACTAGCTCGTGGGTAGGGCGATTTAACCATTCGGTTATTAGTCGCCCTTTATTAATATATAAAAGAAAGTTTTTGTATGAACATACAAAAAATAGATATAAGAAAGTTTTGCTTGAAAAATATGTTGATATAGCTGAAATATTGTATGGGCTTTCTCTTGTATACTTATATCATGGTGATACAAATTCTCTTGCAGAAGCTCGTTTTTGTGGTCATTAAATGATTAGAGGAAAAAAGTACCGAAGATGGATAGGTCGGCTTAATTGAACTAAACTAACATAAATCAATGTCTATCTGCTAATGATCTGCTGCTCAGGGAAAAGAAGCGACTTGATGTTGTAGGATTACTTACATATACAATTATTTCCTAAGTTTGGTTTATACCTCGAATCAATCTTTGGATCAACAATAAAACTAACGTAATAAATGTAATAATTATTAATTAAAATTAATTGTGAAATATATACTGCAAATATTATTGCATAATAGAAATTAATTGTAAATAATTATTATTTTATGAAACATATAAAACAATAATAGGGGTTTGTCGGTTTTTAAAAGCCGATTTCCAACTAAAAACCGGTTTGTGAGACTAGACTTAAATATATAAAACAATGAATTATTTTAATTATTTACGTAAGAACATAAAAATGTTGATACAAAATCGTGTCTATTACTTGAATTGAAACAAATGAAAATTGAAATGAGTTTTAAGGTTTTAGTTTAATAAGGTTCCTAATTAATTAACTAAATCCATAGAGTTTAGATAAAGACATTTAGCTTACTTCTTTCACTGGTTTAAAAAAGTTAAATCATTAAGATTTTGGACAAAAATTATCAAGATTGGCCTGCCTCAATCTGCTAAAAAAAAACAAATAATTTAGTTGATTGTTTAATGCTCTAAAGACGATTATACCCAGCTTGGTAGTAAATGAGTATCTTATATTTCTGAAAATAAACAGAAAATAAGCAATATAATATTAGTTATAAAAATTATTTTTCTCTATTTTTTGTGTAAATTTGAAAACCAGTTTAAACCGGTTTTGTAGATATTCGAAAATCGGTTGTTAAAATCCTAATCAATATCTGAAATTGTGCGGCTTCGATCAAACCGAATTTACTATAGTCCGGTTTAAAAATTTCAAAATAAACAAAATTTTAATTGGTCAAAATGAAAATAAATACCAAAAAAATAGTACACAAAATTATTATTGTTTTATATATAAATCAGAAGTTGGAGATTTTTTTCACTTTTTAAACCAAAATAAACACAACATGACATGGCAAATTCCAATATATTTATGTTACACGGATAATGAATATGGTATCAATTCTAATATTTTTTGCAAGGAATGATCGGTTTACTTTACCGCACAAGTAGGGACTTTATTTTTGTATTTACTTAGTTCTTCGCTTAATCCGGTTTCAAACAGGATAATGACGGAACCGATTACCCGCACTATGCTAGGTATTGTTGTTGGATTTAATATGCTTAATACAGGCTGCATTATGGGTTTGATATGTAAAAAACAAAATCGACAGTATTTAAATACAAAGTAATTCATTGAATTATCCAAATTAATTGATTTTCAGCAAAATTTAATTTAGCTATTATAATTAATGTACTGCGTTCATTACGTAATTATATGTATATATTATAGAATATATATTTAATATATAATCTCTTTTATAACGTTCTAAACTATTTATGATATATTTTTAGAAACATGGAAAAATATTGTCTCTACACCAAAAATAAACTTCGATATTATTTTTGGTATCTATTGTTTATACAATATTTTTAATAGTCTAGAGCAGTGATTTCGAAAGTGGTCTATATCGACCTCCAGGGGTCTATGACAACCCGCAAATGGTCTACGTCAGCGGAAAAAAAAATTGGGGGTCCATGAAATGAAAATGGGGGTCCACGATAGTAGATCTCAACATACACTGACTGAACCTATTTACTTACATTATACAATCTTATAATATAAAGACATATACATTATTTATAAAAGTAACTATGAAGTAAAAAATTTATTATATATGTTTATAAAATTGTGTAAGTTGTAGAATGTAGGCATTCGCTTTGTGGTCGCAGTACATTTTGAACATGTAAAAACCATAATGATATACCAGTACCATCTTCTTACAAGTATACGCGCAGTCTCAGAGCAAACATAAATAACAATTATAAAGATGTCCCAATATAAATAATAAATTTACAAAAAATAAATATCAGATAACTAGCGGGTCTACCCAAAACCAAAAAACATTGTCTAGACTTTAGAGATTTGCAATTTAAACTTGTTATTATTTTTCTGTTAAGACAGAAACTGTTATATTATAAAACCGTACTGATTGAAGCAGAACTATGCGCGTTATTGCTGTAATATCTTTTTGTTGAATATTTTTAATTTAAATGTCTATCTAGATATATTTTACTGATTTGATTTTATTTGTTTAATTATAATTTTTTTTTCAAGAAATATTGTTAATATTATATTTATAAAATGTTAATTAAAGCTGAGTTATTTTCTAAAAAAGAAAATACGTATATTTCAAAAGTTAACTTACGTGCCATTAAATACTGTTACTTTGGACAGTAATTAGTGTTATAGCGTATTAAGACAAATAATACTTTCAACTCGGCCAAAGTGTACATCATGTTTTTGTTCTTCTTCTTGCTTCGAAGGAGGAAACCGCTTCTTCCAAAAGATTAAGTAATTAAAATTTAGTTCCAGAAGAAGTGTTCTTGATTACTTTAATTTAGTAAATCTTGGAGCGTTCCTCCCTGTATTCCATCTCTATCTATCTCTCTTTATTTTTTTTCCGCAAAGAAAAGCGAGATCTTTCTCTTTCTTTTTGGGATGTTGACCCTGAGTTTTATTTCTTGAGTTAATGTATGATTAGTGGGTCGAGTGTGCGTTTCGGCGACGCCGGCGCCGAGACGCTCAACCGCCACGCCCGCCATCCAAAGTCCATTCACTAAAACCTACGCCCAAATGCGGTTATAAACCTCGCCAAAAACCCCACCCGAAGCCTCATTCCACCACCGCCACCAACAGCACAACCCACCCCCCGTGTGTCATTCCTCACCATTATATGCGCTAATTTACTGCATACAAAAGCGTCGGAGTTGACATTGAATTGAAGATTCGCTTGTGGATTTTTACAATCCTGAGAGTTATATAACCTGCTCCATCTAGCTAGTTGGAGAGATTTCGGAATCGAATGTTTGCCCACTGCGGGTTACGCCCACCCACACCCAGCTGCGGGACGCGCGCGATCTCCTCGAACAGCCTGAAACAATCGATACAAGGCTTTTCTTTGTTGGCCAGAAAATTGTTTCGCGAAAGCTAAGCTTGTTCTCCGTCCGTCCCTTTTCTAGAAAGGGGCTGTGGAACAGCAGGGATGGCGGCGCTTATGATAATTGCCGGCTCGAACTCTCCAATTTGCATTCCATTAAACGCCTAGTGTGTAATGGAAAACTCGATATTCGACGAATGCCATTGATCGTTCATCTCTATCTCTGTTGGATAATACCACAGTTTCTTGACTTTTCAAGATGTATTGGATTCAATGCTAATCCGCGGTTTTCAACTCAGATCAATACTTGTCAGGTTGTTTTGTTCAAAGATTATTTAATCTTATTGAGTTCATTCAGTTTTATTCAAACTTTACATATAGATTCTATTTTTGGACAGAAAAAAAAGGCGTGGCAATTTAAAAATATCTTTATTTTTATTCTATAAATTCAAGGATTACGGAAATTGAAATATTGTTCAATAGATACTATTGCTTTATATAATAATATTTGTTATATAAGTTACATAAAAATAAAAAGGGCTATTGACCACTGATTTTTTCTGCCGCAGTACATAACGTTCCTTTATTAGATGTTTAATTATCAACATATAAATAAAATGTTATTAAGTTTATTTCTTTATAATTTTAAAAGAAATATCAAATTTCTGTTTATGTAATCTGTAATATTTTTTTTATGAAAAAGTAGACAAGACAATTTGAATATGAATCTTACAATATTTTTAAGATTTATCTAATTAGTAAAGCATAAATTTTGTTTAAATCTGATTATCTTTTCTTTATTTCTGAGTCTTAAAATAATAAGATATTATTAGATAAAACGGTGTACCTTGTGTTTATTCTCTTCATTTTCTAAATTATTGAAATATTTAATGTACTTGATATACAACTTATTTACTTATTTTGATTTCGGTTTACAATTAACAATAATTTATTTCCAAATGTTTTTCCTTAATTGAAATATTTTGTGAAATATTTACATGATTATCTAATTTGTGTAAATGATTTCATTCTACACTAAATGTTTTTACTATAATTATCCTTAATTCAAAATTTTATTTATATGCTCCTCCTTTCTTGGCAATGTTAATCGTTTTCTATCTGCGTTTATTTCTATTATTGATTTAGATTGCATTTCAACCAGCAATGTTCTATGATATGTCCATTTGCCCAAACCTTTATTTATACTCGCCAGTATTAAGTTGAACTGTTTGATGTGACAGTTTGGGTAATCAGTTCTGCTTATATCACGGATTGTTTGAAACCGGACTAATCGAGGACTTTAAACCCGTATACAAAGAAACATGAAAGAAAAAAGAAACAATAGTTTATGTATAAAAAGTAAGTTTTTGTACTAACTTTTAAAAACTTATAGTGAAACAGGATTATGCGAAGTATAGCTTAATCTAAATAATCTAACAATACAGTTTAATTACATTATTAAATTTTCTATTATTATTTAGATATTTATTAAGAAAGTAGTGTCAATGTAGAAAAGGTCATGGGAAATCTTAAAATAAAATCTTATTATTAGGTGTGTTTGTCTCTTGTAATTAGATTATATTTTAAGAACAAAGGTTTGATTATTGGCAACGACGTTTATGTTCATGAATTCTTAAAATACTGTAATATTTATATAAATAGAATATAATTATTTCTTTCTTTAAAAATAAATTCCTTTGACAAAGGTGAAATTGTAGTTTTCAATATAATTTAAAGAAAAAGAAAAGGAAGCAGACTAATTAAAACTTAAAGATTCTTAGGTTCATTTAAAGATTTACCAAGTTTAAACAATATTATTAATTTTAATTACACTTTTATTATATACAATTATTTTTTTGTTAATTATGTGCATTTATAATTCTTCATAAAATTGTCAACTGCAACAGAATTTATTAAATATCATATAAAACCATAAATTTTTTAAAACAATTTATAGAAAAAATGTACATAGAAGAAATAAACATTCGATTTTTTTTTAATTTTACTTACTTTTTTCATAATTTTATGCTATCATCGCTTTAAATACGTTTTAACGTAAGAAAAGAATATTTTATTATCGTCGCAATTTAAGTCGATTTTTCTATGTAAAAACGGAATTTTACTCTTTGTTCTTTTCGTCAATATCTTCACGAAATGCAAAATAGAAATTGGAAATCTAATAGAATAGAAATCTGAATCTTGTATAGAACATAAAAGTATTTTTTTTATTTACAAGTATAGATTTATTAAAGTTAATTGGTAACATATTAAGTAAAATTGCATTTACAACTGTGTTAAGTAATTTATAAATATATAATTTGTTAAAAATTAAGCTTACATAATCATTATTATACATTTTAGGACGAGCGGCGAATATATCCGCCACCATAATATACACAGGAGATATCTCACTTTTATTTTAGTAGTTTTAGCTACTTCTCACTAGATTGCTGAAAATGCAATAAATAATGCTGTAGCTTCTTGGGCACAGTGTGCAAAAATATAAATCTGATTTTTTTTATGGAACATAAACGTATTTTTTTACTAACTTATAAAGTATTGCGTTGTGTATATGGTATTTGCGTAATCTCTATAATTACTGCAGCATTTACAAAAAAAAGTAAATTATTCCGTAAGTATTACATTACACTTATGCATTTTAAAGGAAGTTTAAAGTCTAAACCCCTTATTTAAATTTCTAAGAAATAACTTTAATTATAGTTTAAATTGCATAAAAGAACGTTACATTTACATTTTTTAATATGCATTGAAAATTAATATATTTTTAGAAAAGAATATTTTATTACCTTCGAAATATAAGTCTTAATCCGCTGGTAAAAATGGTAATTTGTATATATTTATAAGAATAATTGTGTATAATCATTAAAATATTAAGGTAGAATCTAAGGATTTCATTATGCTGAATTAATTTCATAACTATGTACAAATTATATAATTTTATGAATCACATTTAATTAAATTGTACAGTAAATTGAGAAAATGAAATTGTGTTACGTAATTATTAACTCACCTATTTCTAATAAATATTAATTTTATTTTAACTAATAATAAATTTGTATGAATGAAAGACTTTACATCACTAAAAATCGAAACGTATTGTGTTATTTTACTTAATTACCGCGAAAAGTAAGCTTGAAAATTAATTAAGTATTGAACGACGCGCGTCGGTTCGTGTTTACTGTTCCAAATAAACTGAACGCATGCAAATCGCTCGTAAAATCCGAAAAGGTGCTTGATAGTAAAAAAAACATTATCAGCTGAACTTTACCAAACACGCCGCACGAAATAAAAATCTCGTGCACTTTTTTTCCTCCCATCGTTTCAAATAGGTTTTGCGTTTTGTACTTTTATGTTCGCATTTATTTGATATTTCAACAGCTTTTAATTTATTTACAACTTTTATGATATTTTTATGATAGATTTATTAAAGTTAATTGATAACATATTAAGTGAAATTGCATTTACAACTGTGTTAAGTAATTTATAAATATAGAATTTGTTAAGAATTAAGCTTACATAATCATTATTATACATTTTAGGACGAGCGGCGAATATATCCGCCACGATAATTTACACGGGAGATATCTTTTATGGTTATGTTATATAATTCTATATATTAAAAAACAAACTACAAGTTTTAGCTACTTTTCACTAGATTGCTGAAAATGCAATAAATACTGCTGTACCTTCTTGGACACAGTGTGCAAAAATGGGTTAAGTAAAATTGCATTTTCAACTTTAGTTATAAATTTAATAATTAATTGATAATAGTGAATAGTGAATTTGTTAAGTATTGATCTTATCTTATCTCTTACTGCATTTAAATAAATTGCACAAACAGAGACTAATCAGTATAAAAGAAAACCTATTCATTCTGTGTACAAAATATTTTTTTTAGAATTTATCTTGTTGATTCCGTTTTGAAATTTTTAAACCGGACTATTAAGATCGAAACCGCACTGTGTGAGATATTATAGTACAAATAATTAATATTATATGAAACATACTGAAATAGTGGTTGAAATTTACGGGATATATGGAAACACACATTTTGATTACTTAGGTGTCCGATGTAAATTATATACAACAATGAACACGGTCCGATGTGGGGATGCATGTGTTGATAAAAGATTAAAACGAATTAGGGACATGCGACGATTCGATGATAATTTTATAATCCCATGAAATCAATTAGTTTGTATATGATTAATGTGCGCAATTTTATTTTATATTCGGAAAATACACATACATGATTTCGGACATAATACATAATTCGATATTGGAGAGGAGTTTGCTTGTATTATATACATATATTTATGTGTGTGTGAAGTATGTGTATATATATTTGTGTATATGTGTAGGTTGGTGTAGGGGTATGTATGGATGCGGGGTTTGTTACATAATTCATGAATGGCTATAGGCGGTGCGGCCAGGAATGGTGGATGCGCCGGGTCGATACTCAACATTTTATCTGCAAATATTTAATTGCTGTCTGGAATGCCTTGACGAAAACCGCAGAGCCAGATATCCGACATTACCAATATAGGCCGACATATTTTATTTAATTAAAACCGAATCAATTAATTACATAATTAATAGAACGCATCGAGTATACTTCCGAACATAACTTAAGTTTTAATTTGTTGTTACCTAAATATAGATAAAACAAAAAACCTAAATACTTGTAGGTAGTTTAATGTGATCTTTAAATTGTATTCAAAAATTACTTTTTTTTGCAATTGAAAACAACAAGTGAGTATAAACCTACATTCAATACTTGTCACTTTGTATAGGTCATTTTTTTATGTTGTAACGAGAAGAAAAATTGTATAAAATAATGTTGTTACTAAATATATATGAAAATTGATCAGTTTTTGTAATGTAAATCACTATAATTCACTTATTATACAATGTAAGCTTATTATAGCCTGTTTTTAAAAGAAATTCAAATTGGAAAATGATTCAACTGTCACAAAGTTAATTACTACATTTCTTTCAATTAAAGTTATTAAAAATAATAAATAAAATACATTAATTCTCAATTTAATGACACAATTATATAAATAATTAGAAGAATATAATAATACAAAAATTATTACAAAAATTATTACAAAACAGCATACAAAGGGCTTTACCAATATGTGTAATACTTAATTATTAAATTCTTAATTAAAAAAAATGAAAGAAAGAATGCGAATGAAATTCATTAAACTTAAAAAGTATTGAATATCGAGAATATGATTTCAGATTATTAAGATAATATTTTTAGAATTTATAATAAACTTTATGTAATTATTATAAATTCAGTATTTTTATTAGATTAATTTCACTTGCTTGTAAAAGAAAGTCTAGGGAGCCGCAATTTTTTTTATCATAAGAGTCGCATTTACCCAGGCCTTATAAAGTATAAAAGAATATTATATAATTAGAGTAAATTTGTTTAGAATTATATTTAAACTACAAAAAATGTACATAACTTATATTAAATTAAATTAATAGATAAAGAAAATGAAAAAAATATTTTCAGAACAGTATTTTTTTGTATTTTTAACATCAAACATTCAATAAAATTAATAATAATAACATATTAAAAAAAAATCACTAATTGTCTAAAAATAAACTAATTAAAACAATTAGTAAAATGTTATTATTATATAAAGATGTTATGAATTACATTAATTCTCATATATTTATTTTAGTTTTCGTGTAAGTTTTGTGTAAATATTAATCGAGGTAAAAATTGTAGAAATGTCAATTTCGGTATATGTTATAAAAGTGCTAGTAGTTTCTGCAGATGTATCTAAATTGCTTCCTGTGTTTCCGATTTGCCAGTCGATAGATGCATAGATCGAATTAAGATCGGAATTAATTAATACTAATTGAAACTTAGCTCGACGAACTTAGCAGGACCCCAATTAATAATTAATTAGACCAGAACAGTTCTGCAATCTCAAGTATAGACACCGATCCAATGTACACTGCAATGGAATCCCATTGGTGATTAGATGAGGGTGATGACTATGATTATCATGATGATTGATGAAGTTTGTTGCAAATTAATTATTATTATTAGGAAATATTTTAAGATAAGCGTACATGTATGTATGTTTATATATGAAATCAATTAAATATACACGTTTAAACGGTAATTTCTTTACGCGTTTTCTTCTTAATTCATTTTTAAGTTAAAAAAAATAAATGTTGAAAATAAACTGGAGATCAAAGGAACATTTTTTTTTGCTTTTCAATATTTGTGTTTGAATAGATAATAAACAACAAAATATTGCGTTTTTTTTGCATACTTTTCGATTTACACGGTTTTACATTCAAAAAGTTACAATTTCTATTTACACGTTTTCCTGTGTAAATTGGGGGATATGTTCTTAAATAAGTTTAAGTAGATTAAGTTTTGTTTCTTCGGAGATTTGGAAAACAGCTGATTCATTGTACGTCACATAGTAAAGGTTTTTCATAACCATATAAGGATTGTTCAAACGTTTTCGATTCGCAGCAAGCACTGACTCATCATGACGTTGATGAGGCGCGTTTTGGAAACCATATTAAGATTTGTTTAACGTTCGTGATTCATCGTGAGATATTTAAGGCATTTTCATGCCCATATAAAGATTAGTTAAGACTTTTCAGCTGTTATGTCCTGACAAAGCGGGTTTTAAATACCATATAAAGCTATTTTTCAATAATCTCAAAATTTTTATTATTTTCTTATAAAATATGTCGAATATATACAAATTTTATTGTTTTAACACTATTAATTTCAATAAAATTTATGCAAATATTATAACATTAACAAACGTATAAAAGACATGAAAAATAGAAAAAGTCAATTATTGTTTTTATGTATTGTCAATTATTGTTGTGAAAATTAATATTTATTTATATTATATTAGGTAAGGTAAGGTTTTCAATGGGAAATTTTGTTAATTTCAAAACTATTTGCTCTTTGCCAGCATTTGGAAGTTTGTAAATAGTTAATTTATTAAAAAAAAATAATATTATTTATTTGAGAAAAATAGAACAATATCAAAATTATTGCTACATAATAATATAAGAATTATTTTATCAAATGTCTCAAAAATCTATAAGTAATTATGTAATAAGAATTTATGTACAAATATCAATAATTAATTTTATTCACTTTTTTTTGGTTATCACAAAATTTAAATTTATTTTTTTGTAATTTTATTCTTTTTTTACATAAAATTAAGTAAATATTATAATTATTGAACTAATTTCTAGCTAGATTGACAATAATCCAATTCTTAACATTATTTGAATGTATACGCTAACAAAAAAGGTGAAATACATTTTATATAATAAATTGCAATAATTATATAATATCACAAATGGTTTCTGTTAAAAAAGTTTCTTTAAATTGTGTAATTTTCGTATAACTATCGATATTAAGTTAAATCCACTTGAAAAAGATATTTGTAAGAACATAAATATATATTTTATTCTTAAGTGTTTCAATGTAATATTGTTCATATTGCAAATAAGCGCAAATGTTTTTTGAACCGAAAAAGTGTAAACATAAAGCATCGTTACATAACGGCTACTATAACGTAACGACTTCCCAGAGGAGCCGGTGCACCCCTTTATAGCATTTATTTATATAAATACGGAAAAGGAAAGCACGTCGTGTTTGCTGCGGCACGATAAAAATGTAAGTGCAATAATGGTCTGAAGCCGAGGAAGTGATGGGCATTACAATCTCGTCGAGGCACACTGCCTTTTCATGTTTACTATCGATTAAAGTGTCTACCACATAATGACCATAACGATATTACGTAGAAAATATATATATATATACACATACAAATACTGTGCGCACTTTTACAGTTCGTAATGGAATAACCGCAGGGCGGAAAAACTATGAAAAGGCATGTTTTTCAAGTGTTTCAATTTCAATTGAAATTCAAACACAAAGCGTGTTTTATTCCAGTTAATAACAAATTCATTTTCCATATCGCATAAAGTATGTATACTGAAATAAAAAAGTTATATAACTTTTATAACATTTTAATAAACTTTTAATGCATTGTGTTTCCGAATCTGACAATGATTTGCATATCAAGCTAAGCGTGTTTTTTTAAATTTCATTTTCTATATACACACGTTAAAGAAACTATGTGTTATATAACTTTTATAATATATTAATTGATTTTTAACACTTTGTAATATATTTTTAACCAATCTGGTAATAATTTGCTTCTGTGTATTTAGAACTTGATAAATATTGTTAGATATTCATTCTCAAAAATAGTATTTATTGCCGGAATTTACTAATGAATTTTGTATTGTAAACTGTTACATTTAATAATAATTAGTAATAAAATACAAATCATAAAATAATTTTGTGAATTTTTAAATAAGAACATTAAACATTCGAATGCTAGTATAGAGTTAGTTGAATATTTTCAATAGTCAATTCATTTTTTTTTTATATATAATTTAGATGATTTCTACAATAAAATCAACCCTACCAATTCTATCACCAAATTGTTTGTATGTATTTTTAAAATACAAAACCTGCCCAGCTGTTCTTAGCATACACTAGAGTGTATGCGTTCAAAGATTTATATGAATTTTTAAAATACATCCAAAACCAAACTCTCCCAATCTAAAGTACTAGATTGAATGCCGTGAGTTTAACATG
Organism: Nicrophorus vespilloides; assembly: GCF_001412225.1. Classification (NCBI taxonomy): domain Eukaryota; kingdom Metazoa; phylum Arthropoda; class Insecta; order Coleoptera; family Silphidae; genus Nicrophorus; species Nicrophorus vespilloides. The sequence goes on along the minus strand of NW_017098369.1, from coordinate 171,665 downwards.
GTAGTTTTATTAGGCGTAATTATTTTTTTCCTGTGCTCTTTTGTTACTGCGCGATTTTGTCTTCGCTCTTTTGCCATGTCACTAAAAAATATGCAATTACAATAATCAATATTCAATAAAACTTAATGAAAATTATGAATATTATTGATGGTTTAGTTATATAAACATCTACATAATGCATTTTTTTCAGTCTTCGAGGACTAAGATTGCTATAAAGAAATAGAAACCAATTTTTAGAAAAAAAAGTTAAATTTTCTATATAAATTACAAAATAATTCACTGAATCGAAATTAATTTTCTGTAAAAAAAAGATAAATTACATAACTTTTTGAAATGGATAAATAAGTGTTTTTGAAACTGTCGCTCGATTCATTTCTTCGATCATTTTTTTATGAAAGAAAATGATTGATGGATTGTATAGACGCGATTTTTAATTAAATTAGGAAGACATACGTCAAAAGCAATATCGTTTCCGACGCATTCCTTTACGTTCAATATCTCAAATTTCCATTTATTGAAATATTAAAGAAATATGACTGTCAAACTTCACGGGAATATAATTGATAATATATCTTTTCAATGTAATTAATAAAAAGTTTGCTCTAATGCAGAAATGTATTTCATTTTTTTAATAGAATAATAAATAATAGATAAAAAAGTAGTTTTTTATTTAAATAAATAAATTCACATTTTTTTAGAAAAAAATATTAATTTAAAAAAGTTTTGTAATTAGTTTTTACGTAAAGTATTCCATTAAAACTTATACGCAACTTTCGAGATAGTTTTCGATATTATGTACACTTTAATAAATTGTATAAAAAGTTTGATGTGTACATATGTAAGCATCTAAACGTAGCCGTATTCAGGTTGTAGTTAGTTATACTGCAGACGGTAACTGCGCGATTCCATTTATTGCATTTTCAAATCACCGCCGGGAATAACGATCTAAATCGGGGCAAACGGAAGCTCGGAAGTAGAAAACGCCGATATACTTTTTCGAGTACTTTCCATTGTGAAACGAACCGTGCATTATCATTATTCCATTCCATGCATACGGGATAACGTGGAAATACGCCAGCCAATGGGTCATCAAAAATCGTACAATTACTTGCAAACTTTAGTTTGATAATTAGCCACGTCATTTTTTTTAGTCCTAAGCCCCATTATCTCATTCAAGTCCTAGTTCAACAATTCTATTCATTTAAATATTTTTTGTTTGATATTATGAAATTATTTAGAAATAATTCAGAGGATTTGAGTTTAACATTTATACATTCGTTAAGTATTTGGTACTAGTTATATCGAGTATTTTTAGCTTAGTTCTCAATCAAGAACTAATAATAGCAACTGTATTTTATATTTGTATTCATTTAAGTAACTGAAAAACTCTTACAGAATTAAAAATCGAACTTTCAGGACTTCAAACATTTCAGAGTTAGTTCTGAATATTAAAAATTTCATTGTCAACTACTATAAGATCAATCAGAAGGCTTTCTTTAAAAACTTAACTATTGATCACAATTAACTGAAAATCCTTAACAATTGTATCCTGTATTAACAGGATATTAACATATCAACATATTAATCTTTAAAGGAAAATCAAAGGATGTCATATAATGATAAACAATACAAGTTTGGTACCATTTCAAACAGTTCTGTTCCAACCATTAAAAGCTTACTTGTGAACTACCACAAGATCAATCAGAAGTCTTCCTTGATAGAAACTACTGTTTTCTTCATAATAACAAAATTAATGTTGATAATTGACTTAAATTTATTAACAACAATCTTGAAGTATATTTAAAAGAAAACCAAAGAATGTTATATAATGATAAACAATAAAGCTTTGTAACCACTAGAAACACTTCAGAACTAGTTTTGGCCATTAAAAACTTACTTGTCAAACCGGAAGGCATATAATTCAATTAGAAACTACTGTTGTCTTCAAAATAACCAAACTATTACTGATAATTAACATAAATAACTTAACAAATTTATGTTATATTAACAATAATCCTAAATTCTGCAGCAACCATAAGATATTCATGGAAACCAAAGTCATGGTATACAAAAAAAAGTTTTGAAATTCAAAACAACTCAGGACTAGCTTTGAACATTAAAAGCTTTTCATTACTTGTTGTGCTTATAATGTCTCTGTAAGTAAAGATCTTAAAAATAATATTGATTGAATATTGATTTATAAAATATTTATTTGATCTTTTCTTTTGATTATTTATTTTTTAATAAGAACGTAGCTACAACATGTCAAATACAGACATTAACAAAGAAAATTAAGTAATTAAAAATGAACAAAACTAGTTTTTGAGGCTATTTATAATAATACCTAAATTTTCATATTTAATTCAGGAGACTTTGAAGAAATAAATTGTACAAATTTACAAAATATATTAGTAAAAGCCGGCAATATGCAAAATAATATTTATTGAAAAATAGCATAAAAATAATTTAAAAATCATTATTAGGACATTAGACAAATAAAATTACGCGAATTAGATATAGTCTACGAATCAGTATATATAGATAATTCTCCATTTAATATAAAAACTTGTAGGTTAAACTGAATTACGGTTACTTATTTGCCATTTATGGAGAGACTTCACATATACTGAAATGGCTCTCACTATGTTTGGAGAGTCCGGGTATTTCAATCTCTACGACCGTTGTATACAATGGGAAAAAGAATCGAAACGACAAACATTATTGGATATTGCCAGGGATGACCCCTCATCTGCCGTATTCAACAGAACCTTCAGATTGCCATTCGTTACGGTCTCTACAAGAACTTTGATGCCCATGAGGACTCCAAAAAAAAACCTTTTAAAGCTCTTACTTTACCAAAAAAAAATAGAAACTTCTCGAAAGACGTATTCATAAAATTACATGACAATTGACTAGAAGATAACAGTCTTTTTTATTGGTGTAACAATATTATTGAAACAGTTTTGCAATAATGTTGTTATCAATTGCAAAATATGTTATATTATTTTTATATTTTACTTTCATATTTAATTAAACGATTATAAAAAAAATGCACCATTATACGGACAATTTTGAAAATTATAAATTCAAAATGTTAGATACAATAGTTTTATGCAAGAATTTAAATTCAAATATTTCTTTTTTATTTATTACCATATTTCTTCATTTCTAGAAGTAAATTTGAAACTAATGTAAATTGTAGATAGACACAAATACATTTACAAAAGGTTGTTGATCGTAGCTTTTCAGCCATAAGTTTTGTTGTGATTGTGTATACAGAATTTGTGTATACTAGAAATCACTTCTGACAAGGATTATTACGTTCGAATCATATCCCAGTGCGTACATAGCAAATCTGTACAAATCTCTGAGGAGTTTGTCCATGGTTAGGTATCATATCAGAGGTGATAAGACATGTCTTTGGGGATTTCCTCTCGCCATTGCAACAGTCATGTAATATAGTATATATATATATAGCTGAAATAATTGTGTTTATATAAGGGGGTGTAACCTTTGCATTCTGAACATAGTAAAAATATAAAAAAAATATATTTATAAGAAAATATATAAAAATTTAATTAAAATATATTTAAAAGTGATTTAAATAAATTTGCTTGTTATTTTTTTGCTGCATATTAATTGAAATACTTATACAAATACTTCGTAAGTAGAATCATAAAAACATATTTCCATTTCAATTAACAAAAAATGCAGTTATTAAAATAAATAAATGTATTACGTAATTTATTATACGATAAAATTATTTAAGGATTTCACTAATATATGTTTTTGATGAATAATTTTAATATTGTTCTATTAAATTGAATGTAAAAACAATTAAAATATATAAATTTTCAATTTATTTTATTTAATTAATAAATTTAGTATCATGAAAGAATGAAAAAACTAAGGATTAAATATGTGAATTAATTGTTTAAATATTATTGTTTATAGCATTATTGATGTATGGATATTATTTTGTGTTGTTTATTCATGTTACAAACAAACAAGCAGATTTGGAATATAGTTTTCCCATAGAGTAATTAGAGTTTTGCACAAGTGATTATAACCGCAGAAATCACTCGTCCATCCAGTTGATTCGATGCCATCAGCGGTGTTAATTAGGGTGCCAATGCATATTAATTTTATTACTGAGTTCGTCGAAGCCGTAAAAACGCGTAAATTGCTAATTGCCACGTCAATCATCGCACCAGCAAGAGTTTATATGTGTGCGACAGAGACAAAACTATATAAAAATGGTGATGAGAGAGAGAGAGCGAAAGTAAAAAAAGGACACAACAAATTAGTGAAGAAAAATGTGGAGCGATCGTTGGGGGGTGGTTCACATCCGATGCGGCAATAAATGCATAATCAATAATCGCTCATTCCACCAATTAGCAAATTCCAAATCGGACGTAAACAATGCGCCAATGTTGGATAACTTTTTCATTCGCTTGATGCCGTTGGGGGTGTGGGGGAGGATTTCGAAAGCATCGCCACCCTCGATTCACAACCCCTCGGTGCATTCTCACAGCCGGTGTTCTTTTTTTGTTGCTGCTGCTGTTCATTTCTCTCTCATTTTTTCTCTCCCTTATTTCCTCCCAGCTTTTCATTTGTTGATGGTGCTTTGAGCATTTTTTTTTTCCAACGACTTGCTGAAAACTTTTCAATGGTTTCTCAACCGATAACTCACGGACGTTTTGTTACATATTCAATTTCAGTTTTGACCAGAGGAGCAAAAGGAAAATCACTAGGACGCCTCAGATTTCCCTTTTGTTTTAACAGAGTTTTTCCAATCGTATGAACACAAAATAATTCCTTTCATATTCTAATAGAAACATCAATATCTAATATACATTTTTAATTTAATTAAAGAAAAAATATTTATGAAAGTTTATTATATAATATTATTTGTAAGCTAATAATAAGCAAAATATATTTATTTGTTTTTTAGTATTGTGAACTGTTATTATTATTAATTTAAATAATTTAAAATACAATAATAAAATAATGGTGATGATGGTGATCTTATCGTTATACTTCAATTTTTTAAATTTACAAATCCTATATTTTACTTGTATTTCTACATACATGAATTTTAAGCATGTTTTGAGTTGTTTCTGTTTAAATACACGATTTACGAAACATTGATCGAAGCGTATCAATTCCAAAAGATGGGGACTATCACTAAAGAATAGGCAATATTTGTGAAATAGGGGGAGTTACCATGACTACCACAGCTTATTTCACAAATCCATACGCTTCCTGAAATGCTTTGTGTATACTTGTATACGTTACTTGGCAAGTAGTACGCGTTATTTAAAGTTAAAAATGAGCAAAAATAAATATTTCAGTTTAAATTCATCGTCGATGTCAGAACTAGCTTATATATAAGACAAGTTATATAAAATGAAAAATGCTTTTTATATATTATTTTCCCGCAGACTATAACTTCAAATATTCGTGACCCGACAACAGCGTGCAGGTTAAAATCGCACCGACAAATATATGCGGTAACAAAAGTGCGCAGGACATAAGCCGTGCAGTTACCAAAGATCTTAGGTTCGAGGAGTTTGGTTTTGAATGAAATTTAAAAATACATATAAATTCTCATGCATTTGACGTGCTTGTTCTACTGGGCGCTTATGTCGGCGTGCTTTTGTTACGGCGCCTCAAATATTCCATAAATGCTTATATTGTATTATATAAGAGTTTTTGGTTTATGTAAAACTATAACAAATATTATTGTTATAACTTTATCCTATACTTGGATGGTGGTAATAGGACGATAAAGTACGAATAAGCGCATAAATCTGAATTGCAGTTGGATTATAGCTTTACTTGAATCATTATTCATATTGTAAGTGTATATTCAGATGCTATGCAATAAAAGCATAATATTATCAACAAAAACATACAAATAATTTGTATTTCAAATACAATAGAAAATTCATAACAGATTTTTTAGATTATTCTATTCCATGTATTTAACACAACATTGTTTTCTATGAAATAATAAAAATTACAAAACAAAAAAAAATAAAACTTTTACTTTCTACTAAATTCTACATTTGTCCTGTTACAATATAATTTTGTATTCAAACAGATTTTTTAAATGAATTGTTGTAAATAAACCTGATTATGAATGAAAATTTTTGTTTTTTGGTTCTTTTGTTAAATTATCCAATTTATGCTCGTATTAATCATTAACTGAAATGAACATAAATATTCTTAGAGTTTTCTATACTTTATGTTACAATATTTCTTTTGTTGTTTGTCTTGATTACTTCACAGACTACGATATAAAAAGTATTCATCATCCGTTTCGCTTTAAATAGTGCCGAGTTTCTGGGAATAAGCTAGCATTTTTACAAAAGGCATGCGATGAGAAATGAACGCGAGAGGGCGAAAAAGTCGCCGGAGAATATGTGTGTAATTGCCTAGAAACTGGGGATGTTTTCTTTTCGGGTGACTTTCCGGGAAAATAAAAATATTTCATTGTCGCAGATAAAGAAGGAACACAGCACGTCGTCCCTTCAAACCTCCTCCTCCCTCTTCCCTCAAAAGGGCATAAGTAAATTGCGATGGACGTGTATTAATGGGACGCAATCGTTGGATCCAGTTGGATGGAAATGCGATGCTATTTAAACCCATCTGGGCTGGAGCCCTTCTATTTCCTCGCCTTCAGCTGCCAATAAATCCAAGTGAAAAGTAGCGCAATTTATTACGGCAACAAGACGACGAACGAAAAAAAAAACCTTCCAAAAAGGATTGTGGAAGGAGTCGCAGGATACCAAAGCGTTGCATTGCAACGCTAAACAAATCCACCCGAAATTGCGTTCAAACGCTCCATCCCTCCAAAAGAAAAAAAATAACCGTTCCACCCTTTTATTACACATCCTGCTACTTTTTCGGCTTACACTCGTCGCACGCCCCCCTTTTACACCCCCGCCCCTTTCGACGATTTGAAATATGAAAATCTTTACGCGGCGCTGCCGACGATGGCGTCGCGACGCGCTTCGTCCTTTACGCGGGAGGTGTGGCCACGGCGCCGTCAAGGAGTGCCGACCCTCGTCCACAGATGGCGTTGCGACGTCCTGGCAACTCTCCGTACCCCGAATTCTGCTGAACGCGCAGAGCCGGCGTCTCTCTGTTTGCCTATTGATCGAGACTATTAAAGACTTAAAACATATTTAGCCCAGGATGGGGCGGTTCCTTTGCCCGAACAAAGAACACAAAAACGGATCTCTTTGATGCACACTTAAGCACGCATATTTCGTCCTCTCCTCGCCGAATTCTAATTAGATTTGTTTTTTCAGCTCCTTCCATATTTTTTTCGTCGTATTATTATTAATATTTTATTAGTCAGCGAGGTTTTAATGAAAGGCTAATTGAACGGTATTAAAAAGTCGAGGGGTGGCAACGGCGGCTACGAAAATAATTAACAAAGAGGATTGCTCTTAGTCCTTATTTATGCATTGATTCAAGCATCGATCAAATTGCTACTATCAATTAAACCCTTAGCATTTCAGAATTGAAAACTAATTAATTACTTTTCAATAGAGTATACTAAAAACAAATGTATTTCATTCAAATTATTTACTTAAAATAGCTCCTTCTTATTTTCAGTGAAAAGTCTGATTATTGTTTATATCTTATATAATTATATAATTATCAAATATTTATTAACGCTAATTCGAACAATATTTCATATGTCATTTTATTACAAGATGTTCACTTAATTTTTGTACTAGATGTTTTCCCGAGAGAAAAGAGTATACCAATTTTTATTCATGTTATGTTCGAATATCTTGTTCTTTTTATGTTATTGTCACGATTATCATCATCATCAATCATCATTATAATCCATCTGTATCATCTGCCATCAATCATCATTGTTTTTGTGCTAGACTGTATAACCTTTTTTCATGCTAATGAAGAATCCACGTTAGACTCGTATGCTCTTAACGATGTTCATGCAATTTTCAATATTCAAATTTTTTGTTATACACAATATAAATACAATACTTTATTTATTAAAATAATAATATTGAGATACTTTTGTCAATTTCCAAAAAAAAAAACATTTTTTTTAATCTAAATATTACAAATTTGATACAAGTATAAACTTTTATTTTTTAATTCCTTTAATTAATAACAGCTTCTTAAAGTATTTGTCTTAATAATGTGTATTTTTTATTTATATAATAAATCCAAAATATAAATTTCGTTATATTTTCATAACATTCCTAGTAAAAATATATTTTATTACAAAAATTAAATTATTGATACATTTTGTTATTCTTATAATATTCCTATCTAACATTTACTGAAGTATTGATTTTAATACTAAAAATCCTGTTTAAAAGCTTCTACAGCTCAGATTCAGTGGCCAACTTATTATCCTAATTGCGGAAGTAAACAATCGAGGATTAAACTATTATATTTAATTAACAGGACCCTCGGTTGGATTCTCGCCGGAAGATGAGATCCGCATCATAGCCTTATTCCAGGCACTGCATCGCGAGGTTAGCTTTATGGACATAGCGTATGCAATTTACATTTTAACTGTTCGAGACTTACTGAGCAAACACAGTAAAGGACCTTCACTTTCTGCAATCTAATGAAAATCCACGCATTATCCTAATTACAATGAATTCCTTTTATTCACTCACAAATTAATAGAAACGTCTTTTCATTTAATTAGTATAAGAAATCTTATATTAATTTAATTAAATTATATATAATATGGATTGAAGTACTTCAGTTTTCTTTTATTTTCAATGATTATTGATTCTTTTATACAAAGAATATCCTTTTGGTCCAAATTAAGAACAATAAAAATGTGAAAATAAATAAATTAAAAAAAAAATGTTGTGAAAGAAGTTATTATTTTTTATATTTCATTTATTACTTACTTAATCATAAAAAACTTTTCAATATTTATTTAATATATAGTCAATAAATTTAATTTTAATTGTTTCTCTCAATAAATTATTGTAGATGTGACATATTTGCATTTTCATATAAAACTATTTCGGAATTTATCATGTATATTTTTTTTGCCAAAAATAAAATGTTTATGCTAAAGTGTAGTCGATGTTTGGTTGAGTATGTGTAATAATGGTCTATGGAAAAATGTTAATTTGTATTTTAGAAGTGTGTAATTGTTGTTATGGAGTTTAGTGAGTAATTTCAGAGACTTGTGACATGGCCACAGCATACATACAATGTGTGTAACATGTTTGTGCGATGTAAACGAATGTAGGTTCATGCAGCATGTGTGTCAGGTCAAAATTACTGGAAATGTTGATTTCGTATATTGTGATCTATCTATTGTTGTACATAGTCCGAATACAAATGCTTAATGGACAATGTATTTGTTTAGATACGTTTATTCTAATTTTACATTTAAATACACAACTGAACATTTTCCGGTGGCAATCTCAAGCCCGACAACAGTTGGGATTATGGTTGTCGAGATTTTGATATAGTCGGGATTTCAAACGTTGGAATTTCAATAGACGGTATTTCGGTTGTCGGGCTTGCAATATAGACCCAACATTTTCATGTTATATAACAAAAAAAGGGAGATTTATAGGATGTTGTTGTATTAAAAAATATTGTGAAAAAACATGATTTACTAGTTTAAAACATTGAATTTATTTTTGTAATACAGTTGTACAGATTGATTTATAAATTTTGAAAATATTGTATTATTATTTATAAAATAAGTCAATGTATTATTTTATATGAAAACAACAAATAAATACATTTTGTATTATATAATATTCACAAGAAAATGGAATAATTTTTAATGAATCCAAATAATTGTTAGATATTTATAATATTATAACAGATAATTATTGGATTATTTATTAATGGTTTTGTTTTATTTTTAGGACACAGTATGGCCCCAGCACACCGGCACACCTCAGGGAGAAGTCTTGTTCTGTCGATCATTTGCCTCCAAGCCATATGTCTTCAAGTGTCTAGCGGTAAGTAATAATTAAAAAGTATATTTTCTAAATATTATCGATTACATATAAAAATACGTAATGTGAACTATATATTGTTGAACAATGAAATTCATAGTGGATAAATATTGAGAATAATGATTTATACTACTAACAACAATATAAATTATTGCAATAATTTACTGACTTATAGATTTTCACCTTGTTTTTTTACTATTAACAAATAATTTTTAATGAAATATTAAATTGGCCTATGGTCAAAAGTGTAATTCATTTATACTTTATTTTATATAACTAATTTGTTCTCTCTTGCTTATTTTAATCTGAATAGTCAAACAGAACAGAACATATGAAAATAACAATATTAATAATTAAAATATCTAAAGTATTAATTATATTTATAATTTATTACAGCAGATTTTTTTTGTATTTGTAAAAACTAGTAGAATCATAAACAATTTATAATTAGTACTTAGTAATTATCAACTAACAAAAAACATATTTAGTTGATAAACTAATTGTAATTAAGCAAGTAATTAAATGTGCAGAAGCATTGTCTATATGGACTAATAAACGGGCCCCATTTGCGGTCAAAAAACTAATCAGTGCTAGTCGAGGGCCCCAAACAGTATTAATCGAGCGTCCTAAATAGTGTTAGTCGAGGGACCTAATCAGTGTTAGTCGAGGGCCCCAAACAGTGTTAGTCAAGCGTCCTAAATAGTGTTAGTCGAGGGACGTAATCCGTATTAGCCGAGGGCCCCAAACAGTGTTAGTCGAGCTTAGTTAGTCCTAAATAACGTTAGTTGAGGGTCACAAACAGTGTTATTCGAGGGTTTCAAACATTGAAACTATAGTAAATTATAGTATTAGACGTTTGTAAATCTAACATAATATGATTTTTTGGAATAAAATTTTCTGTCATGTCTATTTGATAAATATTAGAAATGTTGTCTACAAAGCATAGTGTATACTCACCTTTATAATAATAATAAAAATGCAAATAATAGCGTTTCTAAAAATAATTCATTAGATTAACATAATCAAGCACTAATATTATAAAATGAACATAATAAAATATTGTGTAAATGTACATTTATTATACTAAATATGAGAATGTTAAAAACGTGACTAAAATTAATACAATGATTTAAATTAACGACGAAACAAACACGAATGAAGACGTAAATGCCAAATATTCATTATTATTCTGATGATTTGTGTTTGTGGTTTATGTAAAAAGAGCGATTTTATCGAAATACTAGTAAATTAATTTTCGGTTGTTCAAAATGCAGCATTTAATGTAGAATAATGTGCTTTACAATTCATCAGCAATTACTGCCTCGCATGTCGACATCGAGTGCTTATTATTTATGAAATATACGTTCCTTGCCCTTTCCATTGCGTTCCGGTTCATTATGTAACATTTGTATATACCGATATTTGTTTTCCATTTCTTTTGCCTTACATACATATTTATAAAAATAAAGTTGTATATATATAAAGTAACTGATTCTATTTGGCTGATAAAATTTGCTGTAACCAGGAAACGAGGTCGTGACTGTTTTTATGCGTCAATATAAATTTTTATACGTCCCATAAAACCGCCAGAAATCTCAAATCAAGTGACATTTCCTGTCTGGGTTTTCCTCCTTCCGATACTTCCCTGTCGTTTTGTTTTGGTTTCGCGTCTGTTCCCGGTGTCATCATCAGAAATATGACATAAAATTGAATTCCTCGTAATTTTTTTCTCTCTTCCTCTTCTTCTGCATCCGTTTTTATTTTATGCCTCCTCTTTTTTTTATTGGTTTCTTATATTGAATGTGTTACCAGGTTGTAAAAGAAAAAATATTGCATAACAAAATGGAAAAAAAACATCTTCTAGGTAATATACAAAAAAGGAGTAAAAATTTCATATTATAATATTATTAATATAAAAGAAACTGTTTTCATTGAATATTAATTTTCATTATTTATAAGGCTAAAATTTAGTAAATTTTCATACATGCAATTTTATATATATTGTATGTTGAAATATTCCATTTTCATCACGACAAGATGAATTTTCATGAATTTTATTATTTAAATCTTATATAGTAAATACATAAGATTTAAAAAAAATCATAATTTTTTTTATTAAATTTTGGGAAAAATCAGTTTTTCTAATTGCAGTGAAATTTATTTATATAATATTTATAAATAAATTACAATTTAAAAAAAAATTCAAAAAATCATCTTAAGCTAGAATCAAAATAGGAGTTTTTTTACTTATAAAATCTTATATAATTGTAGTAATTTTCATTTAATTGTTTAGAACAATAGAAATATACTCAATGAACTTAAATTATTGAAAATAATCTTTTGTTACATATAAAAAGTCTTTGTTGGCGATGTTACAAGGTTGAGAAAAAATATGCCGGATTTTCTTAATAAATGGATTAAAATCTGTATCGGTAATGGTTAAATTATTTGGATATGATGTATATATTAAGATATGAAATGAAGATCCAAAATTGGATGTTCATTGAGATGTTACAAGTTTGAGAAGAAATTCAATTAATTTCCTTGGTGAAATATGTGTCTGTAATGATGAAATTATTTAGATATGATGTGATTATTTTGATAAGAAATTTAGATACAAAATTGCTATTTTCTTTTAATAAATCAGTTAAAATATGTATCTGTAATAGTGAAATTATTTGGATGTGATTATTGAGATATGAAATGACGAGCAAAATTTGAAAGTTGATTGAAATTTTATAAGTTTAAGAAAAGATTCTATTATTTCTTGATGAATTGGTTAAAATGTGTGTCTATAATGGTCAAATTATTTTGATGTCATTATTGAGATATGGATAAATATTTGAGATAATAAACAAATATTTTCTGGATAAGTGGATTAAAATTTGTGTCTGTAATGTTGAAACAATTTGGATATAATGTTACTATTAACTTATGAAACGGAAATATTAAAATATCTTAATTAATGGATTAAAATGTGTGTCTGTAATGGTGAAATTATTTGGATGTAATGTGTTTATTCAGATATGAGACGGAGATCAAAAATTGGATGTTTGAATGGAAAATCAATTTGGTGTTAAAGTCGTGTGTAATTTATAGACGACTTTGGAAGCATAATAGCTATACCGGTTGATTAATTTAATACTGTATTCGCTTGGATAGTTTTGTTTGGCAAATGGAAGTTTAAGATAAACCGTGTAGGGGTTTTGCCCTTTGATTCTGGGGACGTAAGGGAAGAGGGGTGTCTCTCCCGGCGAGACAAGTGACACACATCAAAGGGTTTAAAACATCTTTATCCGATCGATGCAGACGCACACATAAACTTCATTATATCCCTAACGATTTGTCCCCCACGGCAGATGCTATCTCCGGGCCTCCCTTATATCTATATAGAGACCTGGTTACGTGCTCAGCTTGTCAAATAGACAAATATTTGTTACGACTTACATGTATATAATAAAAGCTCCCAGTGGGCCAAACCGTGCCATGGTTTTCGAGAGGAATAAAGGGTGGATGAGGCTATTAATGTCCTTCGAAAATCCAGGAGGGAATTAACAACGTGAAATTAATTATTGACCTCTGCGACTGCAAATGGAACGGATGGAAGATCCACCAACCAAAAAAGGAAAACGAAGAAAAAAAATGGGAAGTCGAAATCGATGGAATTATTTTCGCGGCACTTTGCTAATTGACCCCGACTGTTGTTCCTTATTAATTCACGAACGTTTTTGGGTCGCTCATAACGAATTTAATGGGTGACCCAGAAAGGGCCGTGCAAAGGGTGTAGCCCGATAATCACTCCCAGGGAAGGGAGAGGAGAAAGCAAAAGGAGAGAATTCCATATCCCATAAATATTTTTACAGTGTTTTTTCTGTTTTATTTTCTTCATGTTTTTTTTTCTTCGGCGTTCGCAAAAAGTCCTCCCGTGGACCTCATTAAAATCCCCCGAATAATCATCTTCCATCCCATCAACGACAACAACAACCGCAGTAACAACGACGCGCCTCGAATTTCCTCGACAATAAATAAGTAATTGGAAGCAGAAAACCGATCGCAGAAATTATTTTTTGACTTAATTGGAAACGGATCCGGCGGTCCCTTACGTAATCCCGAGCTGCGACTGGAAGGGCACCATGTGTATGTGTGTATGTATATATACACACACATGTATATTTTGGTGTGGGTGTGTTTGTCGTAGCCGAATCCGCCGACGCCCACTCCCAAGGCGTCGCTGTCGTAGGGCGGTTTTGTAAGCCAGAAATTGGGATCGATTCGGCACTAAAACAAACTTATAAAATCCTCAGACCTTTTACCTTTTCCTTGAGGTCCTTGAGGAAAAAATATGTATAAGGGAAAAGGAATCTTGGATGTAAGCAAAGATTTTTTTTTCTTCTTCGGAGTCACCGAGAAAATTTTGTATTCCTACGTTCTAGTCATCGATGAATATCATTTTTTTCGCCAATTTAATTACACGTACGATGGATTTCGTTTACTTGCTAATCTTTAACTCAATTTTGATACTGGAACTGATCCGAATTTAAATTATGTTTTATAACTTTAAATTAAATTAACTGATAAAACATATAATTTTAAATACACTGAAAATAAGACCTTGAAAAATTTGTTAATAATAATTTTAATAAAATGGGCAGAAAAACTGTAGCCATTCTATGGTGACCCGACAATAGCGCACAGGAAAAAAGCGCGCCGACAAAAATACGCAGTATCAAAAGAGCACTGTAACAAAAGCGCGAAATAAAACAACCATGTCAAATAAACGCACGACATTCACTCTTGTGCCTTGGGTTGACGTAGTTTGGTTTTGGATGTATTTTAAAATATATACAAATTCTCTTACACTTGACGTGTTTTATTGCGCGTTTTTGTCTTCGCACTTTTGTCGGCTCGTTTCTCTCCTGCGCGCTTTTTTTACGGTGTCACTTTCTATGTATGTAGATTTTACAGAAAAAGACAAATAAATTCATTAAAAAATGTACAGCAATACCTTGATAATTTGATTAGTGAAGATTTACTGTTTGAAAATTTCGAAACATACTAAATTTTAATTCAGTAAAATAAAAATATATTTATATTTGTAAATAATGGTATTTTATTATATAGTCAACATGTTTTTATCTTTTAGTGTTGTTTTTTGTGTAGTTCTCGATACCGTTTCAAAGAGCCACTATGCGAGGTATTCATATAATTGTAAAAATACCATGTTTTAAACATTCAGAAAAATAATGAAAACTTATATAAAGGTATCTTTCTTCTTTATATTTGTTACATTTTTTTAATATAACTTAAATTATGGTTTAAAAACTAACTGGAGGCTGAATTAAACAAATTCTCGAGTTAAAAAGTAAATTCATAAAAAAGATATTGATTTATTTCAATACCAAAATTATTTTGTTTTAACTAAATTATGTCATTTTTTTAGTTAACGTATTTTTCGGAATATAGGGTATTTGCTATTGGAATTATGTTAGAGGAAGATTATATCATCAAAAACTCCACTTTATAACAAAAATATACATATGATTCATGATCATATTTAGTTGTATTCTTCAATACCAAAGTTGTAGATTTTTATTGCAATATTTTTATTGCATTTTGATAGCATCGTATATTGAAATTGGACACAGCTAAGTTTATTTCTCTTTGGTTTTAAATAAAAATTTCTTAATTCTCACTGAAACTTGAATAAATCTATAAAAATATGTTTGTTGTTTTGTATTAAGTACCAATAAATCCTGAGAAAAGCTACAAATCGAAAATTGCCAATTCGAACTTAAATCAAGATTAGAATACCGAAATCGGGCTAAAGATCTATTATTAACTCGGAATCGATTGCCACAGTGCTACACTAATCCCGCAATCTCGCGTCGATTAGCTTCTGCAAATTACGCAATAAGACGCTAATCTCAAACTCGCACGAACAGGGCAAAACACAATATCGATCTTTAATTTTCGTTTGAATAACAATGGGGAGAATCCCACAACAACATGGGACGTGCGCTTTCCAACCCATCGTTATGTGAAAATAAAAAGGAAAGTATGGAACCCATCTCACGTCGCTTGTCAATATTCCGGAAAGCAAGAGCGAATAGCGAGAAGAAAAAGAAGATAAAAAAAGAGAAGAGAAAAAAGAAGCAATCTGTTATTAACCCTTGGTTTACGACATTCTCCCCCATATGAGGGTTCAAAAGTGACAGGCCCCCTCTACTCCGCCCATAAAATCAGGAATTTTCATCATGCGATTAATTGATTGATTGCCTTTGCACGCGTTATTTTTTATTATTAATTTCACTGCGACACGCAAAGTTGAAACGAATTAATTAATATTGAAATTACTTTAAGTTCCGACCGTTCACAGAGTTTACGTAATCGAGTTTCACCTGTAATTAAAATCGCAATTAAGAATCAATGTGTACATGCAAGTGTCGTAGAACTAATTGATTTAGTAACATTTTCTCTTATAAATGAGATCAAACATGTAGAAAGTTTATATTAATTAAAATCAAATAGTTTCGCACTAATAAAATTAATTAAAATTATAAACTAGTATTTAGAAATCATATGTAAATTAATTCTCAACTATTTGCTATTAATATTTAAAAAAATGAGTTATTTAATATTAATACATGATATATTTACGTAACAAAATATATTAAACAAAAAATTAGTCATTTAGATTATTTATTTAATATATTTGTAAACATTTATATAATGAGTATAATGTTTAAATTTTTCCTCATAAATGTGCTTAGTAGCATTACCTCGCATAGTGCGGTTCTATCAATATCCGGACTGTTTGAAACCAGACTAATAGAAATAATTAAATACATGTAAAAAATGATAAGAATAAACTGCATAAAAAGAAACTTGACTTTATAAAGAAGAAAACTAAACGTTTATATATAAAAAATATTAATTTAATTGTAATTGAATATTCTCAATTAGATCAAATTTATAAAAATACAAAGTTTATTCATTAGACATTCCCATAATAAACAACGTTATATTATGTTTCTGTTATAACTAGGGCTACATTAAGCTTGTTGTGATCCCTAGACACTAGTTAAGTAAATTGCAATTTCTAATCGGTGAATTCCGATTTCAACTATCATGGGCCCTAGGCTTTCTGCCTATTGTACCTAATAGATAAAACGACCCTTGTTATATCATCCACTTATTCAAAATATTGCATTAATTTTTCTTAGCATTAGGATAAATCTATTTTAGTTTTTAATCATCTGTCACTTTTATAATCTAACCCATATTTCAATTATTATTAATATTTATAATATTAAATATATACATGGAAAGATGATTCACTTAAAAAAAATGTATGTTTCAATTTTATATCAACGTTAAGCCTTATATACGGTACGACAGAAATAACTCCCATATTTTAAAGGTGGATTGAAAAAAATGGTACGAAGTATCACCATAAACTTTTATTTCCCAAATGTACAATAAAATAGTTTACTTGAAGATTTAAAAAATGGTGGCCTTGACTGCTAATACATATTTGGAGTCGTTCTTGGAAGTTTTTCATTTTTTGTAACGTGGGAGTTATTTCTGCCACACCCTGTATTAAGAAATATGTGTTAGTTATACCAACCAAACAATAGTACACCTAAGAGATATTGTTACATTTTATGCATAATGTGGATGTGGCACTATATTAATTATATGAGTAATTGTAAGCTAAGACAATAATAACAATATTAATGGTTTTAGTATGAGATACTGAATTAACTTGATTAAAGAGTGTAATGATGAAAGGTCGATGCGCTCTGGATGAGGGTGGAAAGTGTAATATGTCCGACATAAAGGTCAAATTACAATATTCATGTCTGGATTTATTATACGTCGGATATGTTGCATAGCTGAAATAAAGGTACGTGTACGGATCATACGTAACTCCCTCGACTTTCAGTTCCTCCGGCATGCGCTGTTTATGGCTATCCGAAGAGGGGCTGCTGTATAATTTATGGCATTTTGCAATTTAATCGGTTGAGTGTGCATTAAGCCCACGCCAATATTCACGTGTACAATCTATTAACCTTTTCGGTCACTGTTTCCATTACATTGGACACGGATGACTTTGGCCTCGATTTATCAAAATTCATAACAATAGATCATATCTTCATATCATATGCACACATTGTCAATGGAATTACAAAAGAAACAGCTTTGTAATCAATATCTCAATTTTTATTTTATGTATCAATTATTACTAATAAATAATCTAAAAAAAATCACAGGTCGGTAACCCGTGGCTCCGGAGGCCCATGCAAATTATTTGAAATGGACTTTCAGATTGTATACATTTTAACATTTGAAATTCTTGTCTTTTGGTCATCAACTAAACATTTGAAAATTTCATTTTTTTTTTATTTCTCGCCCCCCGTCATCAACTAAAAATATATGAAATTCATGAACTTCCAAACCCTTATGCCGTCGCTATGTAGGCTCCCTATTTTTTTTAAACAGGGTATATCTTAAAAATGGCTTTTTTTTTCAAGAAGGTTGCCGATCACTAGTTTACAAATGAGACAAGACACACCAAGGCATTAAATGAGTTTATACTAACGTCTTAAACTCTTTTTTAGATTATGTATTGTGTACAATTATAATATTGTACACAATACATAATCTAAAAAAGAGGTTATAAATATATTTTCATGTTACTCTTGTGGTTTATATAATTTTGATGGTTGCTTATTTAAATATAAAAAAAAGATCACTGCATAAATTACACAACAATTATATAATCTATTCAAATCCATGTATTCTAAGTTATCGTACAGTTCCATTAGTAAAAATAAATACACTTGGTTCTCTTGTTATGCGCTAGACCACAGGAAAACGCATAAAAATAAATCGCACAAAAAAGGACTAGACACACGTATAAAAATAAAGGATACGTTCCATAGTTTTTTAAAACCGCATAAAACTAAATCAATGAGTTATAATATACCGAAAATCGCATAAAAAAGGGTTTATTAAATTTCAGAAAAATAATTAGTTTTACTATATTCTTTATGAAATGTTTATTCATAATTTTATAAAAACGTTAACAATCATAGACAAGTTTATTAAATTTCAGAAAAATATAATCTTAAGGAATATACAATATACAAAATATACATATACAAAAACAAGGAAAAAAGTTAATCTTTCTTCACATTTTTTCTTTAGAATTATCGTCGCTATATGAGCGTGTTCGGCATAATTTGCGAACTAGTTCGAAATCACTTTCATCACTAGAAGAGATAGTCAGCATATCAAATCTATGTCCTGAAGATAATGATTCTTCACAAGTAAAATTAGTCTCAACTTCGCATGTTGATTTTTTTCCTTTGATTAAACTTTGCGATGGCTTTGCTATTTTTTTGTACAATTCCTTATATCCAGAAATGCAATTCTGAAGGTCGCGTTGAAACTTGAATGCTCGTTCAAAATTATCATCTTTTTCGATGAAATAGTTTGACAATTTGTGTCAAAATTGACATGGCCTAAAATAGTTATTTAAAAAACATGCTTCTTGAAATAAAAACCACATAACTTCAAAACCGCATAAAAAGAGGACCGAGTGTAGTATAAAAATATTCGTGAGATGGCGTTATGAACTATTTAATACTAACGTACCTCTAGGACATGTATTTTGTACCTATACTTTACCTATGTTATGATTGCTGCTGATAATTTCAGTCTGAGTTTACTTTTTTTCTTACTACTTTTGCTATTGATGAATTCTTACTAATTATTTCTTTAATGACAACTTTATATATTTAATGAAATGTATTCGTTTTAAAATTAAAATGTTCATACCAAAAAAGATTTTTCAATTAATAAGAACAAATTTCTTTAAGAATATTCACTTATCATAAATTGTATGTCACATAATTTATTATAAACATTAATTAAGTAAATAAACAATAAAAACCTGTTTTTTATTTAAGTTTTTTTTTTAATTAAATATATGCTTAATAAACACGCAATACCTGTTTCTATACTTTTTTTTATATATATATTAAAAAAAAATCTGATTATATAGCTCCATTAAATTGCATGAGAATTACTTCAGCAGTATTTTCTAAAGTCCCATTTATTTGCACAATTGAAGTTGAGCTCATTAAATTAGGATTTTCTGAACGCGAATCACCGATCGAAATAATTATGCAAGAGCAGCGTGATGGCGCAATAAAAAATTATTGGCTCTAAATGGAAACGTATTTGCATGAATGCATACGAATGCATGGAGTGTTTTGTGCTAAATTTAATTTAATGAGAATTCCCATTCGCACTCGCATATCTCCACTTTTATTGAGGCAGTAAAAGCGACGATGACGAGGATCTTATTAAATTTATTACATAGGACAGAGTAAATACACCTCGCGCAAATTGCTTCTTTTTTTTGCTTAATAATTATTACAATAATATATTATCATTCTGCAAATTGTTCGAAATTTGTTGCAGGAATGACCAATAAAAGAGGATTGCCAAAGTTTTGTTCAGTATTGCAATCACGTTATTCATGTGTGACATTGATCAATGAAACGATTATAATATTATTTCAACTGCAGTAATTACGTTGTTTGCGAACTTCACTTTGTTCCTCCTAACTTCAATAACTTCAATTACTTCTAATTATTTGAATTTGAATTCATCGCAGGAAGTTGTAGTTGGAGTGTATATATCTGAGTCATTGAAATTTGTTGGAGTAGTTTGGAGCAAATAGCATTGTAACTAATTAGTTTTCACGTAAGTTCAGATGATGTAACAAGAACTAAATAATTACCTGGGGTCACAAAATTTATAAAACTATTTGTATTATACAACAAAACTCAAAGAAAATTATCCACAAAGTAAGTTCCAATGCTAGTTAAAATATTATCTATTATTCTTATTGACCATAGGCCTTTACAAAAAAATATATAAAGAAGCATTTTTTTTTTGCATAATATATATTAATTAATACTAAATGTTATTTAATTATAACATTTTAATTTACTTAACAATATTAACTATTTATTTCAATACTAATGAACATAGATTCATAATAAATAATTCAAATAAAAACGATTGAAAATGTTATACATTTTGAAAGATTTAAAATATTCATTGTTCTTTATTGTACTTTTTCTTGTCTAAAATTTCATACATTCAACTTTTTATCTAATATAACGGACTTTAGAGAAACACATTAATATTCCTTATACTGACCAGTAAAAAAATATGAAGGAAACCGCTTTATAAAAATAGTGGTTGAAATGAAACTATTCGTGGAAGAAAAATGGTAATATAAATCATATTTATCAGGTGTAAAAGCTTCAACGTTATCAGAAAATCCGCGAAATGTCCAACTTTCTTTATAGTTTCCACTTCGTACTGGCTTGGTTTCAACACTTGGCACGCATCCAAGGTGATCCTCAGGGCTTTATGTCACCTTCAAAACCTCACGATGAGTTAATTTAATCTGTTAATTAGTATAATGTTTTAATTTAAAATTAATTATTTTACGTTACTTTAAAGTTATGCTACGTGTACATGCAAATTCGCTTACTAAATATAATATTGTTTCACTAAGCACATTTTTAATATAATACAGATTTTTATTGGAATTTAGTTTATTAAAGAATATTCTACATATTGAATTTTAACTCCTTATATAATTACTATTCATCATCCAATTTATAGTTAAAGTTTGAATAAAGTTTAGATTACTAATCTACATACCAACAATGGTAAACCTACTTTGTGCATTTTAATTTCTTCGCATTTTAATTGTATTCGCAATATTCACATTTTTAATTGAAGTCTCAATAAAGATTCTAATTAAATTATTTTGGGATTATTGAGTTCATAACCAAAATAATAGATTTCTTTTATAGATGAAATACAACACAAATGTTAGTTATATTGCACTCTGCTTGTGCGTTTTAAATCCCCACTTTACAATTCATCCTGAAGATCCGCCTTTGCAGTAATCCTCAACTACTAGATTTCTCCATTGAACTCCTTTACTGCACATCGGTAATCCTCTCACATTGAATCCCCCTGAATGTCAATGACCCCTACCAAATACAATTTCACCCAAAACTCATCTTGTTCTTGGTTTAATCAATAACAGTAATACTTTTCTGTACAGATTGTCTGAATCTAAGACTCATTTTCAAAACTTTTAACAGTTATTATTTAGGTATGAGTCATATTGTATCTAATTAGATGTGTAACATTTTTACATTATTTCAACGTTATAAATCTGAGTAAAGATTATCATTGTCTAAAGTATTAATTTAATTGCACTTAGTGTATAAAATCGACGTTCCAAATGAGAGCTTTCAGTAATTCGGTTCGGTTTTTTGGAGATACTTGAATTTTCAGAATTTGTGTGAATGAATGTAAAGTGGGATTTGCTCATTAAGCAGAGGGTTTGAGTAATCGATCACCTGATCAGAAATTCTGGGCATCCCTTGTATAAAGTAAAGCGTGATCCAGTTCAGAGTTGCAAAGTTAATGGCATGCCTAATGATAATCGATCTAACTGGAGCTTGGCCTAGTAAAGCGGAACTAAAAAAAGATCTGAAACAATGAAATAGAAGCAGCAGCGGCGGCAAAAAAAAGAAGCAACGCACATGGGGATCATAAGAGAAAAATGCAGGAATTTGGGCCATGGTACAACGTTGGTCGAAGGGTCGAGGAATCAATATTTCATAGTCGCGGGTAAAAGAAGAGGGCGCGGGCGCGAGTTTTAGAAAGAAGAAAGGGATCGGCGCATCGGATGGAGCGCCACGACGCCGACGATCGGGAGGAGAGTCTCGTCCTGATCAGGCTAGGATCAGGCAGTACGCGGCACCGCAACGCAAATGATGGTCGCCGTCGCGATATGTTGCATCCTCGTGCTTCTCGCCGTCTTCATCGTCCTGATCATAGTAGTCGGACAAACTATGGGAACACCCCCGAACTGAAACCATATCAAGCAAGATACTCAGAAGCAGAGGAAGGAGAAGCAGATGAAGAGGACACCTCCAAATTTTATACAGACACCTTTATGTAACCACACACTTGTATTATCAAGTCAATATCAACAGGGTACCACGACTTATCAAGGAGAGAAGTATTTGCGTTTATATCAAGAAGATGCCCTAGCTCAAACCAACAATTGCACAACCAATGAAGTGCGAAGAACCATGTGTTTGGAGACTGATGATTTCGGCGGAGACCCAAGAAGTGCTGTGCCGATGATTGTGGTTTGGTACCTTCAATACCAAACAGACGAAATGCACTTTTGATATTGCTCTTTTAAAATAACAACAACAAACAAATAACAAACATGTGTGATCCGTGATTATTTTGTAACATTTTAATTATTTTTTTTAGTTACTCCTTTTGTATTAGCCTTTAATTTGTGTACTCGAAACATGTACTCGTCAATGTTAGTGTAAAAAGTTTTCGATGTTAATCTTGTAGAACTTTGGGGGAAGAAAAGGTAATGCGACTTTCGAGTTTTCTTCGAAAGGCAATCGACCAAAAACAAAATTCCGTGCCTCATATTTGCTTTTCATTTCGTTGCAAAACAATCATACAAATTTTATTTCCAGAAAATATTATTCTTCCATGTTTTCATCCATCCAAAAAAAAACATCTTCTTTATATTTATATTCTCCGAAGTAATTACTTTTTCTTCCTATGTTGCGCTTCTTCCATACACATTTTTTAATATTTACAATTTCAATAATATTATGATTAGTATTGAAACATAAAAAATGTCGCTCTTTAGGACATTTCTGCTTTTACCATTTTACATTATTTTATGTTTAGATTTTAATAATATGTTTGATGTATTTTAGTCTTATTTGTTACTTTCTTATTTTTTACGAAACCAATAAATAACATTTTATAATAACGCTTTTATTTGCATTTTTTTATGGTCTGAAGTGGATATTTTATTCAGCATATATTTTATTTTAACTAATTTTAAATTTACAAAAATAATATATTTTCTTTGCATTTTCTACTCTGAATTCAAATGAAATAATTGCAAAAACTTTATTTTAAATAAAATTTTCATTCAATTAAAATATTATGAACAAATTTCAATATTTCATTTCCAGTTCAATTCATATACAATTATTATTCTATTCAATGTAAATATTATTTAAAAATATTTTCAGCTCCAGTTATTGCGAAACGTTTATTTTACTTGAGTTTTATTTCGTTAGCGAATTCGTATTGCTTAAGTCTTTCATTTTTTTTCTCTCTTTTATTTCTCGTATAAATAGAAAATCCTGGAATCTGTAACAAAATTTCTATTTATAGTGTGCTTCATTCACTTCCAGAATTTACTTCTTTCATTTTCACAAACAGAAACAGTTCAATCATTATTTTTGGAACATACCTAACAATAACCATTTTCTGATGCTTTACGTAACTACAATCGCATGAATTTTACTATGTAAATACATGTATTTTTATTTGAAAAATTATATAAAGTTTGAAATAGTTTAGCAATTTTTTTGAATGATCAATTTGAAAACTTTAAAAAAAATATAATTTTAATTGGGAATTAGGTTTTAGAAAAGGTTAATTTTATGAAAGTCGCATTACGTGAATCTTCCATAAGTATACTTAAATTATGTTTTCTTTTCATGTTAATTAGTTTAGTTAATTTGTAAAATTAGTTAAGTTATTCTTAATGTTCATGCGAATACCGAGAAAATGTTCATGCATAAGCAGCGTTCGTAGGTAGCCTTAGTAGAGGTTAAGAACACTCCAAAAGGATTAAAAAGGACGAAGAGGTGGAAAATGAGCTCTGCACGCCACCCTTGTCTCTCGACTTCAAGTGGTGGGTCAGGAGGAAAAGTGGGCTTCCAAACGGAAATCCATGACGATAGCATCCAACGAGTTGCAAAGCAAACTACACTTCCGAATAGAATATTTCTAATGGTTGTCCGACGCTGCAATTAAATGTACAATGGATGGAAGCTGCTGCATCTTCGCCTCTAAATAATCGATGTGTAATCTATTTTCGGAGCTTCGATATAGCCAATCCAGAAGCAGAGTAATAGCCTTTCGCTTCTCCACATCTCATACCTCGATCTCATCCATTTATTTATTATTTGATCGTCCCGCATCGAGCCCTTTGGCACGACAACAACATATCAATATCATCCGAGGATAGCATCCAACTTTATACTTCCACAAACTCCATTACTGCTATTACCAACCATTTTACTTTCGCCGGATCTGAATGTAATTGATTACGTAAACGGTCCTCGCCTCGGGATCGTCGGTGTGTTTAATGTGATAATGCGGCAATTCGCGCAGTAATTGCGCTAATTAGTGGCTTACCTGTATGTAGTTCGTTTCTACATGTAGATATGTATAAGTATGAGAATGTTTCTAGAATGAGTTTAGGAGATGTATACAACTCGTAATAATACGCTCAGATAATTTGTGTAGAGTTTTACGGTTTTATTTTTGTAAGACTACATTTTGTATATGTATTCGTATTATTATTATTGGCGAGGAGTCAAATGTCCTGGACTTTTATGCGATGAATAAATTTACTATTTTACAGATGAATACAGCTTTATTTATTATTATTATAAACTAAATCCCAAAACCAATTAAAAAGGTCATAGAAATTGAAAAAAACGAACATAAGTTAACATTATTAAATAATGAAAGAATCAAATCGTTAAACAACAAATCTGAAAAATTATCCAATATGTATAAAATAACCATTTTTTACATTGAAATGACATAAGCGAATCTTACTTTTTTTTATTAACATAAAATGACAAAAAAATAATACAGTAATTTTTATTATTTTTGTTTAATAGAAATTTACAATTAGTTTATCAGTTTATAATTTGGATATATCTAATTTGTAGATTCATTATAAATGTATAATATATTTTCACTAAAACGTAACGAAAAAAATGTAACGTTTCAAGCAAAACTAATTTCGAACAAAAATACTCTAGTTATGCATTGCGCGGATTGCCTTCATAGAAGTCACATCTTGAACGTTACAGGAAAGAAAAAAAGATCCTTTGGTTGCGAATTTTACAGTGGTAATTGCATTTATAATTAGGAGACGGTCTGGAAAAAGAAAGGACGGAGGACGAAAAAGTTCCGGGAAATCATTTCATAACACCCCCATTCCGTGGAATTAGTTTTCGGCTCTTTGAGAGCGGAAAGGATGGGTACAATCCAAAGGCGATACCCACCCTATCCAAACTTCCCATCAACCCCCAAAACTTTCGACCGTTTTAATAATTAAACGCGGAAATAGAATTCAACCCTCCTTTTTTTATAATGCCTGCTTCACGGTCTAATGGGAATTCGTAAAATGTATGCATTCATGTAGTTTTTTTTTTGTTATCATTTAGAGCAAGTTTGCTTATGATCGCATTGTTATAATGCTACTTACATTTTAATAATTATGTGTATGTAACATGTAGAAGTGTATTTGAATGAGATAAATAAATTTGTTTGAAAATAAATGAAATTAATTATCAAAAAGAAGTTTTAACTAGCATTTATGTTAATTTAATATTTTAATATAAAATTAGAATTGCTATTATGAAGTCACCTTAAATTAAGGTATCTTAACTAGTAACCTCTACTATGCCGATTTAGTTACACTCACACCACAAACAGGTCAAATTGACCTGCTACATAAATAATTCATTCTCAACGTTCTAACAAGTAATTAACAATAATTATTGCTAAAACTTTACATTAAAACATTTATCATTAATAACACACAACAACACTACACTCTTAATATAAGAAAAAATAGCAAGCCTCTAAACTTATATAATTTATTGACGAATCTACATAAACATATCAGATACAAAATTGGAAAAGCTCAAATTCAAATATGTGTTGAAAATTTGATACAAACAGGTTTATGGCAAATTATGCAACAATGCAAGGATTTTATATCATTCTTAACATGACAAGTACTATTTACGGTCAAATTGACCGGTATGGAACTAAATATTATAACATCTTAACAACATGTATATCTACATTATTGTATGGTTACCATTTATGAAAATGCAGTAATGGAAGAAAGCACAACTATAAAGTTTAGAGCGAAATTTTGATTTACAAATTGACCGGATAATAGCAATTGCAGGTTATGAACTTTGCTTCAATTAAGTTAGCTTATATGAAGTTATCTTAAGAAAACTAAGTCCTTTTAAGTTACGTCGTTTTAAATTAAGTTAGCTTACTTTAAGATATCTTAAGAAAATTAAGTTAGTTTAAATTAAGTCAATTAAATTACCTTACGTTAAGTAAACTTAAATTAAGTCATCTTAAGAAAATATAGCTTAACTTAAGTCTACTTAAATTAAAGTATTAAGAAATGCTAATAATAATTATCAAACGAAAAAAAAATTGAATAAATGTCAGTTATTCAATTTTGTAAGCATTTAAAATAAATGTCTGTATATAATAATTGAAATTGAATTCCAAAATTATGTTCAAATTATTGTGAGATCTTTTTTCTACACAGATTTTTCAAAAACATTAAATCATAACAAAACGCTGATACATTATAATAAACATTTTGAATTTATTGTAAATTTTGTATATGCTGCTGCTGTAATTACATGCATCGATGTACAATTAGCGGTAATTGTGTTTGGAACATGAAAGGCTTCCACCCTTCAATAGAATTATTTGAAATGTGAAATTTGGAATATCTAATGGAAACAGGTTAGATAATTCCCCTCGGTTCACCGAAAATAGTCACGTAAACATTGCGCGCAGCCGGATAAAAGATTCATGCAATATTGTTTGACTGTCTTGACAACAAGTCTGACACGAATGCATACATACATACATGCATACGTATATATAATATATTTCCATCCATTATTTATATACACACACAAAATACGAGCACGCAAAACCCACTGTCTCTGTATTTTACGTAAACCGAGTTACGTATACTCAAGCAAGCTGTAGATACAGTTTTGTTGAAGTTAAAGAAATACATATTGTACAATTATGTATTGCAGTATAATAATTTAATAATAAATATTACAAAAAAATGTTATGAATCACTTAAATCTTTATTAATTTTCTAGAAAATGTCCAGAAAAGAAAAATTACCACCTTCTAATCAGCAAATTCATTGCATACATTTTTTGTTTTTATTTTCTAATAATATACAAGTAATATCAAAATCTCAATATTTTGACTTATAGAATTTTTTTTAAAGATCTTGGTGGAAATCGATTTCTAATTTTTTTTGTATGCTTATGTTAAGAAATTTATTGACTTTTACTATATAAGATAACTTATTTTGATAAGTACATTAAAAGTAAATATATGTAGATTATATTGCAACTTTTACTGTGTAGTTTATTTGTTACTATATATAACCATGTATTAATGTCTATTTATAATTTAACAATCATAATTTGGACACGTTTGCTATTGGATTATAGTTCTAACGAGGATAAATGATTACGGTTTGAGCACGGAATTTCATGATAAAACTGGAAGGAATTTCGCCATGTTTCAAGAATGCGAAACCTTCTATGAAGTATTTGATGCGAGAGCGTGCCTCCCTTTGCGCTTCCATCGTAATTCCAACGAACCGACGGAAAAAGGATAATAAAATACGTACGACATACGATGAGAATGTGATGTTCTCGCTAAGAGACAAATTGTTCCAGGACAAATTGTGAGGGCGGAATAATTCTATCGATTATTAATTTACAAGAAAAGCTTGGTAGGTCTATTAAGGTCCTCCGACTGTTTCTATATTTAGACCGTACTTCTATTTGCGACGCTTTAACGGTCCCCACATCGGAATTAAAATATCGCGTGTCCAACCTTACGACCTCTAATCCCATAGTCGTTATATCCATTCAAGGATCGGCTACACTGTCATTCATAAAGGAAAAGGACTATCCATTCACGTTTATACAAAAATAAAATTGACTCGTAGCAAATGGCATGGATGAATAAATACGGTGTGTGTTTACTTCTCAGAAAACATAACTTGAAGTGAATTTACTTGGCAACCGCAGTAAAGTGGTAGCAGATAAACAAATTAGCAAGAGGTTCTTTTCCCAAAGCTATTAAGCTAATGGGAGATAAATAGGTTCGCGTTTGTTGGAAGGTCATCGACGTCGTTGCTTATCAAGCGTTTTTTTTTATTAAGGGGAGAGTGAATATATGGGTCAAAATCGTTGATCGTGTTGTTTTTCGGCTTCGTTTGATCTTAGTTTAGAAATAAATGTTACGTTATCTTTAAGTATACTTTTAATGGGATTTTGTGTTTGAAAATAGATTTATTCATTATTTCATTGATAGAATCTTGATTATTTATTTGTTTCCAATGTAACATGTATTAAATAGGAAAATAATAATAATGAAACTGAAAAAATAATGTAGTATTTTTTCAGTTTCATCATTATTATTACAATGTACTCTTCTATATATCTTCTATATCAAAATAATTGTTTTAAAGGTTTCATTAAATTATAATGCTATATTACAGTTATAAATTAGTATAAAAAATAATGAAATATATCAACTTTCTATTGGTGACCTGTCGAATTAGTGGCTTATATTAATAATTATACCTCATGTACCCAAATTTTCAAGTCTATTGTTGTTTATTAAAGATTAGACTAATTTCTAGAACCAAATAGATTCAATGATAGTATTTTTAGATTTGACTTCAATTGTGGTATTTTTCTCGGGATTTCCCGGGAAATTGGATGATTTTTAAAATCCCGACACCTTGGATTCACATTTTAAATTTCTGAGATTATTGGCAACGAAATATTAACAAAGATAATGATACAAATATACAACAAAATAAAATCCAATAATTTAGTTCTAGTGAATGTTGAAATTTCTCCATCTACTAGTGATTTTTAATTATTTAGTAATCTCATATACTTATAAAAAAAAAGTAAAAACCGATAAAATACTATCAATTCAGCTTATTATATAACTATATGAAAATTGACAGAAGCAGAAACGCGTTTTCTGGCATATTTACCACAAATAAGCGCGTTGTTATATCTGATCATTCTATTGAGGTTCTGTGTTCTACTAAAATGAAATTTTTCAGTTCTCAAGATATCCCACTTTAGAAACAGCGCTCATTACAGTTTATAGAATAAATATATTTAATATTCTTAGAGATTACAAAGTTTTGATATTTAAAAAAAATATAGAAAAAATAATAATTTTATTATGGTTTTATATAAGTCTTTTTTTTATTGTTGGTGAAATTTGAACATATCACCTTTCTTATCAAATTGTATGTTTATGTACAAATTAATATTATTTTATTAACTATTTCCACGTGTACTTGATTTATAATGAAAAGAATGCTTTTATCTAAAATAAAAGTAAAAAGTGTCGCTTCATATTCTCGTGAACATCGTCTGAAGGTATTTTTTCAGCTTGAACTATTAAAAACACAACACTTTAGTAAGTTGTGAAACGCCGGATGCACACTTGTTCCAACTTTTGTAAACTCCAAGTAATGGCAGCAAGAAAAGGGTTTAGTTCATTTTTGCTGTCTACTTGCTAAACAAAAGTATTTTATCTTTTTTTTCATAGTACAAGATGATGTAAAAGTTATTAGTTGAAAATGTTTACTTTAGATATAATGTATGTTTTCCTTTTATACTAAATCAATAACAATTTTATAAAGACGAAAAGATTGTATTTGTTTTTTGATGTTTACAATAAATTTTCCAATTATTTATAATTTATTTACAACTCTTCCTATTTCATAAAAAAAATTACAAAAACAAAATAAAGAATAATTGATAATAAATTATTTCAAATGTTGCAACAAATTTTGTTATTATATTTAAAAACAAATCAAAAAAATATTCACAAATTGAAATACTTTAAATATTTATTTAAAAATATGTACATTTATAATATTTTTACTATTGTTTGATTTACAAAATAATTAATCCAATGAGAAAATAATCATCCACACAGTAGATTCTACAGTAATCTAAAAGTGATATTAAGTAAATGTTGACACTTGTTTGGATGGGTTTTGGTATGCGGAATTGCATTCGGATTGCATAGCAGGTGAATTTGCATACGCCATTTCCGGGATTCGCGGATTCTGATTTTAGTCAATGCATGAAAATTGAATGTAAATTGATACACGGCTAAAATTGGAACGCGAGAATCGGCCGTTAGCAAAACCACTTGCATTAGTTGCATAATCGGATTCACCTGCCTAAATTACCGAAGCCGACAAAACGGACAATTTGCGCTCAACCTGCCTGCTGCCTCTCCTGCCCTATCCTACTTGAACAACCCCCTAAAATCCTCCACATCATGCATGCATTCCCCTCGTTCCGACGCCATCGATTACTTCACATACTTCCCTCGACGTTTTAATTGGAATCTCGCTGAGATTAATATCGCGCTTCGCCAAGTGTACGGATTATTAAATGATATTTTCGCAATTGCTAAATGTTATCATTATTATTATGAAAATTTGTAATTAGGAAATTAGTTCTGCACTGACGAAAGGGCGTTCGCAATAAACGACTTATTGTAACGGTATTCGTTTCGCTTCGCACTTTTAATTAAGGCTAAACAAAATGGATGCGGTCGTTTGTTTCCATTACCTCCTCCCACGTATATTAATCAAACTACAAAACACCGGAGACAACAATAAATCCTGGATTTGGAAGATTTCATCAATTATTACGTTTCGTGTTTTTCTTTTCCAAATTTTCCACCCATTTGACACATAAGGTTCTGAAAATAAACAAAATTCGTATATAATACGCACCCATAAAATTACGTTTATTTTTCAATAAATTATCTAAAATTTTGATATAATGCATACTCGTGTACAATATGCATCGCTGATCAGTGGATAAAATATAATTCGCACTACACTTATTTTTTTCTTTATTTGCAATTGCATCAAATATTTATTAAGAAAACAGATAATAAAACTAGTTATTACACTTTTTGGAAATATTTCTTCAGATTGAAGAATTCATATTTTTTTTCGTTAGGATTTCTTAGATATCTGTGTTATTTGAATTCTGAATTAAATTAATGTTTTTCTTAGAAATTTGAAATTTATTTATTTTTAATAATAAATTTGATTTCTTTCTTCGAAAGTAGTAAATATTAATTCAAAAACTTACAAATTCAGTTAGCAGGAAATATTTTTTTTAAGTTTATATATCAGAATACACACTTTAATTCAGTTGATTTTATGTTTTATCTTGAAGAAAAATCTCCTGCGACGAAAAAAATCCTATTATTGGTTTTTGTTTCATGCAGTATATATATATATTTTCTCTTTCTATCTCTCTTCTTCTTCTTCTTCTTCACTCGGGCAGTGAGGTAGATAGATTGTATATCGAGTGCATGTAGTGTGAACGCTGCAAAAGCTTTCAACCCAGATCCGATCCTCGGCGAATCCCGAAGCTGCATTATAATGGAACCCGTACATGTGTAACTTTATTAAAATCGCAATTTAATATCCCATACACTCAAAGAGTATAGCCAGAAGAGTGAAATGCCCTGCTCCAAGTCAATATTGGGTTTGCGCAAATGCAGCACAGTTGCTGTGCATATTCCAGGCAAGCTCATCTCCATCCGAAATCTGATTTGCAAACGGTTGCAGCAACTATTTACATTATTATATCTACTTCATATAACTTCATTCAAATTATGTTGAAACTCAAAATACTTCGAATAATTATTATAGTTATACAACAATGAATATTTCAAGTTTAAAAGTATATTAACTTTTGAAGAGGTGACCAATACAAATGTACAAGTTGTATAGCCAATATACTATACTCGTTTCTTAATGTAATAAGACCAATAGATAACTAGAAGAAAAACGAATGTTTCGAAAATAATTTTGTTGAAGAAACAAATCTGTAAAAAATACATAATTAATATGTTATTGTCTTAATTAAAACTAAACCAAGTTTAACTCTAAAAATTATTTAATAATTATAATGTATATTTCGTTTATTTATCTGTAGTAAATTTAAGTGAAAAAATATATTCTACAATTATCTAAGTTTCTGGGTAAAAGTTCCATTAATTATTGTTCCAAAATAATGTTTAAAAATACAGACTTTGTAGAAATAATAACAAACTAAATAAAAAAATGTAATTTGGAAGATGTCCAACAGATAAAGATTTTTTGTTGTCTTACGTAAAATTTCTTTGCAAAACGCCTCTTCGTGTCTTGCTGTTCGGTCTTCATCCGAATCGATTTCTTCTAAACCGACATCAATCAGTTCAAGGCCTTTACCTTTCCGTGATATCCATTCCAACTTCATCTTCCGACACAGAATTTCCGAACAAAATTTATATAACGACATCTCGTTATGACAAATCCAATACATTTTCAGCATCAAATTAAATTATGTTATAAAGCAAAACTCAAATAAAATTACAGAATAAACGATATTTCTTCTTGCAGTGATGATTGAACAAAGTGACGAATTTGCAATTTGTTTATCATCATCAAATTAACCTTTAAGGACAACTGACGGGTCAGAGTGACCCACCTGATTTTTGTTTTCATTAGCATTACTTTGTAATTTTTTCAAAATTAATAATCGTGTCATTTTGACCAATAAATAGTAGATTTTCAGCTTCAAATTAAATTATGTTATAAAACAAAACTCAAATCAAATTACAGAATAAATGATGTATAGTCTTGATAATATTAAATTAGTAATTTGCAACTATTTAAAAGAATTATTTTAAAATTAATTATATAACTACAAAATTATCGAATACATAGACATGAGATTTGGTCTTTTCTCAATTATTTAATTGAATATAAATTATATACTTGCATAATTATTATGAATTATAATTTATTAAACTTGATTAAAAAGACTATGAAAACCACTAAAAAAAGCTTTTAAGAAGTAAGTCATGAGTAATGTTCTATACAGAAATAACTAGCATTTATTACATTCCTTGAATCTCTATCACATCATTCATGTTTCCATCATCTCGGCTCTGACAAAGTGTAAATGCGATGGATTACTTTTGACGTGACATGAAAATTGTGAGAGATTCTCGGAAAATTAGCTTCGATAGACTGGAGAACTGCTCAGTATTCTGAATTGCTACAAGAAGTTCTGTGAACCGCAGAGTTTCGAGTTAGCGGAAAACTTTGCGATGAAGAGGCAGAGAACTCAGTTCATCATTATTAATATTATACCCGTCATCATTATTGCAGAGGCATCCTCGTTTGTGGTATTACTGTGCAACAAATAAATGGATTCAGTTTCAATTGATGTGCAATTTAATTAAAACAATGGAATATCGGGGGAGCGATTATCCCGAAAATCAATTATCATTTCATATTCGGACTCGTCCAAATTTCATAAATAAAAACGGATATTCGTTTGTTTTGCTCATATTTTGCTACGTTGCAGATCTAAATAATTAATTCGTTTATTTTTTTACATTGTATGAATTTCAATAAAAAATATCACTTTTTCAATTAAAATGAATGCAATGAACAATAAATTGTCTATTTTGCTACGTTTCAGGTATTATTTCCAAATTATTACTATTTCTTCTTGTAAATTTTTTAACTGTCTCAGGTTTATCATCATCAAATTATCCCAATTGATATTTGTTTTCATGTGCATTCCATTGTAATTCAATTATTTGGGTTGATCTGCTAGCTATTCTAGTGCACATTTCAATAGGAGCAAAGTAGTTGCGGTGAAAAGTACTTATTTTATTGTAGTTTATTTTGAGTCAAAGTGATCCCTCTATAGCAAACACGTTCTTGAAATATCATCGATATTGGGATTTCAAAGTGGAATAATTTTTTACCAACATGTCCTACACCTAAGAGAAAGACGTATTTTTATAAAAGCATAAGACCAATTTCTTCTACTTGCGCAAAAAAAGTTGCCCATATTAAATTCATTAAATAATAAGAATTAATTTGTGTTTGTTGTAAAAATTAATAATTTGTTTTTTTTAATATTTGACAATCGGGTCATTTTGACCCACTTGTGTTGTATTTATTTGTCCGTGGTAGTTACGGGTTAATACTAATAACTACTTATTACTTACTTATTTTTAAAGTTAAATTTCTCATTAAATAAGAAATGTATTTTGCATAATATAATTTAAAAACTCTTTTATATAATTCTGCAATTTTTGCACTAAATATTTCTGTACGATTTTAATAATACGTTTTTATGTTGTGTAATCAAATGAAATATTCATTTTCTATAATTCTTTATAGTTTCTGAAATATTTAATAAAAATATATAAAATTGACTAAAAAATGTAATTAAAAAATTGGAACGGAAATACTTTGAATAGGCACGTGTCCAATACGATGTTACCAGACTACTTTTCTATTTTTGATATAGCTTCGCTTTTCATTATATCCGGTCCGGGCGGAAAGCCAAATAATTTCGCATTATTTATGAAAGCTCACACTCTGCAACGGACTACAATCTCCATTGTACGAGTTTTTTTTAATCTCCTTCATATACGTCACCTATGGATATCATGAGCCAAAATGAACCTCTCTAATTACATATTTCAATTCACACTACATTAATCATGATATTAAAATTTAATGCGCTTTATTAAATTGATTTAGTGAACTAATTTCATAAAGCAATTAAATTACTATTATCTATTCAATATTCGAATTAATGCAATATTACATATCGAATTAATTAATTTATAAATATAATTTTCCGTACTTGATGTATCTAAATAAAACATCAGTTTTGTGCTATTGAAAATCGTATTATTTGACACTATATATAAAAATAGACATTCGCTTACAAATACAATCCTAGTGCGGTATTTCATAAAATCGTTACTCGCATAGCGTCTGAGAAACTCCGTTAAATGTAATGTTAGTAATTAAAATATATAAATATATAATTGATTAGATTGAGAAAATATAAAATATATATATAATAATGATATAATAATGATATTTTTTTGTTGGTAACGTGCTTTTACAAATCGTCAGTTATACAGACAGAATCTTCATAGGTCGGTGTTGCCCAACTCTTCATTTTTAAAAGTTATGATTGGTATTGTATCTACTGCGTCTCACAGACGCCATGCAATTAATGAAGGGCTAACTGTAAAAGAGTTTGCTTAACCATGAAAAGTAATGCTATGGGGAATGATGAATTAATGTATTAAAGTTGAATTAAAGTATAGTTTTAAACGAAGGTTGTCATAACTTAAGTACCATATTATTCGAGTGTCGTCTGTATTTGAAATTGGTACTGGTATGTGAACTTATTCATATTTTTAATATAATTTATGAAACAATAATGTAACTTAATCGTGTTTAAAAAAAATCCATATAATATGAAAATTACTAATTATTTATAAATTACTTCTGAATTATATAAAAATATCTTTTAATAGCAAAATACGTGTATCTTAACCATTTTTCTATTGTAGTTCAAATTGAGACTAAACAAAATTTGTTGCAAATCGTGTTACTTTGTGTTCATAACTTGACATACTTTTATGTCTTCTGTCACTCCTAGTGTGGATGCAGCATATCAAGTAAATAATTACATTGAATGTGTTAAGTATTTTTGTAAACATATGCGTTGACAGATTGGTTTATTTTGAAATCTTTCGTACATGTGTTTGATGATGATTTTCTGGTGTTAATGTTCTGGTATTTTGTTTTTATTTTCCAGAGTGTGATCAAACGTTCGTGAGTAGGCCCGGGGGTCCGCTGAACGGCACCTTCCAGGCACCGGAGTTCCTAAATCCGCGCGCCCATTCGCGCCAGTGTCTCTACAACTTCCTGGCGGGTCCCGGCCAAAGGGTCGAAGTCATCCTAACCAGTTTCACGCTGCGAGGCACTCCGCCAGAGTGAGTAACACCTAGGATCTAAGGATATCTCCAATATTTACTTCATACATATCAAATAAATAAATATCCAAACATAATTTCGATAATTTTCATTAATATGCTTGACGAGAAGCATCCAAAATTGGTCAACAGAAAGAATGTTGTGTTCCATCAAGACATCAAGATGTGTACGGCCTACACATCTTTAAATCGCACCCGCCGTATAGTCCAGACCTGGCACCAAGCAATTGTTACCTTTCCAAGCATTTGCAAAATTTTCTTGATGGTAAAAAACTGGCCTCAAGAGAGGCTTGCTAAAATGAGCTCGCCAAGTTTTTTTTATCAATAGAGACAAGGATTTTGTCAATTGCAAAATTATAAAATTGCCTTCAAAATGGAAAAAGAACAAAACGGCGCATATTTGATCTAAATCCGAAAATTCTAACTTTGATCGCTCAAAACTTTTTACTTCACCCAATATTTCAAGAAAAATGATAATGTTTACGAATCTTCATACATTATTAATGGTTTTCATATATTATTTTTATTTATTAAATTGCCTAATATTGTAACAAACTATAATTATATCTAGAAGGGTATTGATTCAATTGTGTGTTGAAAACATGAAAATTCAATAATGGATTAACAATTATGAAGTCATGTGGTAAACCAGAAATCTCTGTATACAATGAACGGCGAATTTATATTCAGGATTGAAACGGATTAAACCAAATTACAAAATTAATTTCGACGGAATCAAAAACAACGAAATTCTGTTTGGATGTATTTTGCATTGATTTGCGCGAATCTCAGTGCTCTCATTTTATGTTCCAGCAACATCGAAACTGCTATATATATATATTGTATTTTTTTCAATTCGTACAGAGGGACGATATATTTTTAAACTGCTCCTGTGTATCAATCATTCTGTGTATGTGTTTTATTTTTTTTCATTTCGCAGAGACCGCACTTTCGTGGAAACTGTTTAGGATAACGCAATTTATCGCCTGAAAAATGCTATTTTAACAACGTTACAATCGAAACTCACTTATTTATAGCCAACGATAATTCACACGTAAATATTGTTCGGATAGAATAAATATGTGGAGATGTTTTCGCTTCGAATTAAAAATATTCTATTATTTATCCTTATACTCGCAAATTGAGGGAAATATATTTATGGTTCTATTATTGAGGAGGTGCAATTCTTATTTTTGTTGGATGTTTCTTAATATTTTGCTAAAGGACGAAATTGTCCTCTACGTAATTTCATTATCTTTACGACCGGAAGGCGGTTCGCTTCTTTTTCCACAATTATGTATTTTTTTTTCGCTACTAAACCGTGAAAATGTTTCGTTGCGAAAATTGCGATTTCCTTCCGACTGCGAGAGTTTTCCGCTTACGCCAGATTTTCCTCATTAACTTTGATTAATTCCTCGCGTAATCTCGTAACGCTCCAAGTGTTCCTCTCGAATCGTTTTATTGAACCTAGTTTATAATCCTATTTTTTTCATCTTTGCCAACTTTGCTGGATTCTCGTATCTATTTTATATGTTCATTCACCAAGTATTAAATCTATTAGGTAAACGTATTATACGGAAAATTCATACTTTCTGAGTCAATTTTATGAATTTATTATATAAACTTTAGTTAAATTTTTCTTTAAAAAGTACATATTCTGATTTATATATTAAAATGATGAAAAGTTCATTGTAGGATTTCTATGGCAATTCATATTCAGAATTTTGGGTTTGATCACTGAAAGTTTTCCTTTCAAAAATTGATAAAATTTTAGAAACGTTACTTTAACCTACTTTATCTAAAGGACTGAATTTTGTTTACGAAGTAAAAATATAATCTAACTAAGAAATTATAATCACTGTTATCAATAAATTGGAGAATGTATTTATTTTAAGTGCAAGAGAATATAAATTGAATTTTTCAATAAAAAATAAGAAAAAATATTAATAAAAATCAAAAATAATTCTATGTACAAAAAATCTTAAAAAGATCTGAAAGATTTAATGAAAATAAATATAAATCCAATTAAAATTAAAATGAATGATCAATTTTCATAAAAGCATATATTTTTTATATATATAAAAAATTCTTATAATAATGGTTGGAGTTTGTAATTGACTTTTCTTTTGGTAGAATTTGAAAGAGCAGTTAGTGAAGACGATCTATCGATTCCACTTAGCCATCGGTTGCTGGCTGCCGAAGTAATTGCATCCAGTATTGATGAAGGAGGACACTAAGTGAATCTGAAAAGTAATTTAATAAATGGCCGAAACGAGCCAAAGTTTGCTCGAGTTCTCAAAAAAAAGGTAATGCATCTCGAAGGAGACAGGAAGCGAATTACAACTAGGGAAGTTGATGTAGTTTAATGCAAACTTCAATTGATTAATAGAGAAAGTTATCTATTACAATATTGTATTGAATACGAATATATTTATACCAAATTCTTAATTTGTGATGAGTTTTTAGAAACAATTGTAGATTTCATATTTTTTATGTTATTTGACTAAAATTATTGTGTTAAACGTTCTTTTTTCAGTTCATGAAGTAAAAAGACAATTTTGAAATTAGAACTTTATATTGAAAACTTTATAATATAAATATAAAATAATATACACAAATGTATATATTTAAACAATATATAAATTTAAAACATATTGTTTTTGGTATTAATTTTAGATTACGTTAATTAGTTACAAATGATTAAAAAGACATAAATTCAGATTATCCAGAAAATAAGTTCCTATGTCAGACTAAATGTAAATCATTAGTAGAAAAACCATTTTTAACATTTAAACATAATAAAACCTTTCAAAGTTATATTTTGTGTTGGTTAAAATATTAGATTCTATACTTGAATTCTTGTTTTATCTAAAATATCTATGTTCAGAAGTAGTACAAAGCAAAGTTATAAGATTTTAACTTAATTTTTTTGTCAAATTTCTAAGTAAACCTAAAAAGTATACAAAAAACTACAATGTTAAATTTGTTATTAAGTTTGTTAACTTACAAATACTTTTTTCTAATCTTTAACTAAACGAAACAAAAATGTACAAAAAACTTCGCAGTCTTCGAGAATAATACCTGTGTTATGTAAAAGTTGAATAACACGATTTCAGGAATACAAAGCATTGCAATTTACATGGCCTTTCCAATATACACACACAACGTTGAGCAATTTCGCGTGATTTTCCTCTGATTTGTTGGTTCGCTTCTTGAGATGGCGATGACAAAGTCATCCAATTCGTTTCGGTAAACATCAAAAGAAGCGTCTGCACGGTTGTAACGAGTCGCAGCAAATCAAATAAATTCCAGATAAGTTGTTTTATTTTTCGCATTCGAAAGAAAAAAGAACCTTAGTTGCTGCTGCTACAACTTCGAATATCGAATCGTATATCTTCCGTTTCACCTGAAGGGCTCAGAAGATTGCGTTATGCGAAACAGTTTCCACGATCCCATCACGAATACACGGTGTGAGTTGTATATGATGAGAAGGGCATCAATCATCGTTGGGTCCTATTTCTTACACGTACCGATAAAAAATATGAAGCAGCAAATATTTAAACAAAAAACGATAAATATCTGTGTGTGCGTTTCATGGATGTGTAGAGTTGTTGTTGGTTCATTATCCAAAATCTATATACAAAAATCAATAATTATGTTTGAAATTATAGATTTTGGGAATCTAGGAACCGTAACATTATTTGTATTTTTTTTAGATATTTTAACCAAAATAAATATTATATATATTTGTGTATAATTACAGCTTCAATTCATTACATTCATAAAGATCCTTTCATTGC
Organism: Nicrophorus vespilloides; assembly: GCF_001412225.1. NCBI lineage: Eukaryota > Metazoa > Arthropoda > Insecta > Coleoptera > Silphidae > Nicrophorus > Nicrophorus vespilloides. Next base: position 130,942 of record NW_017098369.1, on the reverse strand, counting down.
AATAGAATATTTAGGTATTGTATAAAACATGGGGCACTTTTAAAAATTTTCAATAAAAATTTACTAAATTTAAAATTTTATTTAAAAAAAAACATATTTTATTTGCCCATTGTATGGGGGTTGTACGTTATTTTATTTCTATAAAGGTGCAACCACACCACATTTAAGAACTCATTTTTTTTTTGTAAATATGATGTGATTGTACCTAAATTTAACATTACTTTTATAACTTAAGTTATAATTACTATTTATACAATAATAACTCGAACAGTCCGGATTCACTATAATTCTGTTTGAAAATGTCAAAAAAACTAATTATTAATTGAGCAAATTGAAATAAATTCAAAAAAATAGTACACAAAATTATTTGTTATATTTCGGTCACTTTTTGTGCAATTTTAAAATCCTCAATTAGTACGGTTTTAAACTTGATATTCACGGAATTTGACTATATGACATATTACTGTATTATCTTATCAGATATATTAAAGTTACTAACTAATTACTAAATAATTAAATTTTATTAAAATAATTCATTCATATTAAAAAAGAACAACTTAATAATGACATAGTTGTTCATGTTTTTGCAAATATCAATCGTGAAATTCGTAATCGTATTACTTGTGTGCGTGGGTTTCACTTTTCTTCGTCCACAGTTTCTGTGGGTGTTTAATGCACTGCCTACTCCTACGCTCTTGTAGGAGATGAAACTGCGGTCTCGAAAGCTCATTGACTGAGTAAATTTGCATTTGTACTTTGAGTTATGTTCAGAGCCCTTCTGCATCAGGGAAGGATAAATCCTCGAGCTTGTGCAATTACCATACATAACTGGGCATGCAGCCGGTGGACATATCCTATTTCCTGAAGCGAAAAGGGATTCACGAATTAGTCGGATTTCTCCGCATTGAAAGGATCTAACAAGGATTCGAAATGGGAAGGAACAATGTTTGCAATGTAATGGATTGAATGCTGTGGCATATTAGCGCCATAGTGCTGCGGTGTTGCTGCACGTTGTGCGTACCTTATTTTTGTTGGGATGTTCTTGGTTGAGATGTTGACTGATTGTTCTTGTGTTGCCGCTTCCCAGTGGAGCTGCTGTGGGAGACCTCCCTGCGTGAGTACCACGACATCTTGGGTCGTTTGGTGTCTACCCTTTATTTACGTTTTTTTTTGTATTTTCTTTCGTTATCTTTTAATTAATCTTTTAATTATATTTTTTTCAACGTAACTTTGTGTATTTAAGCTTGATCTTTTGACTTTTCACACTACAAGAACATCTACACTAAACACAACCACACAACACTATTACTTCTTTAGTTATATAGCAAAAAATTACAAAAAACGAATATTAGAAATACATATAAAAACATTATTCAAAGCTGTAATTCTATTAACATACTCATACATTTTAGAAAACTTAATAAAATCTAAGTTATTTTTTTTAATACATAAAAACAATAGTTCTAATAGCAAATTTTATAATATAAACATGCAACCACAATTGGCATGAAATAAAACATAAAGGACAGTCAAGTATACTTTTAGTTATCACTGAAATTCATGTAGGAATTATCACAAAATCTGTCCTTATTTTAATTGTAATGATTCACTAGGTAAAGAAATTAACTGCATTGCAGAAACACTTTCTCTTTGCAATATTTTTAATTGTTATTGTGTTTTTTAAGATAATTGGAAAATAAATTACTTCCAGTTTTAAATTTAGTTACAAATCAAATTCATTCATTTATTACAAAGTAAAACAAAATAAATACATTTGGATAATTCTAATTATTGCAAAATGTTATCAACATTTTACCATATATACATATAAAAAATATTTTTGTAGTTAATTAAACAAATAAAAAATATGGTAATTACTTTAAAGCTTGAACATTTTTTAGAATTAATTTAATTAAATTTAATAATTATATAATAATTTAACAAAACAGTTTTTTGTGAAGTTAAATTTTTATTTTTCATGCATAAAATATAACAGTTTTAATTAAAATTTTTGAGATTTGTATTAAAACATTTCTTTTTATAAGTAATAATCAGTACAATAATCATAACTTTTTGTTATACGATTCATACTGAAATGATTTCCCTGAGGTTACAAAAAGCATTTAATCAATAGAGCTGTGATATAAAAAGAAAAAGGAACGAAGAAAAAGCTGATTTTTCTATTCTTAGATGTAGAACAAAGAAGAAATATACAGACAATTAATCATTTTATCGCGGTCTCGATGAAATGACATAACCAGCCTTGGTTTGATAGCAAGAAAACCTTTGACGAAACATTAATAGAACTTTAAGTGAATCAAATTATTGTGTTTTTTTATTTGTATTTTTTACATGTTACAGATGTTTGGAATATGTAAGCTGGTTGCGAATTATTTACATTCGGTTTCCTTTTGGATGTGATTTATAACCTTCATTGTTTGCTCATTGCATCCAAAATAGTCGCTTTGAACGTTACGCCAAAAACAAAGTATAGTTTTCTATATGCGTTTTAAAATTTCTCATGAAATTTTGTTAATTTTCTCTAAAAATTATTACATCACATATTCACGTCATTTTTTTTGTATATTTTGAGTATTTCACTAATATTTATTATTAAATTTTATTTCATGAAACTTTACTTTATTAAAAAAATAATTAGAATTATTTTATTTATTCTATTTATAATAATACTTCATTTGCTATTTTACACTTAATTTTTTTCTCACAAAAATTATATAATTTAAATAAAATTTGTGAAATATTAACAATATTAGAAAGAAACAAACAAAACTTGTTTAATAAATTTACTATATTTTTTCTAGTGGATGTGGAAATATTGCCTCGGAACGGGCGTTACGTAATAGAGCTTTAAAAATGAGTGACACACATGGAAAAAGCTCTTACAGCGATGAACATTTTATAGTATAAATCTCGGCAATATATCTCCTGCAATTCATCATGAATATATATAATATATGTGCGTTCGCAATGTCTATTTTTGTCGTTGCTATATGACAACATATTAAGTTAAGGAAAAAGCTTTGAACAATGTTAAATGGTGTATATTAATAATACAAGAAATATACGTATTTAGAGCAGTATTTTTACTCATAGTTTCAGACCAATTTATTTCTATATTTATAATAATTTGGATTAATGGTATAGTTTTAGTTCAATAATATACTTAAGTTTTGTTAGTTTCATATGAAATATTAATTAGGATATCAAAAATTCATTACAAAAAAAAAAAAGTAAAATATAATATATAGACGTTGAATTAACATATACAACAATACCTCGCATAGTGCGTCATCGGATTAGCTATAGTCCGGTTTAAAAATTTCAAAACAATATGTATAAAAGATGCGGTTTAAAAGACCAATAGCTTGGTTTCAAACAGTCCGTTATATTGGTGGAACCGCACTATGCAAGGTTACAAATACAACTTACACATATAATATAGAGTAGTTAAAACTAAATAATTACTAGAAAATAACAAGTTTTATTTTCAATCAGATAGTTCTTTTATTAGGAAGATTAGGAATTACAATTACACTAAAGACATTGGATGTTTGCTATTATTTAGTTTATTTTAATTACTTTAGTGTGATCAATTTTGTAGATAGAAGCTTCACTAAACTTGTGTTCGTTGCATCATCTTAAGGGTCTTTGTGCGGTGCTCTCGATGTTACGTAACTGTTTGTGCGTTCACTTGGCCTAGTTAGTTAGGTAGTGCAAATGCATGAGTTTCTTCGTTTTAGTTCGAGGCTTTTGTGCGATTCCTGAACCTATTTTAATGGATGCCCTTGCCTTTTGCCTTCTGCGTCGATAAAACATTCTTCACAGAGCTTCAGCTTTTTGCCACCTCTCGTGCATTCGATTCCAAGCCTGAAAATGCTAATTTAAAAACATACATAATAATTAATTAAATAAATAAATGAAAAACAGAATACAAAACCAATAAATTATAATATTTCGTATACAAATTTATTTTATAAATGTAACTTTCACACAACTTTTCACAATTAAAAAAAAATCACAATCTATAGTCATTTTATTATTATTTTTTTTGTATTAGTCAATTTCATTTCTAATGAATATTTAGAAACTTCTAATCAACTATATTTTTATTTATATTTAAACATTGATTGAATAATTTATTTTTTTCAAATGGAAAGTGTATAAAAACTGAATTAAATGTGCAGGTATTTAGTAATGAATCTACAGAATTGATGTAATAATTTACGTTGCATTGAAATTAATATTATTTTAATTAAATGCGTTTCATAAATTACATTTGAAGTAATTGAAAATTTATTTTCATTACAAATTATGAGAAGTAATTATTTGATTTATTACATGAAAATAATGAAACTTTTGTTATCGACATAAAAAAAGCAAAGATAATAATTTCGAGAATTTAAATTTAATTAAAAGCAATTTTTTACTTTATGTTATTATTGACAAGTAAGTAATATTTGGCAACTTGTAAAAGTTCTTCTAGTTTATATTTCATACAAATTATTGTAATACTTGTAAAAATAGAAGTACAAGTAGCATTACATGTTAAATAATTTATGATATATTATTTGGCTAATAATTTTTAAAGTACTTTTTAATGAAATGGTTTCCAAATATTCTAGTCTTGAACTTCTGTCATTTGAGTTGCTCAAGTTTCACTTGTTTCTACACGCAATGTTAAGTATTAAGTAATATACTTGGCAAGTAATTTATTAAATATTAAAAATCGCAAATAAAAAGTTATACAAGTATTTTGGATGGTCAGTCCTAATGTCTGAAACTTCTACAATTTAAGAAAGTTTGCAAGTAGTTTACACGTAATATGCAATACATGTAACTTACTTTACGCAACACACGTAATCTCTTAATTACTGATTAACAAAATGTTGTGTAGGTAAAAAATAATAAATAACTATAACTAAGTTATATGGAAATAGATATTTGTAAAAGGTATTCCTGTTATTGAAACATATTTATTCAATATTTGTTTATTTTTACAATGTTATAAACTTTGTCTAAACATTAGGAAATTGGTAAACGTAATTATTTTAAATAAACGAAAACTAATTTGTAAATGGTCGTTTTGATTATCTGTTGAAGATGACTGCTATAAAAAATATTTTTAGATGTGATTCAAAATGGAGTTGTGTGAAAGATGAACATTGGTATACTAATTCTAAAGTTAACTATAAATATAATTTTATTGGTTTTGGATGAGACGTTTAATCTATAGTCCCGACTTATTTTTGAACCACGAAAATAACGTGAATAGTGTTTTCACGATTCGCTAGAGAAAGAATTCACACCCTTCACTGAAACCCTTTTTTTTAACTATTTCTATCTTTATTTTTGTTAAACTGTTTCTATTTTTTTTATTATGTTTTCGATTGCATTGATGAAGTCTAATCATGTTTCTTGTTTAGTTGTGTTCATGAGTACATGGATGTGTACTCGGAGGTTGTGAGTCCTGACGCCGGAGACCTCATCAACTCGCCGTTCGGAGGACGTTATTGCGGGCCGATACCGCCGCGACGCCGTGTCTCGTTATACCGCGCCATCACCCTAGCCTTCTATACCGACAAGAACGCCTCCACGAGCGACCTCTTCACCGGCAGATATTCCTTTATTAATGACTGTGAGTCCTTCGCCGCAGGATAACGCTATTAATCATTCCACCCAAAAACGCATCAACGTCTCCACCAAACCTATTCCTCTCACCTCCTCTTCTCTTTCTTCCCAGGCTTTTCGATTGTTTCTCGTGAGGGAATGGAAGTATTCGATTTTATTAATCTTTTTTCTTATGTTCGCAGCGGAATATGAAGTGGGTGCACCGGTAGCGAACACCCAGTGCAGTTTTTTGGTGAAGGGCGCGGTCAAACCGACCGGCGTCATCCTTTCTCCGACCTATCCTGGCGCATATCCAAAGGCTCTCGTCTGCTCCTACCAGTTCCTAGGCATCCAAGGGCAGCGAGTGCGACTCGAGTTCAGGGACTTCGATCTCTTTTTTGGCGGACCTCAGTAAGTCGACACACACATAATTTATGCCCTTCACAGGATCACTGCTACAAACAGATATTTTTTTTATTCTAATAAATCATACAATAATTTCATACAATATTAATTGTATTCAAGACAATTTAATTTCGTATTAATTAAACAATTAAACAAAATATATACTTATAGTAAGATTGAAATAATAGATTAAACTATACAATTTCTTCTAATTTTCCAAAAAAATAAATAATTTTAAACCATTTCATTTACAGTTATGTAATTTGATTACGTTTTTACTAATTACTTCAACATAATTTATTTTAACTTAAAAATATTTAGCTCAAACAAAAAAAAAACTTCATTAAATTGTTGTATTTGCGTTTTTTTTTTCCTAAAAACTATGAAAAGTTTATAAATAATTTTTAATTAAACAATTCATTCATAAATCATTGTAATTGGTTACAATTAAACACAAAACATACACACATACATTTTATAAAAAGTAATAAAATCATTTGTTAAAGTAATAATTAATAATATTTTCTTAAAGAATTTACAATTTGCATGAATAAAATTGATATAAATTTTACATAATTAAATTTGTGATAATTAATTTTATATTTCGAATAAAAAAAGTTTAAATATTCGAAATATATATTGAAAAATACGCAATAAGCAATAATTCTACTATAAAAAAGCTTTCATATTAAAATGCATTCACGTTGAATTCAAGTTGCCATCATTCCTTCCAAGAAAAATCCATCACTTCTCGTCCACTCCACTTAACATGTAGACTTCCGCCTGATGCAACCACTCGTCCGATTTTCTTCCCACCGCCTCCGATTTCCGCAGAAGTCATTCATCCTCTATTTATTGTAATTCTGCAGCTGCAGCTGAAAGGAATTTATGCCCCTGCAATCCTCCTTATAAATATTTCGGATTTATTTAAAATCCTCCATCTATTTATATACCACATTCAATCACATCAATCCTTATTTTACTCTTAACTTCTTACAGTTTTGTTCAATTCTTTCACGCAATTCAGCTTTTCTCATACAATTGTCTATACATTTTTTATTTGTGCTGATTTAATAGAAAGACTAGATTTAAAATATGATTGTAATTAATGTCATTATCCTTTTTCTTTTCGCTTATTTTAATTTAAAATTGTCTACTTCGTAATCCCAGTTTTTTTTTTAATCGATAACTCGTTAATATTTCCGTCTCTCAAATACAATTTCCTCCCCATAAATCTGATTTGCTTTAATGGAAAGACTAGATATGAAATATAATAATTTAAGGGAAAGTCTGGATTTCGAATATAATCAGAATATAATGTAGACCATTTAAAAAATTATTTTTAGATAATAATTTTATAGAATTTTTCTTTATTTATTTTTAAATTAATATTTAATTATTTTTTTGTGTAATTAATCTTCAAGATAGAAATGGTCTTATTTTTTGTTGTTTTGTGGTTTCAACATAAAAGCTTACATAGTAAACGTTAATAATTACTTAATGTGTACATAGTAAAAATGAAATGATATGGAGGGAATATGTTAATATACTGATCGTAAATTTGATATAAAGCACTTTCTGTGAACATTAAAAAGGTACTGAAGAAATATCTGATGAACACGCAACATCACTGTAACAACCACGCGTGAAAGCTACAATTTTGATAAATTACATAATCGTTGTGTTTCTTTGGATTTTTATTGAAGCTGCCCCTTTGATTACGTGAAAGTGTACGATGGCTCGGACAATTCTTCGGCTGTGATCGGCACTTACTGCGGCCAACAACGTAACCTCGTGCTCTACTCGTCGGAGTCGTCGCTCCTCGTTACCTTCGTCACCCTCCCACGCACTGCCAATACTCAAAATAGGGGATTCAAAGGTATCTTCGAGTTCTCGAATTCATTTACCAAGTTAGGTGAGTATCTAAGGGTTTTATTATCCATCGAATACATTGCATTAAATATGTACATTATATGAATATCATCAAATCTTTTAGACTTTATAAGAAAAAACGAAGGGGTACACATCCGCGGGTCGGAGTGCGATCAAAAGATACTTTCGAAAAAGGAGTCCAGCGGCTCCGTATTTAGTCCAAACTATCCATTTCCGTACATACCGAAGCTTGTTTGTCGTTATTTCATATACGGCATGCAGGATTCACAGCACCTCGAACGGGTTCGTCTCGAATTCTCACGTTTCGAGATTCCCAAAGGACCTAAGGGAGAGTAAGTCAATTTTCAACTATATAATATTATTCAATCATTATTATAATATCGTCATTTTTGAGTAGATATCAAATTTTATTAACATATGATCACTTATTAGACATAGTGTGGGTATACCATTATTTGTATTTTTTTAAATAATTGAAACCTGATAAAGACAAAATGTTAATTATGAAACATATTTCTAATTAATAATAAGTAATTTATCGACTTACGACTAACTCAATTTACGATGTAAAAATGAAGTCATACATATACTATATAGTTTATAATGGCATAAATCCAAAATAGTTGTACGTCGTAAGTCTAAATTATATCACATGTTGCAAAATTGAGTTCGTAAGTCGAGAATTAACTAAAATAGTGACTGGAAGTTAAATTATTACTACTAATAAATTCGAAATTGACAAATATTAACTTTTTTATCGATACAAATATTTTTGTTTGGAAAATATAATGTAATTATTGTTTGTAAAGATTATTAATTATTGATTATTTGACAGTTGCTCGGATGGTTATTTAAAAATTTATACGAAAGGCCAAGAAACGACGGACTCGTACGACAAATTCGATCACGAGATGTGCGGAGGTACGAGCAAACCACCGGTGATCGTATCCGAAGGTCCTCGGATGGTTTTAGTTTTTAGCAGTGGCGACCTAATGGGTAAAGGATTCAAGGCCAACTATACGTTCGAAACGGGTAAGGCCTTTGCCGGTTCACACGTAATCGCAGAACGTCGATGGTAATTCGATGAATTTCAGAGTACCGGATTCCTGGTACCGCCGCTCCGGACGGCAGTTGCACGTTCACCTACATGAGCGAAAGCAAGAAACGCGGGGAATTTAATTCGCCCAGGTATCCTTCCAACTATCCGAGCGATACCAATTGTACATACAATTTCATGGCCACCAAGAACGAGCAGGTCACGCTGATCTTCGATAACTTCAAAGTGCGCGCCGATTTGGCCAACTCCTCTATTGGCTCCTATGGGTAAAATATAGTTAATTGTTACAGTTTCAAAGATTTATACTGTTTATCGTTTGCAGAGCTACTGTTTGTCAAGAGGATTGGCTGGAGATATACAACGTATACCATGATGGAGTTGAGAAGATCGTAGGCCGGTACTGCGGGATGACAGCTCCAGGTCCGATTGAGTCCAATCTGGGCGCGATGGGTCTGAAGATCGTCCTTCATGCGGATTCTGAGGGCGTGTACAGCGGCTTCAAGGCACGGTATAACTTCGAGAAGTCCAAATCGATATTCGGCAATTGCGGCAGCAACATCAGCAGCCTCGACTACGGCATCATCAGCAGCCCTAAGTACCCGAAGAAGTACGACGGACCGGAGAAGGGCTCCTCGGCGAAAACGTGCAATTGGTATATCAACGTTAGGCCTAAGTACAAGATCTTGCTAGACTTCGAAACCTTTGCGGTCGAGGGCGAACCAATCGGTACGTACTGGATTTATTCCTACGTAAGTATAAAGTGGTTATTGATTGAGGATTGCGCCCTTTTAGGTAGGGGATGTCCCGCGGCTGTTCTGAGGCTTTGGACGAACATGGCAGGATCACCCATCGAGCTCTGCGGAGAGAAAGGCGTCGATGACAAATGGCAATATCTCTCAGACTCAAACTCAATACGCTTCAGGTACACTTTGCAATTATCCATTCCAACCTACTTAACATACACAGATACTTCTCTCCAAATCTTTTTCCAAGCGATTTAACAAAATCGTACTTTATATTCATTCATTTTCTGTTAATATTATAATAAAACTGCAAGAAAATAATATCAATTCTATATAAATTTACATCATAAACTACTGCTTATCATTACATAACAATTCCTTAAGTAAAAATATTTATAATATGTTTTTTTTTCTCTGAATCATGCAATTCTGGGTAATTAATAAATTTGATTCCAATTTACAGTTGATTTAGGTTAATGTTATTTCAGTTTAATAATTCTGTATTTGGACTACAAACATTTTACGTTACATGCAATATACATTGTATTTCAAATGCAATTTCCCTATAATTTAGCAATTCTATTCATTACAGAGGTGTATGCAATCTCCGAATCAACAATGTGCCCCACGTTGGGCTCCAAATATTGTTTCCCAATAATTGTTGTATAACTAATTTCCACTTGTGTTTGCATTTGAATTTACAGTTTCATAACGGCAGATAAAGCGGTCGGTGCACAAGGATTCAGGGTAGTGTGGACGGAGGTGCAGGAAGGTCCTAGTTGCGATGAGTTCCAATGCGTGAAGAGCGGTTTCTGTATTCCTGAGAAGCTGCGCTGCAATTCGGTTAACAATTGCGGGGCAGATGACAACTCCGACGAGGCCGACTGTGAGTGACACAATGGTTACTATTTTACAAAACTACTTAAGAATGTAATTTTATTTAACTTAAAGTATACATAAAGTACTTCTACTATTTCTCGTTCTCTCTATCTTTCTACTAAGTTATTACATTCAGCTTATATAAGCAAGGACAGAATATAGTTATTAATGATTATTTCAAAAGAAAGTAGTCCTACTACTTCCATTGGTGTATTATCATTTTTCTTTCGTAGGCGACTTTTCTCTTTTTGACTGTGGAACTGCTGCATGGGTGGTTTTCATCCTGTATTATTATTTCACATTCTTCTATTAATATATACGCTTAGTAATTTTACTGTTTGATTTTAATAGAAGTATACTGGACTACTTACGTTAATTTCCATTGATCCATTATTTTTTTGGTTCCTTTTTTTCTGTATATAGTTTATACTGCTCCGATCCATAAATATATAAAGCAGGTCATAGAGGCATCATCCGTAACATGCATTTATCAATTTATAAACCAAATAAGCTTCGAGCAAATTGACAAAATATACTAAAAAAAAACTAAAAATAAGTAGATTTAACTTGATAAAAGTTTTATTTAAATTGAAGGCAATAAGTATTGAATTTGGCAGATGGATAATTAATATTTTATGTATTCGAAACTAGGTTGTATATATCTATATATACATTTATGTGATGGTATATTAATTTTATGTCCATTATATCAGTTCAATGGATAAATGTGGATGGATATATGCATCATACGAGGGAGAGAGGATATTCAATTCCACACCATTCTATTCCGGTTTAGAGTCTAAATATAATTTCAAATAACCTATTCCATTCGAACTATTGATTTTATTACATCGAAAGTGACGTTTAAGTGTCAATTAAAATCTAGATTAAACTATTACGTTACGTTTTCTATTTTGTACTGGAAATACTCATACCGTATCCTTGAATATATTTCAATATAATTTCATATTTGTCAAAAACCAACGAGTGCGTTTGTCAATTGAAATGACATGTGTGTACCAAAAATATGCTTTCTTTCGGTATGATTTTTTTTTTCATATTATATACGCAATTTGTATAGGTATTAACTACGTCGAGTATTTTCATACGAATGAAAAGACATGTGTTACATTATTACATTGCGTGCGGAAATTTGTTAACTGAATACAGATTGCATTTTCATTGCCTTTATTTATGAAATACGTATAGTTTTGGGAATCCCTCGTTATAGTTTATCAATGGAATTCGATCTAAATAAATTTATTTGGTATAAACTATTTTGAATTGGTAAAATAGTTTAACAATAGTTTCGATGATCCTTGGAGAGTTAATGGGTTTATATAAGCAAATTTACATATTTATGGATCGGCAAGGCTATGTAATGTATAAGTTGGTTGGTTGGTATCTAGTGGTGGTGGCAGGGTGTTAATTTGTTCAGGTGGGTCGCGTGCGTCTGTCCGAACTGCAACCCCCGTCCTTCTCCTGCCACCACTGTTTTTGGCGGCGCTGCTGATGTTGCTGGCGTGATGCCCCCCAGAACAGCATGCTTCTCTCACGGTCACGTGAGTCTTTCTACTTTCTCATCATGTCAAACCACATTCGCAAACCAAAAAAATATAAATGACGAAACCAAAACGAGCATAAATTCATCAAAAAAAAAACAAACAAATTGTTCACGACTATCAACAAACCATCGACAACATACATTATCTTCATATCCTCCTCTATCTGTCTGTTTGTTTCTCTTTCTATGTGTATCATCATTGTCACCATGCACGCTCTTCACATAATGCATCTAACTTTAGTTTCTTTCTTTTCTTTACGTTTCGTTTCTTTATTATTTCTGTTCTGTTCTGTTCTTATCATTTTGTGACAACCTAATTATTGATTTCATCGAATACATAATTTATCAAAGTATATCAAAGAATGATTGTTGTATGTGTATTTGATAAATATGTTCATTATATTTTTATGGTATTCGTTGATAAATTGATTTACCCTTTGACCGAATTAATCATATAGATTTAATGTGTCTTGTTAATAGTTTGACATGAAAAGTTAACTTGTAACTTATAACAAAGCCAATATGATTACCGAAATTAATTTTGATAATAATACCGGTAATTTCAGAAAAGTGCACATTTTACTAATTATAACTAAAATCCGACGACTGGAAAATTATTTCCACAAATCTTCTAATAATCTTCTATAGTACGTCAAAAATAACCTGTATATTTTCATTGATGATTGTTAATGTATAAAACTTGTATTAAAACTTAATAGGTTATTGTTAATTGCCCTTTTATACAAAACATTTTCAAGTAAAAAAATCATCAGTAATTTACCGGTTAATCCAGTGGTTCCCAACCTATTTTGTTCACCACATGGCTTTCTAAATTTCTTCAGTCCCCTCTATAACATATACATAAAACTTTAGATTTATCCATTTTATAATTGTCCTCCTATGTGGCCCAAGTTGAGAAAAATTGGATTAACCGGTTTTTACTAAAATTATTTACCGGTAAACAAAAATCAAAATAAATTTGGATGGCCTTATAACTTACGTTATTCCAATATTAATATGATATAGTAAAATGTCCTTACAAGTTAACTTAAGTAACAAACTAAATGTTATATCATTACATCATCATTATCGGTTAAAGGGTTACAGGACCAATGTTGACTGATTGTAAAGATCATTTCGGTCTATCTCTTGATAATGTACGTTAGTAAACTAATGTTTGTACTTTGTAACAGGTTTCGTGGAGGAACCTCCGGAGGACTACACAGTGCTGATGGCGAGCGGCGTCGCGGCGCTGTGCATCCTGCTGCTGGTGCTCTGCATCCTCTGCCACAGGAAACGGCGCCGACGTCGACGCGGCGGACTCCACCGACCCTTCCAGCTGCCCGTCCCCGCGGGCTCGTCTCGCCATCCACCACAGCACGACCTTGGCGAACGCTTCGCAAGCGTGGACAGCGTCTGATGGTTATTATCCTGTGCCACCGCCGCCGCCAGCAATACACACCACCAGCTATATCCTTTGGATGCACGCGATTTGATCGGTTCCCAACGTCAGCAAAACGAGAGGACGAAACCAAAAAAGGATCGTACAAACAACACCACACAACGTTGTTGTCTACTGTTCCCTTGGTCGAGCACGAACAACGCATTCGGTATATCCAATAACGGAGAATGGCCTACGTATGAACAATAAGAAAGGACACCTCGAGGAGAACGATGGAAATTATATAAAGCGAAACATTGCCCGATTTTTTATACGAATGGAGATAGAAGAAGAGGAGAAAAAAAAAGCATTAACCAATTACGTAATAATAGATAGCACTTATTTGTACAGTAAGAATCGACTTCCAACTCGCGTCTATCTCTCTATCACACACACACACTCAGTTCACATGTTTTAATTAAAATATGAATATAAATTAAACAGCCCCGATTGTTACGAGGATGAAAACGTTACGAACAGAAAGAATTGAATGATGAAGGAGAAGAATTATTTAAAAAAATAATACTAATAATAAAAAAAACCAGAGACAATCTCAAACCAATCTTCCATGTAGTGAAGTAATGTTATGTAAATAAGCGAGACTATTCGAATTTAGCAAATTGTTTAAGTTTAATCATATCAGAATCACTTGACTATTCCCCCTCCTTATATTATTGTTGAACGATGCAATGATGACTATAGGAAGCAGAACACAGGAAGTCGGAAGTTGGTTAATTTCCAGATGAGGTTTTACACTATATCAAAAGTACAATAAATCAAGGCGAGGATTCCTTTTTGGCACGTCGGTTTTTGGACAATCATTCATCGCCTCGGTATTGCTGACGGTCGGCCGGTAACGGAGCTCATGGGAATATTTAGAAGAGATCGAGGAGAAGCAGGAAGAAAGAGAGAGAAAGAGAAGTATCCAGAAGCACCTCCGCAGAAGCCATCACACCCCAACACCACAACCACCAAACCAACAGAAACACCATCATCTTCCCCCCCTTAAAGAAGGATGCTCATTACATCTTAGATCGAAACTGTGCGTGAAGTCAATAAGTTGTATCTAAACGCCCGAACGGAACGGAACAATTGTGGACGCAGTTCGTCAGGCTCAAAGGGGGGAATTTTATATTAATGAAAATATATATTAAACAATAAATAGCGATTAACGGTGAATAATAAAAAAAAATATATAAGAGAAGAAGAAAACGAGGAAATAACGTAAAGAAAAATAAATATATATATACCCACCTATATATATATATATTAAAAATTAAAATAAAACGTATTTAAACAAAACAAAAAAAATATATATTAATAAAAAGTAAACTAAAAACATAATAAATCACGTGGAATTTTTAATAAATGTTAGTGTGCGATGTAAACGCGAGATGTAGTTGGACGAGGTGTTACGTAAACGGAACACAGCAGTTAGATGAAGAAGTGTTTTCTTTTTTTTGTTTCGGGTGATCACAGCGAAGCGGAGAGAGATTTTTTTTTGTAATAATAGCCAAGTGTTTCACTGCCTCGAAAATTGAGGAGAGATATATAAAAAAAAAATTGTTTTTTTGGGGGATGAATGAGTTAATAAAAAAAATGATATTCATTAATGTAAATCGCGTCGATAGAGAAGAAAAAAAATATTTAAAAAAAAGAAAATTCACACGAGGATTTTGTTTTTTTTTATATAAAGGAAATTATATAAATACGAACATAATACAAATGGAAACCCAAGAGCAAAATATAAGAAACGCAATAAATGATATAGTATATAGTATTTTGCACCAGCGCACAACAAATTGGTAATAAAAAAAGGTATTAAGAAGTATAAAAAAAAGAATAAATAACCGTAACGGAAGTGAAAGAGAATATTTTTTTTTGAAAATAAAACGCAATGTGAGGAAAGGGAGCGAACCAGTTCATAATTTTTCATCTCAAATCAATATGTCCTATCGACGTTTGTTTTTTGGTGCTCTAGAATATATAAAAAATATATATATAAATAAATAAATATGAGAAGAGGATGAAAGAAAAAAGAAAATAATGAAGAAGTAATAATATTAATGATAATTAATTTATTTTTACAACGAATTATTCAAATCTTCCTATACATAGAACATACACACACATACACAAATTGTTACATTCGGTTTCCTTTTGAATAATTTGTTAATGAAAACTTATTATGTTTACAATTTAAAACAAAAAAAAATATGATGTAAAGCGGTGACAGTGCGATGGAATTCACTTTTCAATTGTGTTCATTTGATGTTTTTTTTTTCTGTGTGCGATGAAATTGTTTATTTATTGAAGCCTAAACGAAGTTATATAAACAAAAATAATAATAATACAAAACAAAGATTATGATTTGATTATGTAACGTAATTAATTAACAAAGAATATGATGATGTTGAAGAAGAGGAAACCCAACTGCCGAGTCGTGCCGTAAACAAAATAAATTAAATTATAAAGAAGAACGAAGATGGAAACCGTACTGTGGCCGTAAAAAGCGTTGGATCTTGTGGGAATATCGATGGATGGATGGACGGAACGAAGAGCTGCATTTTTTTTCTTGTATTCCTTCCTCCTTCGCCGCCTCATTGAAACGACGACGACGACGATGATGATGATGATGATGAAAAGAAGATAATGTTATGTGAATGGTATTGGTTTCGTTTTCTGTTCTATATGTATTTATGTTTCTTCCATTTGAGAGAACCACGGTTCTCGTTTTATTTATTCTCCATTACGTTCTTTGTACTCGTTGTTACTTGCTGACTGAATAGTGTATACAATCTAGTTGGAATGGTAATTGTTTTCCCCAATTGTTACTGACCGATGATGAATCTCTTCCGCGCCCCTTCAGTTATTTTGTCTTTTGAGCGATTTGACGAAGAAGCAAAGTGAACACGTTTAGATGAGGATATAAGAAAAAAAACCGTACCGTTAGTTATTATTATATAACTCTATCGAAGGAAAAAAAAATATAAATATATATGTATATGTGAAGAAGTGTGTTATACGCGTTCAATCCTGTAGGATTTCGCAGTACGAAAGATGAAGAAGTAAGGATAATATTGGAGATTGGGTATGAAGTACTTTGTGTAGCTGTCCGTCTGTTTCATTTTGGTATTCGATCTTTGTATTTTGTACACCTTGTGCTCAGATGAACTCAGAAATAACTCAAGTGCGATTACGTGAGACACCGAAAATTGATACATTTTAAACAATTCGATTTAATAAATTTTATTCATAAACGTTATTTCAAAATCACCTTCATTACATACAAATATCCACCAAAAAATCCAATATTTAATCCAAAAAAATTAAAAAAATATAAATTAATATTAGTTTTTTTATTAAATTTTTATTATTTTTAATGTAAGTAATTAAATTTTGTTTTTTTTTTTCAAATTATTCACAAACTTTTGTATTGAAACATATTACAATAGTTTAGATTGATTCATATTATGTTGTTATTAAATAATTCCATTTAGTATTAGGAAGATTAAGAAAAAAAAGAATCTCATGTTGAGATCTTTGATAAAAAAAGTAAATTTGTGAAGTTTTTTTTTATATGAATACATGAGCACAGAAGTACAGGTTATCGAGATAGAATTCGTAAAACCCAAAATTAGTTGTCCTAAATTTAATTTAAAAAAAAAATGTTAATGAATGATTCAATAGCTTAAATTTATTTGTTGTAATAAACTATGATTATTATATAAATGTAAACTAAATTCACTCATAATAATTAGAAGAAAATATGTGTAATGATAATATTAACTGGATTAATGTATAATTTTTGAAAATCTGTTGATAACTTTGAAAGTTTAATGTATAAAATTGTTTCTTTTTTCAAAGGTTGTGTGCGAAACTTGTTAAGTAATCTTGTCAAGTAAATGTATTTGGAAACTTAGGCTTTAATATAGATGTCACAAGTACTAGTATATTTGCTCACATAATACACAGTTGACGAATTTACTTGGCAAGTAACGCGTATCTAAATGTATCAATTTGTTTGTATCTTATGATAATTATGCGCTAAACTGATTCGAACTTGATGACCGTTCAAACTAAACGTTTTTTAAAAACACACAATTACTTCGATTTTTTTTATACGTGTAAGAAAGAAATAAAGAGAAAAAAATATAAACATTCCAACCATTTTTTAAATTTAAAAACTAATACTAATATATATATATAGATAAGACTTGTTTTTTCTCTGTCTAATTGATGATTCGATTCGAAACGAAACACGAGTTTTATATATCGCCAAAAGTCTTCCTGCTTACTAAAGAAAGAAACACCATAATTCCATTTATTGTTATATTTTCTACGATACATTAGCGAAGAGCAGTGATGTTGTCTCAGGAATACTAATTAAACAAGAAGAAAGATGGATTGAAGAGGAAAATAATAACGGTAAAAAAAATACGCTTATATAGGATTATAAAAATCGATTTCGCCATTTTTTTTTATATTTCATTTTGTAACTAATTGAAAATTTTTAATAAACTAAAAAAAATAATAAACAAAACAAATTAAATAATAAGTGAATATACATAAAATAAAAACGGAAATGATTATAAAAAATACAAACTTAAGCGGTTATTAAATTCGATTCAGTTTGCGAAAAACAAGAAAAAAAATTGTTGAGTCTAGTTCATCTGAGGAAAAAAAAATTGTTTTACCGATTCCAAAACAATTAATTTCGTACGAGAACAACGAAAAATAAAGAAACTTGTATCAGATGTGTATTGAATGTATAAGTTTAGCATTTTGCGTTCGTTTTAATGTATAAATAGTGAAAGAGCTTCCTTCTACAAATATTGTGCCCATAAAACGTCTGTTTTTTCAAATGATTAATTTTGTTTTTTTATACCAGAAAACGTTGTAATTAATAGCGGCGCCCCGAAAAAAAATTTATATGAGAGAAGCCGAATTAAATTTAAAAAAAAACTTGTAATTGTGTATAAAAAAAGTATATATATATATGAAAAAAAAAGTATATTATAATAATATTAATAATAAAACAAAAAATCAAGTATATAATTGTGTGTGTGTGGAGAAATGCAATGAGTTTTATATAGGAACGTTTTTCATTAGTGCCAAAGCAAGTGAAAACTAAAGTAACTAAAACTACAACTTTTATCATATGGAGAACACCAAAAACCGTTAAGTAATTAATAATAATTGTATTAATTAAAAGAATTTAATTAATAGAATTTAATTATAAAAAGGTAATTTAATTAAAAGAGAGAAAAAAACTTGGGTATCATTGCAGTTTTCCACAGAAAAAAATAAAATAAAAAAAAAATTAAAAAAGTAGGATAATTATTTATTTTCTTTCTTATTAGATTGGTGATATATCCTAATAACTGCAACGTTTTGCCTATGCGTAACGTTTTTGTTTAGTTGATTTGTTTGTCTTTTATTCGAAACACGCTCAAAGCCAAAATGTATTCTTGTTGTTGTTATATAATTATTTTTTCATTTTGTAATTTACTTTGGACACGTAAATATTGTTGTTAGGTTTCGATTCGGATGAGAGCAAACAAGAAAAAATAACATTGGATGAGGAAGAAGTTGGAGATTGCGAGGATGCCAATTGATTGATCACGAAGACGATGAAGAGGATGACTTAATAATAATAAGGAATAATAAATCAGAGAGAAGAAAATGAAAATGAAGACACACAATTGTTATTTAGAATAAAACATTATTTTTAAATATTAACCACTCGCGAATATAGAATTATTTATATATAAATATTTATATATATATTGTATGTATGTATTCATACATTTTATGCAGTTGTACCAGTAGTGAAAGGTGTTAGTCGATGATAAAACAAAGATATTTAAAAATGATGTTGTAATCTGGGCAACTTCCGGTTATCTTTCGCGAGATGGGATAACCGGAAGTTGAGGGATGAGATTTGGGTAAACGAACGAAATCTGAGCACCGCGCGGCTTCCATATAAATAAATTTAAAAAAAAATCCACGACACGTACAACTGCGTACGAAGCACTTTGTTAACAACTTGTAGTAAAAAAATTAATAAAAAAGAAACTATACCAAAAAAAAACAACATAATAATTAATACAAACAAACAAACAAGAATTAATGAAAAACTAAGAACGAACAAAAAAAAATGAAGCATACGAGACTGGACGACACTATTACGAAGATTACATGATAATGTGTGTGTGAATTCGGCTCAATTTGTGTTATATTATTGTTTACTTTTTCTCGTTTTGTTGCTGTTACCACTTTCAACTTGTCCCGATGTGAGGAAAAGAAATGATCCAAAAGGAACGATTACTTTTTTTGTCTTTTGGTCGGAGGATCCAATCGTTTCCATAAAAAAAAATTCTTCACTTTCCGAACTTAATCCTCCTTCCAAATCCTCTGACCTTCTGGACGTTACTCTTTACTTTATTGTTGTTGTTGTTTTCTTCCATCAACCACGAAGTACTACGATCGTATTTCCAAAGAAAATATGAAACATTCTCATCCACATGAATATGTTATTTGTTAATCTTAAAAGCTGTTAAGTACTGTTAAGATATATTTAAAAAAATGATGATTGGTCGCTAAAAAAAAGTAATAAGAAAAAAACTGTAATATATTGTATCAAAAAAAAAATATGCTCACACGGCGACTAGGACGAGTTTGGATAAAAAAAAATGGACAAAAAAAACATGAATAAAAAGGATAATGTACTCCACTTACCCCAACTATTAATCATCTGTTTCTTGCCATTATTTTTATTTTATGATTTCATTTTGGTTTTGTGAATCCATATTGAAGAGCAGTGATCGAAGTAACCTGTTTCATTTTTATTGTCATATTAAACCCCAGCCATTTCTTTCCAAATTTTGTTTTTTTATATACTTTTCTTTTACATTTTTAATCCATATACTACTTACTCAATCATTATAATTCATTGAATAACTAGTGTGTCGAAGAGTAATCACCGTATTGATTTTTTGAAACTAATTTTTATTGATGATGTTTGTCATTGATATTTGCAATTTTGTAAATAGATAAGATAACACAGGAAAACTGGAAAGTTTTATTAATTTGCTTGTTACTTTATATCTTTCTTAAAAAAAACAAAGAACAATTTTCAGTTGATATAATTTCTAAATTGAGAATTACTTAATTCAATTTTGAAGTATTTAAAAAACCCTTATTCCTGAAAAAAAATAATTTTAACTAATCTTTAGAAAAAGTTAAATAATAACATTTGCTACTAAATAAATCGATAATCTGTTTTTATAATATAAAATAAATAGGTAAGTATATTACAATATTTAAGAATGATTGAGATTTATAAAACTATTAGATATTTGTCAGTTTTCCCATTCCAATTCTATTTGAGTACTTAGGCAACCAAACATACAATGAGTATATATGTTCGATACTTCAAATTACAGTAAAGTGTCGATAATCCGTGGTAATTCGGTTGAAAAACACGGTTAATGTAAACATCGCTTTTAGTTGCTTTAAAAACTTGAATATCTATGTATTCATATTAAAAGGTAATCTGTAATTTTTGATTGATTTCCTTGTAAAATTATTTACTCAATGCATATTTGCAAAGACAATTTTATAAAATAAGTAAACACTAAGACGACCGCAACGACGGTTAACCCGAACCAGATACAGTAAGTCATATCCTGATCAAGAAGCCACGGAATCCCATCGAGAACGCCTCATTGTTTATGCCAATGTGTCTCATTGACACAATGGGTAAACGGCTCACACAACTAAACGACTCAAGGAGGAAATTGACAGATGCGGAGGTCTATCTGAAAGACAATACGGCTTCAGACAGGGCAGGTCCACTATCGACGCGATCCAAGCGGTGATCAACATAGCGAAGGAAGCAAGAGATGGTACTGGAAGCAACTGAAAGCTTTGCGTCATACTGACGTTGGACGTCAAAAATGCATTCAACGCGGTTAAATGGAAAACCATATTAGAGGAAGCAAGAAAAAAAAAGGAATTGCCACGTACCTGATAAAAAATAATTAAAAGTTATCTCAGCAAGCGCTCCATAAGGATCGCGAGCGAACAGGGAGAGAAACTAATGGAGGTAAACAGCGGAGTGCCTCAGGTTTAATGTTAGGGCCTAGGAAGAGCTGGCAAGAAGGGCAAATGTAGCTTTACGCAACAACGTGCAACAAAAGTGAATGGTGGAGAGAGTCCTGAACTTTGCTCCCGAAAAAACAGAAGCGGTTTTGTTGACGGGAAGAAGGAAACTGAGACAAATAAGATTTGAGGTCTCTGGGATAGTTATTCCATCAAATACTTGGGGGTGGTAGATAGCAGACTGTCCTCTGCCCAGCACATCAGAGCAGTGGTCATCAGAGCAGCAGAGGAAACTACTGCGGTAAGCAGACTGATGCTGAAGAACGGTGGCCAGAAGCCAAACAAGAAAAGGTTGCTTTGAGTAGTGGCGCAGCCTATAATGCTGTATGCTGCTCCAATATGGGAAGATGTGATGATGGTGCAGAGCTACAGAAGGGCAATAAGGGTCTGCAGCGCTTACAGAACAATCTCTCGAGATGTAGTTCCAATAATTGCTGGAATGCCACCAATCGAACTCCTAGCCTGAGAGAGATGTGAGAGGCAAAGAGGAGTGAGTAAGGAAACTGCAGGCCTAGACAGCTGGAAAAGTGGCAGGAAAAATGTGAGAGCTCAGAGAAGGGAGCCTGGACTAGACGTTTAATCCCAGAAGTAGGACCCTGGATTTCCAGAAAACACGGCGAGTCAACATTTCATCTGAAACAAGTGCTTTCCGGGCACGGGTGCTTCAGCAAGTATCTGCACTTTATAGTAAGGAAGGAGGACGAAAAGTGCTGGTACTACGAAGAAGACGATAGCCAAGAATATACGTTCTTTGGTTGCTGCAGATGGGCGACGATGAAGCACGAGACGGAATCAAATCTCGGAGAAGTGATGGCACCAGAGACGTTCATCGGTGAGTTGTTAAAGAGCCAAAAGAAGTGGTACATCATCACAGGCTACATAGCAGGGGTGCTCTCCATTAAGGGAAATTGACGAGCGGAGGATGGTGAGAGAAAGAGAAGAAAGTGATAGTGAACACACTCTGCATTGCAGAAGTATGTGAAAACACCGGACCTGAATGCTGATGAAACAGGGGAGAGGTACCACAGTACCACGACTTCACCCGTGGTCCCTATATAAGGTTTCCTCTCCTCTACAGTAAGTTAGTGGTTTCCAAATTTGATGTTACTACTGCATGTTAGTATTAAGTCATTTTAAATTAAATTTCGAAGTGTATAAGCAATATTACAGTAATCCCTCTTTAGCGCTTCCTCGAATAAAGCTGATTCGATATTACAAAAACTAAAAAGAGCTTTAAATTAACTATATGTTATATGAGGCTTCGTTTAACGCTGTTTTGTTTAGCACTGAAACTTATTGGAACGTTAAGCTGAGTCTTACTGTATGCATATAGGATACTAAAGTGTTTTCTTATAAATAAATAAATTATTCAATTAGTTTGTTGATAAATTAATTATAACAATATTCCAGTATTTTGACAATTTTATTTGCATTTTTGTTCTAATCATTTAAAAATAATCTACAATTATTCTATTTTTA
The DNA here is from genome assembly GCF_001412225.1 of Nicrophorus vespilloides. Lineage (NCBI taxonomy): Eukaryota > Metazoa > Arthropoda > Insecta > Coleoptera > Silphidae > Nicrophorus > Nicrophorus vespilloides. Next base: position 107,687 of record NW_017098369.1, on the reverse strand, counting down.
ATATATAAAGACATTATATTAATTACATAAACCATTTATAAGCTCTATAAAAAATTGAAATAAAATAAATAATAAACATCACACGCATCTTCAATTACAACAAAAAGATAATATTACAATATATATTTTATTTTGATGTAAATATAGAGATAAAATATATAGAGACAGAAAATATTATATAATGAAGAAATGTGTACATTGAGGAATTTGATTAACTTAATTATCAATAGGTAATAAGGATTAAAACTTAATAATAAATTTTGTTTGTTGTTTTATGCTGAAATTTATCTTATACAAATTTATATATTTCATTACTTATAGTAATAAAAAGTGATAGTAATAATTACAAAATATATTAATGTACTGCATCTAGAAATATCACAAAATCTTTTATAATTTTCAAATCAAAAGGACAGAAAGTCATATGTTTTAAAGTTACTATATTTTGATAAAAAAAAATATGTTGTTTTAATTATTCAACGAATAAACAAAGAAATTATATCTTAATTATTTATTATAAACTATTGTGGCTTGTGTAGATAGGATTATCACAAAAAAATGAAGTAAAGTTCAAGAGTTTAAATTGTGAGTTTGAAAATTACAATTTGTTAACTACAACTTTTAATTAGTCATTGAAAAATTTAATAGATAATGAAAAAATATTTAATATCCTTTTTTAATCACATTATTTTATATATTATGTTATAAAACTTTTTATCCATTTAAATTACGCATAGCAAAAATTATAGAAAATTTAATGATTGTTGTCATTAGGACAATAATAATAAAATGTGATTTTGCCCAACAAAAATGTAGATTTATTATATAGATTTTATTTTTTTTCGCAGCAAGCATTTTGTGTATATAAATAATTATTTTATAGTCAATATTATATGACTTTTCAACTTTTCTGTACATTTTTTTTGTAAAGTTTGTCCTACAAAGACTTCTTGTTGTGGTATAATTGTTGAATACCAAATATATAATGTGAGTTGATGTGACTTTCAGGGTTTATTTTCTAGTAAACAAAATATTATGTAACTCTTAATTAGCAATTGACAATGAGTGTTTTGCTTGGAATGACTTCTGGTTATGGTACTGAACAAATCCTTAAAAAAAACAATGTTTTACAATCTTCTATTGCATTTGGTTCTTTTGTGTCTGGACTGAAGTTCCTTGCAGGATGGCGTCGTGAAGGTGACGGAGGTATCGAAGATAGTCTTCATGGAAGCAGCTGCGGTCTCCCTGACGCTCACGCGATACCTGCATTCGAACTGCAGATCGTATATATCAAAGTGGGAGCCCTGGAACAGAGAAATACGAGATCCGTTGAAAGAGGACGAAGAAGAAGTAGTGGGTATAAGTATTTGAATATTTTTACTTTTGTGGTGGCAGCCAATTTCAGATGCGGAGCGTAATGGTCGTTGTTGCTTTTACACGGACCACTCCACCAAACAATGGTGTATTTGACGGGAGAGCTCTTTGCTTTCCAAACAATGCGTGCCTTTAAATCGCCCTGCGACCAAAACAACTTCTGCAATTGAAGGTCCTCGACTCGCCTAGGCGACTGCGGATTCAAATGGATCAAGTTCTCCGTCGCTGAAATCAACCGACAAACGACACACATAATAATAATAATAAGAATAATATTCGTAATTAAACATGCTTCGAGTGCAATAACACTTTAGGTTTTTTCGCATTCATAAACGAACCACACTCATTTCTCATATGCACTTATATTTTATATTATACTCATAACGAACAGTTCAAGATCACATAAATTTACTTTCCCACCATTTGTAGCAATCATTTGCATAGTCCGGTTTCAATTATTCCGGATTAACTATAGTCTGCTTTGAAAATTTTAAAACAATCTAAATTTTAGCGAAAATTAATTTATTCAAAATTAGTACCCAAAATTGTATTTCACTTTATACAGTCAAGTCTCATTTTTTTTTGGGTTTATTAAGTTCCTCAATTAGTATGGATTCAAACAGTCCGGGATATTGATAGCTACCCGCACTATGCAAGTTATTGTTGTAGTACAAAGACAATTTTTTTTTATCATATTACAATACGTTAAAAAGGATATACTTTATTGATCATTGGATCTCACTAAAATACAATTATAATAAGTTGAATAATTGAAATCTGTTTAAATTTCTAATAACAGGTAATGATAACAAAGACAATTAATTATTCAAAAACGACTTTCAGAAAAAAAAATGCCTTGAAAAGTAGTCACAATATGAATTTTTTTGACGACATCATTGTAAGTTTATTCGAATATGTACGTACGATATTGAACGTAGAAAGGTACAGATAAAAAGAAAATGTAACTGAAAAATAACGATTTTTGTATGTCTTCATGTTTTATTAAATTCTAATGTAAACACTGTAATTCAAATAGAGAAGAAAAAAAACTAATAATTACTAAACATTATTGCTTAATTAAAATATAAATTAAAATATAAAATGTTTTATTCAATCATTTCTATTTACTTTAATAAATATTTGAATCAAATTTATAGGCGACGATAAAATATTGCTTCATAAAAATATTACAAACATAAATTATTACAATTTGATTTTATCTTCGTATTTACATGTTATTTATTAATTTCTACCTAGTTCAATAGATATCATAATTCATTTTATGGGAATTTTCCAATTAACTAATCTCTATGAGGCGGAACTGAACGTCTATTGTTGTAAAGATTCATTATTATTTTCAATTAACTTTAAAATAACGGTGAAAATAGTAAATTTCAATTACGGTGAAACTTCGCTTCACAAGAATTTTCACAAGATTAGCAAGAATTTCGAGCAAAATAAATTGTAAGAAAAATGACTCGCTTAACAACCGACGTTTCGTATAACGAGTGACGATAAGAAGAGTAGTCCCGGATTGTGCGCCTGCTACATCATTTTCAAAACTAGTGCATGCATATTATGTGTATATTTTGAAAATATAAAAAATATTGGGAAATAGTTCCTGGTGTTAGTAGTCATCTAGTTTAATCTTAGTGTTGTTTGATTTTTCCAAACTTGTGTTTGAACTTGTTATTTGTATTTTTTTTTGTACAAAATTTACTCTCCGATAGCAATAGCCAAAGAATAAAAATAATCATACATATGTTAAGCAAAACTATTATAAATAACACCGAGTTTTTCGGCATAGATCGCATTATCGTATTTTATATTAGTTTACAATACGGATTTTTTTTTCATAAATTTGGTAATTCTGGAACGGATTATGCTCGTTAAGCAAAGTTCCACTGTATATAATCATCTTACATGTAATTAGAAGTTTTCATCACATAAATATGAAAAGACATAATGACAAGAAACTGCAAATATTTTTCTAATTACACTAATTTTTTTAATCAATGTTTTATGATTGTGAATTTTTATACCCTTTATAGAAACTATAGAATAATTTCATAAACAGCAGTACGATTGTAGAATTATTGAATTAATATCTAATTTCGTCTTAGATTCAATATAAATAATTAACTTTTTTAATCTGTTAAAGTTACTCAATCAACTTAATTCATGAAATCTTATAGAACTGAATGACCTTTATTTGATCTGTAAATCAATTTTGATTAAGAAAATCCGTTAAAATTATACTTTTTCTTTAATTATGTATAAATACTTACAATTTATGCAATGAAAAATGACTTTTTAAATGGTTATTTTTTGTTTATATCTATATTTCATCCGTTAAATGTTAATGGATGAAATATAGATTTTTTTTTATTTATAATTACTTTAAAATTCATAATTAGCAATGAAAAATAATTTCTATAATATACCAATTCTAAAAAAAAGAAAAACAAAAATGTGCATAATTTTCATATTAATATTTTATGTTACTCAAGTAATATTTCATTACACATTAATTATTGTCATTAATCGTACAATACTCTCAATACATTTCTTTATAAGTTGAAACAAATATACAAATTAGAATATTTAAATTTTAATTAAATTAATTATAATCACATAAAGATACAAACCTTTGGCCAGATATATTTTATTAATTCTATACATTTTATTGTTATATTTTTCATTTATTCATGATTTAAGTTCTGTTTTAGATAAAATATATGATTAATTACTATTTAATTATTAATGTTTATAATATGATAATTTATAATAATAAAGTTTACTCACCATTGGAATAATAAGTTGTATTCAATATCAATCCGGACTTCTCTCCCCTTAAAATCTCTTTCCCATACTGAACAAGGGCCTGTACTTGCAAGAAATACAATGAATCCATCTCCAGGTTGTTTATTATGAAATGCGTTTGATCCTGAAAGTATCATCATTGTTTCCACCTTATTAATAATACGTGAAAACGATACGGACTAATGGATTTAACAGGGAGTGTTAGGTTTCCGAAAATAGGGCTCTTTTGTTATCAGGTGTATATAAGGATGGGATCCTGGACCAAAGGGCATCAGTTCATTGCAACCTGTACAACCATGTTCAAGTCTACAGTAACAGTAAGTCACCAATATTTATAATATTATTATTTATCATAAAATTAATTACTAATAACAAATATATTTTATAATATGTTGATTTTGTCTTAATTAATTGATTTGATTTAGTTCATCGTTATTCTCTGCGTGGTCTCGATTGGAGCCAACAGGTTTTGGGAGAAGAGCGATTTGATGAAGTGGAACGAAAAAACTAAGAACTTGCCCAACTTTTCGCAAGATTGCGACGATTCATTAGGAGATTGTCCCAACGAAATTAGCCATATGGAGTTTAAACGCAAACAAAATCCCAAGACTTTGGTCCTCTCCGATCTTCCGGTAAACTATCAAACAATTTCCTTCGAAACTTCTACCATTAATTTAAATTAATTATTTAGAGAGAAGACCCGATGTTCAAATATCTGCCAACTTCTCAACCCGAGGAAAACCAATGCTCTTGCGGAAGGGAAAACAGATTCGTCGACCTGGGACCCAACACTTATCCCAGGTAATTATACTAAGACTATGTAATGTTGTTATTTTTTGTTATCGTTGTTGTACAGATATATTGCTGATATGGTTTGCAATGCTGGAGGATGCGGTATTTACTCTTGCCGCCCGAAGACCTACAAACTTTGGGTGATGAAGAGACGTACCTCTGGAGCATCCGCCTTCTCCGATTTGGACCCAATTCCGATGGAGCTTAGAGCAAACTGGAGCGGATTAGGAGTTCTGGTTACAGTGGATTGCGAATGCGGACTTTAAATACTATTATATATTATAAACTTGTATACCCTTTGGATTTAAAATAAACGTAACTGTGTGAAGCAAATTGAATTATGTAATTATTACCTTCGGAACAGTTTGCTGCAGCACCAAAACAGAATCCAAAGCTGTGGCCCCATGCAAACGTCTGCTCCAAAAGACCTTGTACTTCTGAATGGGAAGATCGGAGTAAGGTGGTGTCCACTTTAGTTCTGCGTGAAGAGATCCGTTGATGGTCCACAGTGGTCCAACTATCACGCTCTGTGGTGCCTTAGGAGGTTTTGGACCTGTAAAATTGAAGGTTTTGTTTATTTCAAGAGAAACGGATGTTAAATGATTGAGGAATTCGTTACCTGCTTGCGCTATGTATTGGATCGGATCGGAGAATCCCTTTGTGCCGTTCGTGTTGACTGCTGCTATTCTGAATTGATACCATCTGCCTGGTCTCACGATGTGCTTCAATAAAGCACCGGCCTTCGTCGATCTGTAACACAGATTCCACTCGCCCATGTGGCTTTCGGTGAAGTACTTTCCCGGATGGTGACGCTCCTCTATTACGTAGAGCACACGGTTCGCCGACACTTTCTTCGCCTTCCATTCCACGAATAACGAGCGCTTCTTTCGCGCCCTGATCACTATATCCGATGGAAGTTCTGGTAATCCTAAAAAAAACACACAATTCCATACTTCAATTAACAATAATATTAATCCAATTTATTGCAATAATCATAAAAAGTTCTTGAATCATTAACATTTGCTAGTCCACCAATTAGTTATGTAATTATATTAGAATAATGATCAAGTACATACAATTACAATTTATATAATTAATGGTATAAATAAAATCTTTTTGTTCAAAGAAACGTAATATATTTATAGATTGAAGAGTATCTAACAAAATACAAGAAAAATATTTTTGAGAATCAATACTTTTGGTATAATTATTTGATGTTAATTAGCAAATAGTATTCAAGTAGTGCAATTATTTATTTTTAGAGACTTATCATTAGAAGAAAGCTGTGACTAACTATCAATTTAACAATTTGAGGTCAATAAGTTACACTTCCTGTTGCATTTATATTTAATGTCAAACTACTTTAGCTTAGTCTAAGTAGCATAATGAAATTTCTACTTTATAATCACTTATAGATTCTTATTCTATCTTATATAATTGACAGGTATATTGACATATAGAGATTATTAAAAGAAAGTTACGAGTGAAAATCAATGACAAAAATTCTTGTTCAGAAGAATTGAATATCAATAGTATGGTTCAAGTTTCATAAACATTTGTACTTATTTCATCTGCAAAAATTAATGAATTAGTTAGTTTTCAGGATCTGTACTACTCATAAGTGAAGTAATTGCAAAATTACATTGCATTGCATTGTTGGAAGAATGTTAAGTTTTATGTAAAACTATTTATATATTACATTAAATATATGAAATAATAGCAGTGGATATTGAATACCAATTTTTCGAACATAAATTATATTTTTCTTTTCCTTTATTTTGATGTGTTTAGTTAGTCCGGTTCCACGATTAGTCCGGTTTCAAACAGTCCGGGATATTGGCGGTCTACAATTAAACATTTGCAAATGTAATGTCTAGTCAAATATAATGGTAATGGAGAGTCATCGTTAGAAGAATGTTAGTAGCGTTGAGGATCAATACCATAAGAAAATGTGTTGGCTGTTATGGTTTCGATGGATAAGAAGACTATTGAAGTACACTCGGTGCTCCTCGATTTAATGGGGGTTCCGTTGGGAGCAGCGCAAGAGCATGTCATGTATAAATAAGTAAATCCTCGTTGTACAAGTTTTTTTCTTGTCGGCGTTTCGAGAACCGAGCGAAGAAAAAAAAACGGTTGTAAAGAATCCAAGTACCGCCACTGATGATGTAGTTAATCAGTTGTATTGAATAAGGATAAGAAAACAAGAAGAATAAGACGAAGAAGAACCTCCTCCTTCTTCTTCTTATTCTTGGAGGTGGAGGAGGATGGGGAGAGAGAGAGAGTTATAACGCACAGGAGGTTGGCAGGAAAAAGGACGAGAAAAAGGAATGGTGCATCTCGAGTCGGGAGGGACGGAGCGAGAGGACGAAAAGAGAGATCACCGTTGTTGCGTGGTCCGGTGGGGCTCTTCGCAAATAAATTTCACCAATATTGAATTACCAATGGCCTAAATGTATGACAGACCACCAAGGATTCAGAATTTATTATAATTACGTCGACGATTTGTGAATACCAAAGCGGTCTCGAAACGCAACCGATTATTAAACGGCGAACTTGATGGCTTGTTTCGTGCCGTCGTCATTATGTAATCTCTTCCACTCTTCGTCTTTCTCTCTCTCCGTTTCTCGTCCTTCTCTCATCTCTCTCTCTAGGCGAGAGCAAGTGTGTATGTGTGTATTGGAAGATGTCAATACATTTTCGCATGCCTCATCAGTCGGCAATTTACGGCAAATTATTAAATGCATGAGGTCTTAATGGCTTAATAAATACCTACTGCGAAACCGACGCACTGCCTTCTTCCAGGTACACCCGTTTTCATTTTAATTGCTTTTTAATACAAAATACTATTCCTCTTCCAATAACAAACCTTATTATTCCTACCATCGACCATCCACGATCTACCATCTTCCATCCATCCACAATTCACCGTACGCAGCAATTTTCTCGCATCCATTAGAATAATCGTGCAATTGCTACAGCCGCTTTATTTGTGTCCTGAGCCGTTTTCAAATTAAAACTTAATCTCGCGAAAATGATTCTGCGCGTAATTATATGCATTACACGTAAGAAACCCATAAATATTAATTATTTTTGTAGATCCTTCTTAAGAGGTGTGCGTGAAGCGATGGATGCGTGGAATGTAATGATGGAAAGAAACATGATTGAAAAATTACACATTTCATAGCTCGTTAGCTTCTGGTGTAAATTGAAAGCGAACTATGCGAATCTATTATGATAAAAAATATACAGTTCTTAATAATCTATACTTCATGAATGAAAATACCAGATTTAACATTCCAAAAACAGGCAACTTCTATACAACAATATAAAATCTCTTATCGATTTTAGTAAACTATTTATTTCGGCTATTCTAAGAGAAATAGAGATTTATAAAGTTAATAATATTGATAATTTTAATAATATTATCACAATAGAAACATTAATTTCATATTAATGTCATATTTTCAATTAGTATTAAATTTCATTACATAAATTTCTTGTATGTTATGTCCTGTGTATACATTAAATATAATTTAAATCTTATACATTTTTTGTTAAATTTGTAGAATTAGATTTTTTTAATGTCTACTTTCAAAATTAAAACAATAGTTTGAACTATTATAAAAAAAGGAAATCTGAACTTTATCTACAAATATTTTTGTATTTCTATAGTAATTTCATATAAGTATTTATAAACACAAAGATTTGTAATTATTTATTTAAATACTGATTAAAAATACAATTGGATTGATGAGTTTATGTGAATAATTAAATAGACAATTATTTTTAAATTAAAGAAGATTTATGAATGCTCATAAAAGTGAACTATTAATACATTCCATATTTATACCAATTGATAATGAAACTCAATTATCGCATCTCCACTTTTTCATTATGATTTATATTATTTAAACGAGGCAAATGAGAAGTGAACTGCCAGGAATCCCAAGGCTGCATCATATAATTTGGGAACATTTTATGGGTTGCTGCCTTCGAACCGAGCTAATTATTATGAATCACATGCAAAGAGATCAACAATAAGTACCACGAAACACGTACTTAATTATGCATTGTTTCGGAATTTTCTTTGCATGACTATGTGTGTGTGTATTTTGTCTTTTCGGTGCGTTTTCTGTTGAGAAATCGCGAAAGTTCCCAGATGCATTAACTAAATACGCAATTATAAGAGAAATGAGAATAACTGGGGGGATCGACTTTTATGGTAATTGATTCTTCTACGGGAACAATAGGAATTACCATCACGACTCACTGCTTCGCCTGAGAACCGGTGCAGAATCTCAAGGACGTATTTGGAATTATAATAATTATTATTGTTGTTGTGATTAACGTACATTTTTTTCAAGATATTTCATGAGTGTTCATGAAATTATATAGACGAGAAACATGCTGTTGACATTTGTATTAATATATCAAAAGTTTACAGTTAATGTTCGATTAACGTACAAAAAGTGCAGTACCTTAAACGAATGTGCGTTATGAACGTACACTATATTGCCAAACTTATGCATCATAAGTCCTCATCTTAATATATCAAAATACTCAAAATTATTTAAAAAATAATACCATATGAATATAATGTGCACAGACTGTTTTCATTGTACGTTCGTGCGACTATATGAAGATGTCAATACATTTGCGTATGCCACATTAGTCGACAATTTGAATATGAATATGTATTTTTTTAAATTATCTATGTATTATCGAAAAAACGTTAAAAAAGAACTACGTTACCATCTATATTATGTGAATCACAGTAAATTTATTTGCATGATGAGATTGGTTTCTCAAAAGGCAACGTACCCAGAAGGTATACCTACCAGTAATCACGTGTGTTCAATTTACATTTGTTGGCAACTGTGACGCCACTGCGTCGGGTGTAACTGATTGATTTTCAGCAAGTTAATGAAACAGGTTTAGATATCAAAATAATGGCCCAGTTCTTTTTCCCCATCGTCCGTCCTCCGTTCTTTTTTTTGTGCTTTTCGTTTCTCTTTCGCCTCCTACCTTTTTTTTCTCTCTTCTTTTTCTTCTTCCTCACTCCACCTCTTCGATGTGAGGCACTCGGAATCGCAATAGGACCACCGGCTTACACGCCATCATTACGTAACATGTCAATATACATCAAGTCAGTGCCTTTTATGTTGTTCCACTCAATTTGATCGAGCCGATTTCTTCTACCCAAACCCACCTCTCTCTCTCTCTCCTCCACCTCCTCATTCTCCTCTTCTTATTCTTCTTCAGCGCAGAAATTAACGGACCAGGAAGATGACTTTTGTAAAACGAAATAACCACGAACGTTCACTAATTGCTTCGCAATATTTCTCATACAACTTTTTTTAATGAAGTTGCATCAGTTACATTATTATACTATAAAGTTTAATTATTGTATTCTTAATCACACGTCATCTAGTACAGATATTGTACAATTACAAGAAAATGTATTTAGAAAGCATTGAATATTTTTATTAACGTACATTTTGTAAAGATATTAAATAAGCACGGTGTTGATTTGTAGTCCTATATAAATCATTTTTCAAATATAGTAAATGTTCGGTTAACATATATAATATATACTTTAATTGAAATAATTTCCGTATAAACGTATGTATATATGGCCTTTGTGTAATTTTTTCTCTTTGTTTATACTTACGTACTTGTTAATGTAAGATAAACACTTTTTTTTTATAATTATTAATTTACTTTGATCAATTTATTGAGTTCTGTTATTGTTCTTATTAAAGTTTATAGTCAAATATAAATCATTTTTGAAATATAGTAAATGTTCAGTTAACGCACATAGTATGTACGTTAATCGAATAATGAATTACCATATAAACATATGTATTTACGTCTTTTGAGCAAATTTGTCTCTTGGTTTACACTCACTAATCATCGTCAAGTAAACACATTTTTTTTATAATTATAAATTTTCTTTCAAATTAGTATTCAAGTACACGTTCTATTTTAAATATATTTTTTGTGTACAAGTTTTCATTATTTATTTTTTCATGACTTACCTGGTGCATTATTTAAATTAAGTGCTGACTGACAAGTAATGCCACACTTATGTCTGCAACACTTCGTGGTTTTTGGACAATCCGTGTCGACTTTGCACGTGTTCATGCATACAGCTGCGAAGGGGGAAAGGGTTGAGCCCTCCGGGTACAAGAGGTTTGGGCACGCGCCAGGTTTCTCTGAACCCTTCTGCAAACAACTTTTCACACACTGAAACCAACAAAAAAAAAACATGATTAAAACCACATGTCGATATCTTCATTACATTACTTAAATTTCATAAATCCAATACTTTGTTAAAAATATGAGTTAAACTAATTACAAATAAAATTAAATTAAAATAATAATATTTTTTAGAATTATACAGAAATACCAAGTATAGTCCGAGTTTCCACAATATCTAGGAGTAAATTGAAATTTTCAAACCGGAATATTCTGAATCCGGACTATGCAAGATACTGCTGTAATTTGAATTTATGTCAGTTTATTGTTATATACTTCAAAGAATGAATCGTGTATATTGTTCAATAATCAGTAAAAGAAATTAAGTTAAATAGAATAAAATAATACAGTTTTTAAATAAACTAAAAAATCTAGCTAATATATGGAAAATAAGTTTATATAACTTTATTATAATTTCAGTAAAACATATTATAAATCAATTATCAATATAAAAAGTATAATCATTGAATTATTTAATAATTTAATTCTAAGCAGCTTAAGAATTTAACTCCGGAAATGTTTCAAATTAAAAGATCTATCCTTAAGATTTGATTGAATCCTTAAGTTATTGATTATTATCTTGTAACTAAGGGAAATTGCGGGTTTTTAATTGAAATAATTTAGTTACAATAAATTGTAAATTTAATATTTCAAATAAATTGAAAAGAGTAATTAATGTTATTTTATGTTTTCATGAAACATATGTTAACTTTCACTTTTAATTGTATAACATAGGTGATATTTGTTAATTTATTTTAATTGAGATTAATGAGAAGAAATAGGGAAACGAACAGTGAGTAATTAAGAGAAATACATTGATATTCTTAATAAATTTATGAACGTCGTATCACGAGATAAGAACAATTATTAATTAATATCGGAATCATTACCAGTAACTGGTTTTCGTGGATGATGCGAGATTCTGCAAGAGTTAGAGTGGATTTTCACGCCCATCGGACGTCGGATCTCACCCGTAAAATGCATCAATAGCATTTTACGATTATTTTTCTCCCTTTTCCCCGCCGTATTTCTCGTTATATCCATACCATACGTACGTATGTATACTTTTACATTTCTTTCGCATCATCCTCTCCTTCAGTCCACTTTTATTCATCCCCGATCCAATCCTCCTCAGTGCGAACGCTAATTACGCGAAGAATGCGGTATGTATTTCAGTAATTTTACGGAGCCGCGTGGCGGAATAACGATATTTAGAACTTATGCAACCGGCAATCTTGTGCAATCTTCTATATTTTATTTACTTTATTGCGAACCGCCTCGCATTACCACCTATCAATTAAAAAAACGGGCAATTCCGTCGGGCTCTTCTCATCTCTGTTCTTTCGACTTCTATGGATCATAATTTATATAATACACATATACGCACAGACTCGTGCACGGTGTTATGCGAAAATGGAGTTTCTTCTTGGAATGGCAATTAATTCGTACACATACACATACCGAACATTGGCTCCAACAATGAGAGGAGTCCATATAAGTCTCTTCGTGGAGAGTATACATTGCTCATTTTATTGGGTTGACGGCCTTCGATCATTAAAAACATACTTGTACCATGCATCGATTTAGTAAATCTACATATAACATAAGAGTACTATTGTACTTTACATTTATACAAGACAATACCTATTTGATTTATTGTAAAGCCATTATCATATACTGAACATGAGTTGAAATTACATTTCTGTTTTGTAATTGAAAAAGTTATAGGTGTATTAGATCATTAAAAACATACTTTATTGCATTTTTTTCTTTAATACCAAATTGATATATGAGAAATTATTTTTTTACTTTATAAATTATTGTGTTGACATGAAAGTAATTACCGTTTTCACAATAGATTTCTTCCTTCTGTCATTTCAAAGATGTCTCTTTTAGCTTTCTTAGGAAGCTAATTTTGTTTGCAGCTGTTAGTTTAGAGTAAATTATAGTAAATAGTTAAACTAATATCATAGAACTTGTAGCCCTTATCAACAATATCTGAACCAAGTTCGATTTTTGATCATCATAATTAGTGAAAGTTTTACCATTAAAAGAGATTTGCAAACTTAGAAATAAATGATACCTCAGATTATCAGGGTAATATGGCGGCCTTACTTCCCAACAAGTTCCAATAATTTTCCACAAGTTACCAAAGGTGTATGAGGATTTGAATTGTTTTTTTGTCATATTCCTTTAGTTGCTTCTTCCAATTTCATTAGATGTTGACAGTAAACATATCAATTAATCATTTGGTTGCAGCTCAGAATATGTAGTTTATGCTGGTTCATCACACACAACATCCCTCAAATGGAAAAAGGAAAAAAACATAACATAATAGAAGTTCTTCAAAATAAAAATAAAGCTATTATAATTATAGGAAGATCTCGTTTAGCGCTTTAGATGCGTTTCTGAGACAGAGAGCTAAACGAAGCAACACATAGCAAATAAGGAAATGAGAACACGCGACCAAAAATAAACAAATTTTACTTTAATTTTAAGTAATTTGTATTGTAATATAGGTTTTATATAACACAAACATTTGAAATATTAAGTTTATTTTTGTGCTGAAGATCTTGGCTCTTCTGATATTTTTTTGGCTATAAAATTCATTAAGCAAATGTTGTAAACTGACGATCACACAACTTGATCAACGATTTCGGTTATAGTTTCTAAACTTTTTCTAAGACAATCTGTAGCACGTTCTTTTGGTTAATCGTCTTCAGAATCACTAATTTCACGTTCTTTAATTCCTTGTTCTGCCAGTTCTTGAAGGTTGTCATTGGCTCTCACCAGAAACCTGCAGTAACTCCTTAATATCCTGCTTGTCTACATCTCAAACAAGCATAGATTCTGTGAAAGGATAGTGCTACGAATTCGTGTCTAAAGTAGGACTTTCTGTATATGTTACTATGGTTTCAGTTTTTGAACAATCCTTAGGCAAAATGTAAGTTTAATGTTCGAGGTTCCACTTTACAAGAATTTGAAAGAAATAGTATAAAATGTAATAGAGAGAAACAAAAAACATCACCACTTAGAATTGAAAAGTAAATAAAAATTTCATTTTTTTTTTAAGAATAACACAATAATAATTAAATAATATAAATTATTAGTATAATATGAAACAGGACAAAAATATATTTATTTTATAATAAAATTACCAAAATTCATTTATTACATTTATTTTTCTTCAATTTACTATTGTTTATTTCATATTAATAAGTAAAGATTTTCACATATTTCTAAAATTAGATTAATTGTGATTAATAATTCAAAAGAAATTTTAGAAAAATGTGTTAATTTTTTCAAAATTTAATTTATTCCTGAATATTGAAAATAAGTTTTAATATCTAAAATTACTAGAAAATATCAACCAATATAGTCTGTAAACATATTGATTGATTTATAATTGTAATGAAAAGAAGGAATAAAAACTTTACATGAAATAGCATGACACCACTCTCGTTCGCTTTCAATAATATCCTATCAACTCACCATTCACTACGCCTGCAAAGAACTTTTTGACATGAGATTAATATTTATGATCGTACGTTTATCCAGTCATAAATTAAAGAAAGCCGCAATTAATCGCAATAAAGTTATTTGAATTTATAATTGAATTACAGCTTAAATTAACGTTTTGCAAGTCGACATCATACACGTTTCTACTCAGTCTTTCATTTCATATTGACTTTTTTTTTGTCAGCAGAAATGTGATGTAACTCGTTACTTATAGAATCCGGCCGGCCTTTTCTAATACGAACAAGTCGGCTATACCGTATCGATTGATTTTATTTGAATTATGTAACAGTTTAATGGGAAACAGTTAGGGCGATTTAGATTCATCATACTGTTTTTTTTTTTGTGAATGTCGTGTCTTTGCTGCTTCGACAAAAAATAAACTATGGCACATACAATTGTGGATCTTAAAGAAATGTACACTCCTTTGATGGATTTACAAAACAATAATTCATTTTTTTTTATAATATATAAGATAAATTGAGTCAGTTTTTAATAAAAGCAAAAAGAGTTCATAGCAAATTGGACTTATTATAAGTATTTTAATAAAACTAAAAATAAATAGAAAAGAAAATCAAAGATTTTTTTTTGTTAAAATCAGTAATTATTATCAGGATTTGAGATTTTCATTGATATTTCATTGAAAAGCTAATAAAAAGCAATATAACTCGCATAGTCCGCTTTATCAAATTAATAATAAATATTTTAAACTTAATTATTTTTAAAATTTACTTTTTATTCAATTTTCGAAGAAGAAAACTAGTTTATTTAAAAAAAAATGATTTAATGGGAATAAACATTCCTGAAATAATATGAATTACTGTATACTTTATGAAACATGATAAAATGTTTGAATTTGTCACAATACTACTTATGGGTCAAAATGACCCATTTATGAAATATTACAAAAATCATTTGTTTTAAATGATTGATTTTTACAATAAAATTATTATTTATTATTTAAAAATTGTTGTGTTTCAATAGTCATTTTAAGCTGCATGATATTTGCAATCAGAATTCTAAAATTTCGGGAAATCTTTTAGTAGCACGTTCGCTCATTCATATATGGTTCACACAACACACGTCATACTTATTTTATCGAGGAATACCTAAAATTCCTCTTTCCCAATGGTGAGGATTCATATATAACTGTTGATAGCAGCGACATTCAATGCTTTAGTCTCATTATAGAAATGAATGATATCATTTTTTTTTCTATTTTTATTGACAGTATTAGTGTGGTGCAAACTGGATATCAGATTGACATGGGTCAATTTGACCCGAAATACAATCTACAATAAAATAAGTACCTCTCGGCGCGACTGCTTTGCTCCTACTGAAAAGTGTCATAGAAAATACTGGAATAACTAGAATAGTTCAACCTCCTCTATATTAGATGGGTCACTCTGACCCATCCGCGGTACTTACGGGTTAAGTCAATTTATTAAAATGTTACCTAATATATGATTATAAATAACTATTTATGATTGAGTAATTTGATGCATAATCCGTATAGTGTACGTGTGAATTGATATGTTATTAATAATGTGTAGTGCGAATCCACCTATATTTCTTGTTGTATGTTATAATCGATCCGTTACCTCCTCTAATGTTTTAATCATACTTTGAAATATCATTTTCAATTTAATATAAAATATATCTCAATAGTTATAATAATATGTTTCCATACACTTTCAAGTATTATAAAACATCCTCGATTATAAAGGAATGTGTTTAGGTGGGTAGTCAGTATATTCAATATAAGCAAAGAGTTTGATAGTTGAATGTTATAAAGCAATTCGCTGGCATCATACAGCCAGTTTACATATTTTTCTCCTTTGCCCCTCGAGCGCATGACTCGTTTTATAATTTAACAATTTAATTAAAATATAAATTGAATCGCATTGAAATGGGGCACTTTATTACGTATTAAATCGAAGGAGCCTAAGAATAAGAAAAAGTATGCATCGTGCATCATGTTCTTACGCGCGTTACCCTCCATGTGTTTCTTATGGTCATCTCATCTTTACCGGAGAGCCACAAGTGTTCCCTCCCCATCCACACTTAATTTGTAACCATCTCGTATGTCATTATTAATGCCTTCTACTATTAATTTCTGTGTGTCTACTTTTTGTTTGATTTTTTATTTGCTGGAGCCGTTGCCGGCCTCAAGATTTATGGACATTTGATGAAAATGCACGAAGCAAAGAACGATGACGCGAAGAGGAGTCGGCGCTCATCTTCTTCTTCATCATCATCAGGATGATCATCATCCTCTTCTTCTACTCTTCATCTTCTTCTTGTTGCGGCCAATCGCTGAACGTAAAACTCGTCTTGCCATTTATGACGTTTTCTAAGTTATAACTGCCAGTTATTTATTGTTCAAACGCATTCTTCAGCGGTTGACCGTCCGCGGCCGGTGGAAATTAACACACATTCGTCTGTGAATTTTCTCACATTATTTATAGCAGAGCAAATAATGTCTCCACATTCCACGCTAAACCTATACAAAATGAGTTTTTCTTTTTTTTGCTCTTATAAGAAATTCCTTTACTTTAAAACAAGGATATCTTTTATAAATACGTATAAAATTTATTATATATAATCTGATATAATTAATTTAAATTTACATATAAAAATATTAAAAGGCGTTTACACACTACATTATTTTAGATATGAGTAAAATTCAACAAAATAATAAAAAAAAATACATTTATCTAATATTTCTAATCGTTACCTCCAACATCCTGGACTGTTTGAAAGCGGACTAATCGAGGAACTAAATACACAAAAATATTCTTATACCAACAAATCTCTATGTCTGGGATCGGTAAACGCCAAATGGGGTATGGGTTTTGGTGCAAGGGAAACCATGACATGGATAAATTTGATCCGAAATACAATCTACAATAAAATAAGTTCCTCTCAGCGCGAGAAAAATTACATTGATCTAGTATTTCTAATCGGTTCCTCCAACATCCTGGACTGTTTGAAAGCGGACTAATCGAGAAACTAAATACACAAAAAGAGTCCTATACAAACAAATCTCAATGTCTGGACTCGGTAAAACCCTAAATGGGATATAAATAAATAATTTGGGGTAATAAGGACTTTTAGTAAATAAAATTCCTTGTAAACAATATTTTTGTATGTATAAATTTTATTTTAAAATTTATTTTAATTTTGTTCAAAATTTAGTTTTTTAGAATTTTTCAAACCGAAATATAGTGAATCCAAACTGATCGAAGCAGCACTATGGGAGGTATTTTAATTGAAACTACTATATATCGCAATAAGTTGCATAGTCCGTTTTTTTAAACGACTAATAAAATAAATAAATTACTTAGTTATTGAAAGAAAATCTTAACCTTTTTGATTTTATTGTTATATTTGGCTTATTTTCTATAAAATTTTGAATTATTATAAGTTATACAATAATAAAACAAATACAATAATTAAATGCTTTCAAAAAATAAAAGATGGTATATTTGACTCCATTATGAAAAAAAAAAACGATCATTTCTGATTAAAAAATATTGTGTGTACAGTTTTTTGAGAATTAATTTGTTGCTCAAATAAAATGTGGGTTGTTTAGAAGTTTTCAAACTCGGATATAGTGAAGCCGGACTAATCGAAGCTGCACTATGACAGTTATTAATTTTTAATATACTACTATATATCATACTAACTTGCACAGTCCTGTTTTTTAATCAGTAATAAACGAAATAAATTACTTATTTATTAATAATAATAGTAAAAAACTTAATGTGATTTAATGTATCAATTAATAAACTTGCTAATTTTATTGTTTTTTTTCTCTCTTATTTTCTATTAAATGATCTCATATTATAATATTTCTAAATAATACAATAATTCGCATAGTCCGTTTTTTTTTAAATCAACAATATAAAATTAGTTTTTTTTGAACCAATACAGGAACTAAATGCGTAAAAAAATATTAAAGAAACTTGACTGCATTAAGAAAAAAAAAATGATTAAAAATAATTATGTGTATTTTTTTATAATTTCTTTTTATTTTGCTGAAATAACAATTTATTTTAAATGCGGACTAATAGAAGCCGCACTATGCGAAGTATACTGTATAAGTTACTATATAATGTAATAACTCGCGTAGTCCGTTTTTAGATTTTAGATTCTTAAATCTATTAAATATAATAATTTTTGTTAATAAGTAATCCAATAACTCGCTTAGTCCAGTTTTAATGAAAAATATAATAATATAAAAAAAAATCTAACGCATACTTTCATCGAAATTAAAACATAAGTAGTTATATTTAACAATCAATTATTAAAAAAAATAATTATCAATAACCGAAAATTCAACTTTATAATTGTAAAGGTTATTCAGTATCATATATAAAAAATGTATGTAAATATGATTTTTTTTGTTGATTAATTAATATCTAGAAGGTAACGATGAAAAGTAAAAATTAAAAATAATAAATTATTAATAACCGAACATTGAACTTTTTAATTCTGAAGTCTAATAATTAAAGTTAACCAGTATCAAATATAAAAATGTATTAGTTGATGATAATCAAAGAATTTAATATCTACAAAGTAAAGATGAAAAGAAACAAAGAGTACAATTAAAGCATTTATCTGATGAATCAAAAGCATGCAAATACGAAGATCCGAGCAACATTACATATTACATAAAGCAAGGTACGACCGAATACGTCATGCGTGTAACTGGCAATGACACGTCGACATTGCCACGTTCATAACATTTACCCCATCAGATTAATTACGCCACGCAGACTCTGGCATTCATCCAAACATGCAGATACGCTCAGAGCCACTAACCAACTTTATACCTCTTATTTTCCATACCGGGCTCAATAAATATAATCTTAACAAGTTTATTATATTATGAATGCATATAAAAGTGGACACCGTTTTTCGCTCCGTCTCTTATTTTCTTTTTTCCTTCCATTCCTTCCCCTCCTTCCACATTTCTTCTCCTTATTTTTTATTTTTCTTTTCTTTCGGAATCGCGAGAGAACGTGCAGGCAATAAATAATCTATCGTATCACACGGGGCTCGCAATTAATTTTAATATGGAGCTTTATGTAATAGAACTGGCCTCGCGTCCACTGCGAGAGAATAAAATCACCAAGTCCGAAACGTGGATATTAATTAATCTCACAATTCTATCCGAGTGATTAAAGCCTGATCCACAATCATAAATCTACACCAATGCAAAATTGGTTTGCCATTACGCATTACAACAAAAGTAATTTTACATTTATAAACCTGTCAATTATGTATATATTTTTATTTGTTTTCTCCATTAAATGACGTAATCATATTAAAGTTATCTATTTTCGAAAATAAATACTTATATGAAACAGTAACTCGTATAGTCCGTTTTATTTAATAATAAAATTTCAATTACCGAATTTAACATTACCTATTTTTGTTATTCTCTACTTAGTGATGAAATATTTCACTTTATTTGCCTTAATTTGATATTTATTAAAGTACAAGTTTTTGTTTAGAGTCCATTATTTTATTAAACAATATAAAATTAGAACATTTTTAACATTATTTAAATTTATATAATTATATTTTTTTTATTATTCTCACTTAAAATTATTTAATATAATAATTTAATATTCGTATAGTTCATTATTATCACAGAAGCAAAGCATTCGTAGCCAGAGATATGTATTTTATTGTAGACATTGTATGTAGTGTGTTTTGGGTCAAAATGACCCGTCTATAGCAAATACGTTCTTAAAATATCATACATGTACCAATAATATGCCAACAGTTAGTTCATTGTATATTAAATATCACTGGTGTCAACAGCAGAGTTATATTTTTTTATGCGGTCTTTTTTTATGCGGTAGAAAATAAATCGCACGTTCCATAATTTTTTAAAACCGGATAAAACTAAAGCAATGAGTTACAATATACCAAAAATCGCATAAAAAAGGGTTTATTAAATTTCAGAAAAATAATTAGTCTTACTATATTCTTTCTGAAATGTTTAATCATAATTTTATAAAAACGTTAACAATCATAGACAAGTTTATTAAATTTCAGAAAATATATACTTAACATATTCCTTCTAAATTTATACGGACAAATTTTACTAAAAAAAATACCGAAATTTTTTATGAAAGTTAATCTTTTTTCACATTTTTTTCTTTAGAATTATCGTCGCTATATGAGAGTGTTCGGAATAATTTACGAACTGGTTCGAAATCACTTTCATCACTAGAAGAGATAGTCTGCATATCAGATCTATGCCCTGAAGATAATGATTCTTCACAATAAAATTAGTTTCAACTTCGCATGTTGATTTTTTCTCTTTGACAATATAATCAGTGATTAAACTTTGCGATGAATTTGCTATTTTTTTGTACAATTCCTGATATGCAGAAATGCAATTCTGAAGCTCGGGTTGAAACTTAAATGCTCCTTCAGAATTATCATCTTTTTCGATGAAATGGTTTTCCAATTTGTGTCAAAACGTGTCAAAATGGCCTAAAATAGTTATTTAAAAAAAAATGCTTCTTGAAATAAAAACCGCATAACTTCAAAACCGCATAAAAAGAGGACCGAGTGTATATCCTCACCATAGTGAAAGAAGAATTCTAGGATTGCAAATATCATGAAGGTAAAAAATTCTGTTGAAGCAAAACAACTTATGAACAGATTCCTACATCAAAAAAGAATAGGCGACAAGAAAACAGCAACGTTTTGTGAAATATACAAGAAACTAATTCTCAGACTATTTGTGCAATAAAACCAGTTTTAAATGATGTTAAATTCATTAAATGATAATAATTAATATGTATTTATTTGAAAAATCAATAATTTGTTCTATTTTTTTTTAATATGGGTCATATGTGTAAACTAAATATTGGTTTTTTCGTTTTTCATTCAGTAAATTATGTAATATTAGACAATTTTGTGTATTGATTTAATATAAATACAAGTTTTTATGTATAGTCATAACTCGCTTAGTGAGTTTCTTTTATTAAATAATGTAAAATTTATTCATTTTCCAATAAACTATATTTATGATTACAAAATGTACCAAATTTTAAATAGTTAGACTTAAAAACTTATTTTTTTGTTTGTTTCTGTATTAAATTACGTAATATTACATCATATAAATATATTCATAACTCGCTTAGTACATTATCGATAATTATAGTAGCAAATATAAAACGATTTAATAAACTATATTTTATTATTATTTTTTATTAACTCGAATAGTCCTTTTATTTTTTAATCAATACATTATAAATACATTATCATAAAACTTTATTGAAAAAATCTTAATAAAATATATCGATTTTATTTAGGAACAAAAAATATAGCAGTATTAAAATTACGTAAGAAAATTCTTCATTTGATGAAAAGTTTCTTATATATACAAAGAATGATGTTAATATTATGATTGAAACACCATAAGAGAAATCCGCGAATGATTCATAGGTTTCTATAAATATATGTTTGTGCTATTCTCATACAGTTCATGCCCCATTGCATTTGATTCGATCTACACTCAAGAAATCGTAATACTAAAAATAACCAAAAATAATAATATGTGCACATATTGTAACGAGTGTCATATGTATACAAGATAAAAGCGTTATTTGTCTGTCAAATGTAAATGTCTATTACGTTTTGTAATATAATTGTTAATTTATTGCTTTATTTAGTTGTATTATATTATAATGATACTTGGAACTAACATTTCTAGAAAATGAATAATGAAATCGGACAATTCAATGAATTAAATGCAATGTCAACAGTTTAATGGGTCTTTTCTTTTATAGAAATTTGAAAAGAAAATAATTAATTAAATTGAAAAAAAAAATTAGACATTTTCATAAATTCTTAAATATAACAAATACCTTTGTATAATACATTACAAAAACTTAGAAAATACGTGAAAGATTTACGAAATACATGAGAAAGTGCATCCAAACCAAATAAATGATTAAATTACACGTTTTAAAGTATTTAATGTCTCATTGTACTTATAGAGGAATTTTCAAAATGCACATACATAATTCACTGCTACTCATGTTAATCCAAATCTTCTTGTGATGAATTGGTTCAATATCGACTAACAGAATGCTTTGAGCAGGCTGTGTATATGCACACTGATATAAAACATTACAATGGTGCCAACGCCGTTGGAATTGGTTGGATTTCATAAACCGCATAAAAATGGACCGCACAAATTCTACTGTATATAATAAAAATAAATACAGAAAATATATATTTTATTTTTTATTTATTCTCTGTTTTCTTCTCTCTATATATTTATGAAACATAGTTTATAATTTGATAAAAAAAAATCATAAGCAAATATTATAAAAATTTTGCAGAAATTTTAATTAAACTTGACATATTGAAACTTTCTTAATAACTATATAAAAAGAAACGTTTTATATAAGTATATGTGTGTTAGAAATTAATGGAAATGTAATAATTGAAACTAAATTTATATCCAATTTCTACTTGTTAACTTTTAAATCACAAAAAGATATGAGGAATAAAACTAATTTAATTTATAATATTGAAAAACACCTGGATACACGTGTAATAGTTTACTACATTCAATTTATGTTTTGCACTGTTATTAATGAAAATTGGCTAATTTGATATTCTAATAGTATTAATTTAAAAAACTGGACTAAACGAGTTTTAGCTGTATATAGAAACTTGTAATTGTAATATGTACACCGACTTAATGTTATTTTTTTAAAGATATTTATGAACTATTTATGAATTACATAACTAATATAATATTTTTTACTGAATAATACTTACTTAATTTATTATTTTTTTAAATATTTCTAAGTATTTATAAATATTGTAATTATACAATCAATATTTTAGTATAAACAATACCTTGCATAGTGCGGGTAATCACTTTTGCATTGTTTGAAACCGGACTAATCGAAGACACTTGACTATAAAAAGGAAAAACGATCATTTACGTATAAAAAAAATACACATTTTCTTAGATATTACTTCTCTGCTTTTCATTTTTTTATATTAAAGTATTCTTTAAAATACAATATAATAAATAAAGCAGTATTACGCATATTACGGGTAATCGGTTTCGCACTCTTTGTAACCGGACTAGTCAAAGACTTTAAAACCGGGCACTAAAAGACTGTAAAAAGGAAAGACTATTATTTAAGTATAAAAAATACACTTTTTTTTTAGAATTTATTTTGTCCATTAAAATTTAGTTTTAAAATATTCAAACCGTACTGATCAAAGCCGCACTATACGAGTTATTGCTGTTTAACATAAACCTTTATTTGTTTTTAGATTATTTTTTTATATTAAAGTGTAGCAATTAATAAATTAATGATTACATATTTTGTTTAAAAAGTATATAATTCCATTGATTTCCAAATTATTTCTATTAAATGAATATCAAAGTATTTCTATGCTTAAAAAAATATTTTTTGTTATACATTATTTATAAAATATAAGTTATTAAAGCTAGTACAAAGTAAAAACATAATAATATTGTATAACCAATTATTTTATTAAAAATGTATCTAGTTTGTGTTCAGTGAAATGGAAATGAGTTCTGTGTAAAAGCGTGCGCGTTTTGTTAAAAAAAAAAGATATAAAATATTCGATGAATTCGTTAATTTGTGCATAATGTATTTAGTTTTACGTAGCTTCATAAATAATGCATGTCCATACATCGGGGAATTGAATAGCAGCAGTATTTCAGACTTGCCAATGCTTACCTACCATTATGCCCGGTGCCCTGTCACAAACGACCGTTTACGAACGACAATCCGATAAAAGATTCAACATTGATATTTATCGATATCTTCCTATGTCATTGATGCAAAACGCTCTTCTACTCGTTATGATTTATATACAACAACCAGTTCTTCAGTTTGCATTTGCAAAGAACAACATATCAAAGTCTTATACAAATTTTATACATTTTTAAATGAAATTATCACTTTGCAAATAAATCAAATTGATTACATTAGATAAATCAACATTTCAATTTAAATATTCATATTCGACGCTACATCGGTTTCCCACGTTTTTTTCCTTCAATCCTTTATTCTTAACCTTTAAAACCTTTTATCCTCAACCATTTTATGGTTTAAAAAATGGCGCCTCAAAATTAACCCATCCAAGACCAAACTCCTTATTCCCTACCATCGCATATCCCCTTCGTCTCCCCATGTTACGTTAAATATTCATTCAGTCCTTCTTGATCTTAAACTCAACTTCAATTCCCGTTCGAAACAACTCAAATCCAAAATAACATCCAGATCTTGTCATTTCTGTTCCTTAACCTTCCGTAACTCCGAAGTAACCATAAAGTGCCAAACATCCATATACAAATCCATATGCCGTCCCATCCTTGACTACGGTTTCCCACTACTTTCCCAATATCGAAATCCTGTCCCAGAAAACCTGTCCTTATCCGAACGTTCCGCCCAAAATACGAAATCCTAATCCTCTACACAATGCTCCTAATGATCTCCTTTACTCCAAAACCAAAATAGTCCCTCCAAACAGTCCAACATCGCCCCCCTCTCTAAATTCTGTGCCCCTCGACACCCAAATATCCTTCCCCACTTAACTAATATTGTCACTTAATCTACTGCTTAACTACTAATAAGGATCTTCTTCCTGCTTTTCCGAGCTAAGCTTCTTCAACAACTTCATGTTGCCACCATTCACAACCACTGTTGCGCACAAACACTGATTATTTAAAATTTTCGTCAAAGTACTCACAAAGTTATTAATATTTTTAATATTTCTCATTAAATTAACAATAATTCAAGAAATAGCAATATCTCGCACAGTCCGGTTTAGATCAGCGCGGATGCACTACAGTACTGTTTGTAAATTTCGAAAAAAAACACACAACTAAATTTTAAATTCTTAAAAGTTAGTATACAATTTTTTTTTGTATTTTTAAATAATTTTCTATTTGATTTCCCTGAGTTTTCATAAAATATTCATATATATTGTACAAATTATTATATTTTTAAACCTATTAAACTAATTAATAGAAGACTTAATTATGTTTATTTTATACAACAATTTAAATAACTTAAAACTCTTATTGATTATTTTGAATTTTCCTTAAAGTTCTCACAAAGTTATTTACCTTTTTTTATATAGAATAAGAATGAAGATTATGAATTATTTCTCATTAGATCAACAATAACACAAGAAATAGCAATATCTCGTATAGTCCGGTTTCGATCAGCTGAATCCGCGCTACAATACTGTTTGTAAATTTCTAAACAAACTGAATTTTAAATTCTAAAAAATTGGGATACAAAATTATTTACTTTTTATTATTTTTTGCCTCAGTTTTCCCCAAACTATATTCATATTTTTTATATTCACTATAGTACAGTATGAAAAATGTTCAGTTTTTTTATTCCTTTATGTATGGTTTTAAAGTACTCGATTAGTCCGGTTTCAAACAGTGAGGGACACTGGTGATTATCCGCACTATGAGAGGCATTGCTGTTTTTAATAATTAATTCTAAATTAATATTAATTAACTTGTATCTAATTAAATTAGGAGATTAAAATACAAGTATAATTATTCTAAATTGTGTGAGTAACTAAATCTACAATTAAAATATATCAAATAATTATATACATATTAAAACAAATACTTTAACATCAATAAAATTTATATTCACAAAACATAAATGATTAAAAAGTTATAATTTTTTATGTCTGTCGTTAAATGCATGAAATGAATATCTTGTAATTAAATTCCAACGTATTAATGCATATTTCTAATGCAACTAAAGTTACCGGTTATTGCAGATTTAATTATTTTACACCTATTAAATATCTGGGAATGTTTATTACGAATAAATAGATATAATTTTCAATTTTAATTATGTTGTAATTACTATAATTAACTACGTTTAACATCAATGTATGCCTTTTTTTTCATTTTCCAATCATAATAATTTATTGGAAAAAAAAAACAATAACTACATGCGTAAATTATAATCTACAACGTATGACGCTAACAGTAATAAAATTGCAGCAATAAAACTTGATAATTAAAGAATTTATAGAGCTTATTGAAATATTGTAAGTAATATAATTTTGTAGCTAATTAAGATTTGGTTTTATTCAAATTTTATCTTTGTAGCAAAATAGGCTTATTAATTAAATTTATTTTCTTATAATATTGCAAGTGATTAATGTAAATAATTGAACTTCAATGTCTTCTTGTATATCTTAACTTGGGGTTGTATTTTGTAGAAAAAACGTTCAATCAGTCCGGATTTAAAAATTGTAAAATAAACTACATTTTAATTAAGAAAAATAATAATAAAAAATATACAAAATTATTTTTTATCTATAAAAAAAAATA
The DNA here is from genome assembly GCF_001412225.1 of Nicrophorus vespilloides. NCBI lineage: Eukaryota > Metazoa > Arthropoda > Insecta > Coleoptera > Silphidae > Nicrophorus > Nicrophorus vespilloides. Next base: position 80,521 of record NW_017098369.1, on the reverse strand, counting down.
TTTAAATGTGCAGAAATACCTGGCATAATGTGATTCAACCAAAATCTTGAATTGTTGAAAATCGTACTAATTGTGAACTTAAAAATTGCACAACTGCACTATCCGAAGTATTTCTGTATATATTAGTTAATGATTTAGCCTAGATTTTCCTTAATAATTTATAGAAAAGAAGAAAAATTTTATAATAATTTATTGGTCTTTTTTATGTACAGAAATATCTAACATATCTACAATATGCGAAGAATTATGCGGTTAATCGATTCCGTCAATATCTGGGAGTTTGTGAAACTGGTCTAATCGAGAACTTGAAAAATCCTATATCTACAATATGCGAAGAATTGATGTATATTTTAGAAAATAATTTAGCCTACAATTTTCTTAATTATTGATAATCATGAAAAAAAATTTATACAACATTTTTTTTTCCCTTTATATCAATTGACTTTTGTGAATGTACAGAAACACCTCACATAGTGTGAGTAATCTATTCCGCCAATATCTTGGATTTTGTGAAACCGAACACTATGCGAAGATTTGATGTATATGTTAGAACATTATTTAATCTACAATTTTCTTAATTATTTATAGAAATGAACGAAAATTCTATACAAAAATTATCGTTTTTTATACAATCAAATGACTTATGTTTATGTACAGAAATACCTCGCATAGTGCGGGTAATCAGTTTCGCCAATATCTTGCAACTTGTGAAACCAGACTAATCGCATAACTGCAATGTGCGATGAATTGATGCATATGTTAGAAAATTATTTAATCAACAATTTTATTAATTATTTATAGAAATGAAAGAAAAAATTATACAAAAATTATCGTTTTCCCTTTATACAGCCAAATGTCCTATGTGTGGTTTATTTTTTGTAGGTGGAGAAATACCTTGCATTGTGCAGGTAATCGGTTTCGACAATATCTTGGATTGTGTAAAACCGTACTAATCGAGGACTTCAAAAAATGCAGAGTTGTATTGCTGCAATTATCAGTTAATTATTTACCATACAATGGTGTTAATAATTTGTAAAAATTAAAGAAAATTTAAAACAAAAAAAAACGTTTTTATCTTTATGCAGTCAAGTCTCTTTTGTGCGGTTTATTTTTTGCAGGTACATAAATACCTCGCATAGTGCGGTTAACCGATTCCACCAATATCTCAGACTGTTTGAAACCGAACAAATCCAGAACATTAAAATCGCATAACTGTAATATGCCGGACTATTCGAGGAATTGTTGTACATGTTAATTATTTAGCCTATAATTTATTGAAGTGAAGAAAAAAAAATCCAGGAAACTGTTACTAAATTATATAAACTATTCGACAAAACACATTTTATGAAATATTAAAAATTATAATCCTGTATATAATCCTATGTAATTGGTGTACAGTTTCCAATTGAGCCGCTTTTCCTGCTGGACGTAATCTGCTTTAAATTAATTAAATTTTATTGCCCGATTTTCGTAACGTTGATCTGAACCATTTTGCATAATAGCTAATTTCATCGGAACATGATGGACGAGAAAGAAACCGCAATTACTGAATCATAACGATTATTGGGCATTATCGTTGCTAATTTTCTGCTCTCCTTTAAACTGGACCGTTTGTTTTTATTGATATAATAAATATGAAACACCGTAATTACTTATGATGTACCATATCTTTCTCTACATCTCTCTGTCTCCATTTCTCCTATAAATTATTACGTAACTGTGCGCATACTAAGTATCAATTCAAATACATGGATTTATTATGCGAGGTGCATGTATCATCAATAAAGTTACTAAATGGCAATATTATGATCATTAATTATATTATAGTCATATTTTTGAAATGGCAAAAGTACCAGTAAAAATTTTCATATATTCTTGATTTATAAAATTATTGTTAGTATTTCTATTTAAATACTAACAATAATTTTATCAATCAATCGAATAATTTAATAATCTTCGGCAATACAAGAAGTCTTAAATTAATGTTAAATATAAAGAAAAAATAATATGACTTAACCATAAATTACAAAATGTAATCTGTAAAAGGCAATTTGCTATATAATCATAAATCAATGCCCTTTGGCCAGCCTATTAATATATTTTTTTTATTTTAATTTATGTTAGAATGTATTTATTTGTAATAAAAAAATACAGTTCTGTATGAACATATTTAAGAAATACAGCAATACTTCACATAGTACGGTTTTAATCTGTCCAAATTCAATATATAGACCCGTTAAAAAAGAAACTAAATTTGAATGAAGAAAAATAAAAATAAATTGTAAAAAAATGGTACACAATTATTTGTTTGTATACAAAAATGATTATTTTTCTTTATACAGTCTTATGTAGTTTATTTTAAAGTCCTTGATTAGTCCGGTTAAAAAATAGTACACTAAATTATTTTTTTCTATACAGTAATAATTATTTTCATTTATTCTGTCAAGTCTCCATTTATGTAATTTATTATAAAGTCCGGTTTAAAAAAGAAATCAAAAAAGGATGAAGGAAAATATAAAATAAATTCTAAAAAAATAGTACACTTTATTATTTTTTTGTATGCAAAATATGATTATTTTCCTTTATACAGTCAAGTTTCTTTTTATACAGTGTATTTTAAAGTTCAGTAAGTTAACGAAATCGATACATGCACTATGCACGCTGTGTTAAGAATATAACTCGTTTTGTCCTAAATTTCAATATTTCGTTTACAATTAAGTTATTAATTAGAGTTTTCTTTAAATTAATTTTAAGCTTTACATCTATATCAAAGTACTTTACTGGCAACAATAATTTGATTTCTAATTTGACAAGTCAAGTCTCTATTTGTAATGTTTATAATATTTTAAAGATTGGATTAGTCCGATTTCAAAAAGTCCGCAATATATTAAGAAAATTGCTCGTTTTGTCCTTTATTCTCATATTTTGCTTACAATTAAGTTGATAATTAAAATTTGTAAGTATTTATTTTATTTTATTTACAAATAATTAATTTAATCCTTTTTAAATGAATGGAAAACAAAATCTTATTATTGAAAACTTTGTCATCATTATTTCTCAACCAAGTTCAAAAAGGTAACCCAAAATTCGTTTATTTTTCTAAAACTTCATTTAAACAAATTATATTTCTGACATGTTAAATTAATTACGTAGTTATTAAAATATTTTGCTTTTGTATTATTTACAAATTAAATGATTAACTATTAAGTATACAAGATACAGTCAAGTTTTGATTTGTGCTATTTATAAGATTTTAAAGCTTGGATTAGTCCGGTTTCAAATAGTCCAGGATATATTAAAAATATTACTCGTTTTGTCTCATACTTTGCTTAATTGTAAGTAAAGTATTCTTTAAATTCATGCAAACGAAACTACTTTGGTGTTATAAATTTACCGTCGAGAATAATAGATGTTAATTTTTTTCTAATGTGTAGAAAAATATTAATTAAGAAAAGGATTCAAAGTTTATTTCTTCCTTGTTGAAATTTATTATAAAAAACATAATAATCAATGTACAACATAAATTATTACATGTTTTTTTTTCTTTTTTATTAGCATAGTTTTCAAAATTTTGTAGCAATTATATCGTTTATTATAATTTCTTAAATCTGTGCGTAATATTATAAAAATATGTGAATGTTGTCTTTATTATTTCTCACAAAACTTGGATAATCTAGGTTTGTTGCATTTTCTAATAAACTTTAAATTATTTTGTATACTGTTTACAAATCAAATTAATTACTATGATGTTTTCAAGAGACTATAATTGATTAATCCTATTAACAAAGTAAATGATGACTTAATTATAAATCTAAAACGTAAATTAATGATTCCAGTGCGAGCGCAGTAATTAATTAATTTCAACTCAGTACAAGCAATTACAAATCAATTAACCGCGCATATTTTTTATACTTATATTAAAAATAAAGAAACCACGTTTCTACAATTAGTAATTTTATACTTCCACTTGAATATCCATGGTTATCCAAGTAAGTTCGTTGTTCCCATAAATCAAACTCATTGTTTCTATCCAACTGACTTTCAACGATAGACTTTAATTCAATAAATACTGTTCATCGATATCGATCATAAATTATATACAAAAGCATAAGTAGAGAACAGGCGAATTTATATAATCACTCAAGACTAAAAGGCGACTCATTCTGTTTGAAATATGAACCTTCCCAGACGTAAATAAATATGTGGGCATTGACCCATTTACATTACAAACATCGAATGCTATATTAATTATTAAAACTAACATTTATTTCTTTCAACTGACGTTTGCACGTTTTCCAGTATAAACACTAAAAGTAATTATATACATACAGCATCCATTGATTCATGTGTATAGAGCTTCTATTCAATTCGAAATATGAGAAAAATAGAATACAGTTAAATCTTTTTTTGTGCGGTAGATAAGGACCGCATAAAATAAATCGCACAAAACAAATAATAGAAATTTTCATAAATTTTTACATATAACAATGTAATATGCAGAAACTTTTATGCGGTGGATAGGGATCGCTTTTAAAAATACGTCAAAGATTTACGAAATAAATGAGAAAGTGCATCCAAACAAAATAAATAATTAAATTACACAGGGAAACATTTTAAAAACATTTAATTTCTTATTGTACATATGTAGAAATTTTCAAAATGTACATATATATTTCACTGCTACTCATGTTAATCCAAAACGCGCATCTTCTTGTGAAGAATTGGTTCAAAATCGACTAACAGAATCGTTTGAGCATAAGCACAATGATAGAAAACATTACAATGGTGCCAACACCGTTAGAATTGGTTGGATTTCATATACCGCATAAAAAAATCGCATAAAATAGAACCGCACAAAAACAAGTTTTATTGTATTGTATACTTAATTTAATCTTCAATTCTTAAATAACTAAATAATTTCAAATATATAATTATTATTATTTACATTTTTTTTTAATTATTTACAAGTTAATTGTTACAAGATTGTTAATATTTACAAATTTAAAAAAAAAATTAATCAAAATAATTAAGTTTTCAAGTTATTTTCATCTTTAATTAAATTTTATAGTAATAATATGAAATGAATTAAAATTTACTAATTCTTTATTAAATTAATTTATAAATAAAATGTTTATATAAAATTAATATTAAGGATTAAAGATTTTGGAAAATGTAAAAACAGTACTTAATTAAAATGCATCAACTTTCTTTGTATTTGAACTTCACCTGAATGGACTTTAGATTTACTCAATCATCTTATGCATCCTCCTGGAATGCAGTTTATTCTTCTATTCCTCAACTTTCTATTAAATTTCTCTATAATCTCATCACTTTTATCCCACCAAATCCGGCCTTTTATACATACCTCAAATAGTTATTTTCTTTGATTATTACAATTAAATGTACATCGTTATCAATTTAATAATAATTTATATTTAATTTAAAGTGTTTCGAACATTTTCTTCTATTATTTCAAATTATAGAATAGTGTATAAAATGATATTGAAGTAAGAATAAAAAAAAGTTATATTAAAACATAGAGAAGTTTCGTTTTCAATTTGATAATAAATTTTAATAACATACGTAAATAAAACACTGATTACATAATTATTTTAATGTGTTTTAAAGAACTTTTTAAAGTATTTCAATAATATATATATATATACATAAAAAGAACTAATTTTATAATTTCCATTAATATTATTCAACTTTATATATAACTCTAACAAATTATTAAGAAAACTTAATTATTGAAACAAATTGTATTTGGCGCTTGACCTCATTCCTTCACTTTTATTACTGATAAACTTTTGTATTCAAATTTCTTTATTCTCATTTTCAGTTTTAAAATAATCTGTTAAAAATTAACTAATTATATAAATGTATTTTAAAAATTTATCACAAATATTTCAATAAAAAATATTACATAAAACTTGAGAGAAAGTAAAAATAACTAATCTAATGACTTTCACTAATTTTATCCAACTTTGTATATACATTTCGAATATTCACCTTAATTTTTTTTACTCGTTCAACTTTTTAATTGGTTATTTTTTATACAGATATATTTCTTCGGTAAATTCTTTTTATAAATATTTCTCATAATAATTTTACTCATACAACTATTTCCTTAAAATATGTTATTTTTACTTTAAATTTTATACAAGTTGATTGTTTTAAATCGCAAATTACATAATAAATTTAATATGTAACATATTTAATATGTAATTTAATAATAATTCAATGCAAAACAATATTGTTTCCTTCCGTTTTACTTATACTTGATTTTGAAGTAAATCTGAATTATGTTCAAAAGTAATCATCTTTGTGTTTTTTCAATGTGAAACCATTGGCAAAATAAATGAAAGGAACATTTACCTTGACCCATTTTCTTGATAGGCTCAACACGCAAGCAATAAACTCAACGTGGTGTCCATGTCTTGTCTGAGCCTTAAACTATATATCATAATATGCGTGATACCTCTGTATAATAAACACACACTGACTGTATTAGACCTATTAATAGACAGCTCACTTAAATTATATATGTCTGTGAATTACATTCTAATTACTTATGGTTTAGTATGAAATATAAGACATATATGTGTTAGACATGATATCCATTTGAATCTCAATTACGCCCACCTTAACATCTCCAATTTTGTATGAAAATACAGTTATTTCTTCTATATTCTAGTATATATGTTACGAGGTTTTTATTTTTAATCATCTATCGACCATAAATTCCTTTAGAATCAGAAAATAATTAGAAAAATATTCATGAATATCTCGGCTTCACTATACAAAGTTATGAAAATTTGAAAACAAACTAAATTTTAAATGACAAACTAACAATAGATTAAAAAAAATACATTTTTTTATTTTAAATTTCTCAATCAGTCCGGTTTTAAACATTTCTGGATATATGCGAATTATTGCTATATTAATACATTTAGAAGGAATTTCAAAAGTTCAAGCAAATTCAATTTTCCATTAGAATTCGTGGAATTATATTGTATTTGACAATCATAACTTATTCTATATAAGTATGAATAAATGAATCGAATTTACTAATGAAAGGAATGGCGTTACGAAGGTTTTCTTGTAATTAGCAATGTAAAATAAAATTTGACGAACAAATGAGCTGTGACCTGTTTATGCCGAAGCAGGAGCAACGTTTCCCAATTCGATTATTACATAATTAACTGCTTTGAAAATATAATTAATTGACGTTTAAAGTCATAATTAATTATATAATTAATGAAAGGTTAATTCAGTGAGAAATTGGACTTAATTTCCTTTTGTTTCATATATGTACAATATTATACATTTGCATTTTTTGCTTCATACTTTTAAAGTTATAATTATAATTGACAATGGTTAACATAGTAATTTATTGCTAATTAAATTTACAATAATTGTGATTTATGATCAAAAGATACAAATCTTCAAAGAAGGATATATTTAGATTTGTTTTTGCGGTTAATATTTAACTACAGCAATTTCTCGTACAGTCCGGATAATCTGTTCCGTCAATGTCCCGGACTGTTTGAAACCGGACTAATCGAGGAACTGAATACACATAAAAATGGAATTGACTTATATAAAGGAAAAATATACATAAAAGCATACAAACATGGAAGACGTATTGTACGATTAAATAAATTAGGTTTAATGAAACTAATTAACTTCAATATGATTTTTATTGTTGTTATGTGATTTGTGCATAAGTTAAAGGTTTTAGTGTTATAAAATAATTTTAATTAAAATAAAATTAATATTTTACATAGAAATTTCAATTATAAATGTTAGGAGAAGTTTTATGGAAACTATTATAATAAGTTTTATTAATTGGACGGAGCTAATTCGAAAATGTCAAGGCTCTAATTGCGTGCGATATAAGATACAATTTACATTTCACGACCATATCGTATTTCGCATTCAAACCACTTTAAGAAACTAGTCATTCTACGAAAATAGACGTAGATTAATTTAGTTAATTCATTGTCTGATAAATAAAATGAAAGCCAAAACGAGAAAAAGGTTAAGTCAGATGGATTTAGGCGATTACGGTTTCCGACGTAATGCAAACGTATATATAAATGTCACATTTGTGACACGTGCAATTAGATATGACCGATCCATGCACTTGAACGTTGATGGTGATGAGAATGTGGATGTGGACGTTCCGAGGATTTCGTTAGATGGGATGCTAACGGTGATGCTACAAAGTTGGTCACATCTCTCCGACATCTGTGGGCGGATTTAATCATTCATTGTTCCGCGATTTATTTTTACTGCCACAGACAATTATTGTTAATAAATTATACATTTAGATGGAGAGACATTCAATTTCTCTCGCTGAACACGTTTACTATTCAAGCGAAGAGTTTGTCAGCGCTTATGGAACTTTGAGAAGAGGTCAATTTTACCAATGTCAAGATATCTGATATCGACAATAAATTTCATTTATTACAATGTTTCAATAAAATTATTTTTATTATCACAACTTTCAATTAAATTTCTATTTACCGTAGTTATATAACAGTAACTTTTGTATAAAGTAAATTAAGTTATGAATGCCTATATTGAATTAAATATACGCACCTATTTATAAAACGATTCTTTGTTAGAAAGGACTTACCTCATATTTTCAATAAAATTTACTTAGGTCTATAAATATGTTAGCAGCTTCCAATTAACGTATCTTATTCTGTACTTTTTGTTGTATAATACGCAACAATTTAAAAGACGCATCTTTGGTATAAATGACATACCTCATATATTCAATGGAATAAACTTTAGCTATACGATTATTGAAGCAATTTTCAGTTAACTTCTCTTATTCTTCATTTGTCGTTGTATAATACGCACCAATTTATAAGAAGCTTTTTCGGTATAAATGACGGATATATACAACTTTAGAACATTTCAATTAAGTTCTCATATTCCGTACTTTTCATTGTATAATACGCAACTTATTTATAAGATGTAACTTTGATATAAAAGACGTCATATATAAAATAAAATTAACTATATCTCTATAATTATGTAAGCCAGAGATGTTAATTGGAACTTCTAATATTTTCCATTTTTCGTTCTATAATACGCAACAATTTACAAAACAATTCTTTGCTATAAATGATTTTCCTCATATTTCCAATGGAAAAAACTTTAGCTCTACTATTATATAAGTAATATTCAATTAACTTCTCTTATTCTGTACTTGTCGTTGTATAATACGCACCTATTTATAAGACGTTACTTTGATATAAAGGACGTATATCACATATTCAATAAAATTAAATATATTTCTATAATTATATAAACATGAGAAGTTAATTGAAATTTCTCTCATTCTCCATTTTTCATTGTATAATACGCACCAATTTATATGACACAACTTTAGTATTAAAGAATCATCTGGTACATTCAATGGAATAAAATTGAATTTTACTATTATGTAAGCAACTTCCAAATAACTTCTTTTATTCTCTATTTTCTGTTGTATAATCCGCACAGTTAATAAATTAACTTTATAGTTACGCAAGTACATACTTTCATTGTATAACACGCATATATTCAATAAAATTAACTATAACTCTATAATTATGTAATCAAGTTAATTGAAACTTCTCTAATTTCCCATTTTTCATTGAATAATACGCAACAATTTGTAAGACGCATCTTCGTTATAAAGGACGCCCGTACATATTCAATCAAATAAACTTTAGCTCTACGATTATGTGAGCAATGTCCCTTAGACTTCTTTCATTCTCCACTTTTCGTTAAATAATACGCACCAATTTATAAAACGTGTCTTCAATATAAAAGACGTTACGAAGTGAATAAAATTGGTTTTGACTTTAGCTTTAAAATAATATTAATAACTTAAAATTAACTTCAATTTATATGTATCTTTTTTTGTACAATACACACCGACAAATAAGACGCAGCTTGTGTATAAAAACTAGAACTTTTTGTTAGTAATTGGGTAATAACCTTTATATTAAGTGATAATTTATCCGTAATTTTCAATGTATAATACGCACCAAAGTATAAAACGCCTCTGCGATATAAAAGACGTATGTTTATAGATATTCAACAAAGTTATATTAACTTTTATAATTTTCTATCTTCCAATTAATTAATATATTTTTCTTTGTATAAGACGCACCGATCTACAACATGCAGATCATTTAAAGACGTATCTCATATTTAGATATATTTTTTTTAAAGAACACAATAATTTAATTATATCTATATTTAAAAGTTAAGCATGAATTATAAATGTTAGTATTTGGATGGATGATTTTTTTGAATTTATTATCTACCACATCCAAAACTTAACGTATTCTGGACTAAAGTAGATCATGTTCAATAGCTACTTAAAATAGAAACTAATAAAGACATAAAGTTTTACTAGTTCATTTTATCAATCACGCACAAAACTGTCTTAAGTCACATTTTAAACGTATTCATAAACTTCAAAGTAATAAATACACTTGTCCATTAATTTACTTTAATAAAGATACAATAATTTGCTTACAAGAATATGTAAGGAAAATTATGAGTGTATCAATAAACACGTTTTTCTCTTTAAACTAATAATTTATGTTCTTTCACAACTCACATTATTGCTGAATTATTGTTCTATGTCAAGTTTAAGCGTATATTACGTTACATATGTTACATGAGTTATAGATATAATTATTAAGTCATTTTAGGTCAATGACTTACATAAATATTATTAGTTGAAACATATAAATACTGAAAAATGTACTACTCAAAAGTGAAAAAAATAATATAAATTAGATGATAAACTAGTTATATAATTATTTAAACATAAAATCATCACGAATAAATAAAATGTAAACAAGACGCACTTAAATAGATTCAAGTTTCTGAAGTTATTTTAGGTTTATAACTTACATTAATTTTAATATATAAAAATAAGAATACAAATATTGCTCTATTAAAAATGAAATACAAAATACAATATAATCCAGTTAATCAATCATATAAATCTATAATTACTTCATTAAAAATAATAGGCAAAGTTTTTGTTTTATTTTAATAAAATTGTTAAAATTCACACTATAAATATTAAAAAATACGTGTATATAAATTGATATACATTTTATAATACATGTAAAATTGGTCATAATTTCATTAAATTTAAGTTAAATATAGCAGCGTAAAAACCGCATAAACATAAATTATGATTATTGCTGCTAAGAGTGTAACCAGAAATGAATGATTCATGCTAAAACGAAACAAAGAACTTCTCGCGTTAAGGCGCGAAGGATGCAGGTTGCAGCAGGTAAAAGGCAACAAAAGAACATCTATGTGAATTATATAATGTTTAAAACATAACGAAGTAAATAAAATCTTAAGAACGAGAGAGAGAGAGAGAGAAAGAAACGAAACAAATAAGAATATGTAATTTGCATATAAATAGTGCTGTAATTTTTTGTTTATTTGCGTGCAAATTAGTGAGTAATAATTTAACGCGAATACGAAACAAAGAGGTTTCATTTATGTAATCAATTTAGTCATGAAATGTATACAATTTTAAAATAAGTATAATAATAACTCGCATAATGCGGTTTTGATTAGTCCGGTTTGAAAATAAAAAAAACTAAATTTTGGTCTATTAAAAAAGAAATTTTAAGAAAAACACAAACATTATTTTTATACATAAAAAAATATTTTTCTTTCGTTTTATACAATCAAGTTTCTTTTTCTGTGCTTTTTTTTGTATGTATTTAATTCTTCTAATAAATCCGGTTTCAAACAGTCTTTGATATTGTTGGAACCTCTATGCGAGGTATTGATTTATTTTAATACCAACACCATAATTTAGAAATACTTGTCAATTACTTGGAAAGTATTCCGTATTCCGAATACGTAAATATACCATATAATGTAATGCTTTTTCTCAACAAATTAGTAAAATTATTATGTTTAGTATATAGAGAAGTATATTCAAGCCGGGTTCTTCTTCAAGTATTAGATACAGTACTGTTCTACAAGTAATTAGCCAAGTACTTATGAAATCTCCCATGACTACACATTTTGGAACTTTTACTTAATACTTTTTTTTAGAAAATGTTATGAGATGTGACTTTTATTCCGAATAATTAAGGTAAGTCATATACTTGAAAAATAATTTATCAAGTGTGTGAAACTTCTAATAAAATCATTGTACTATACACAATATATTTACTTGACAAGTTATTTGGCAAATAACGCGCATTGTTTAAGTATTTTAATTTGTTAATATGTTAATACATGTATTTCTAAACAAATATTATGTAATAAAATGTATTGGCAAGTAATGAAAAGTACTTTATAAAGGTTTTATATTGAAGTAAATGTGATTTACAAGTAGTGTGTAGCGTTTACTTCTATTAATTGACAAGTATTGACTAATCAATAACTGCAAACCATTTGACAACTCCTTGACAAGTAATTTTTATATGTTGCATGCACATATTGTACGAAACATGTACTTCTACATGTATCATTGTATAAGTAAATTAACAAGTAACGTAAATCTAAAAATGTGTTATAACAAGTATCTAAGTATAAGTTGAAACAAGACGATAACTAAAATCTTGTAATAAGTAATCCTTGAGTAACGTTTAGTATGTAATGTACCTCTACAAGTATTCAAGTACATGTTAATATAGTAAGTATTACGTAATCAGTATCGTTTTAATGTTAAGCAACGTACGTATACGCTATTTGTAGATATTGTCCGGATCATGAACTTCTACAACTATTCAAGTACAAGTTAAATTGACAAGTGTTGCGTCTTACAGCCTTTTAAAGTTAAACAACGTGTGTATCAGATTGTACTCAGATGAACGCAAGGTTCAGAAACTATTAAGATATAAAATGCAGATACCACAACTAATTGAAACTAAAGAATCTCAATTCGCTTCAACTACTTTATTTTGCGTAAATTATAAATTGTCTTCGAACAGCATTTTCCATCTAGCAAATCGCGACGGCTACGAATAAAGTCACTAATCCCAAATATGGAATATCTAATTTTCATACTCTATAAATCAACATTAAGTTGCATTACGTTACATTAAACATATTACGTTCGCTTTTTCCTTGTTGCCTTTCGGTATTACATATGTTAAGACGAGTTACATCAAAATGTTCGGAATACCTGTGGAAAGAAGCTGCATTCGCATTCCCGACGTTCCATCGCCGCAAAGCGCCTTCGACTCGGAATATAATCTTGAAATAAAACGGCTTTCCATATAATAACCATTCAATTCCATTTATTTCGAGCAAAACTTAAACGCGAAACGTTTTATTATCTAAACAATTAGAATTTCTATTTGCGTAACTACAATATTAGTCAGACGTTTCAATATGAATTTTTTTTTCTTATTATTCTTGTTTTGTTAGGTTTGTTACAACTGACGTTGGTAAGATAATGTTCAAGAAATACAAATAATTGGGACACATGTAATTATGAAATACAGTTTATTGCGTGGGTAGGTCACTTTGACTTTAGTCGCAATTGTTATTTACATTACGTAAACATAAATACAAAATATTGAATTTGCATAAAATATTTAATAAGGAAATTATTTATTTATTTTTAGGAATATTTACATATGTTAAAATAACAGCAAATGAAAGGAAACTCAGTTTAATTGAGAACAAAATCATAAATTCACGTTATTATTGTAAATTTAATGTTTTTAATACATTGTTTTACATTTATGAGAAAATGTATACAACATTCTTATTAATAGGTTTAAACCAAGAGCCGGCAAAGTCGGAAGAGCCATTTTTTTTAGATATTGACTGTTATGAAATAGACCAGTGAGCCGCATTACATTCACTATTTTTTATTTGTGAAATGATTTTTCCAAGATAATCACAATTTATCATCAAAAGAGACAAATGCGGCTCCGGAGCCACAAGTTGCCGACCCCCTGGTTTAATATATTTAATAAAAAGATATAGTAAAACTATTTCCTTATTATAATTTGGAAATCTAAAACAATTTTATAGAAATTAATAATAATATAAATTTTTGACAATAAATTTAATCATTTTAATTAATTTAAACAATTTATCAATTTTCTTAATTAGCAAAATTTTTAATAGAAATTAATTACAGTGATTTATAACAGTATCGTTTCTTGGAAGTCCTTAAGTGTTTCATTTTATACTATCTCTTTATTTATGTTTACTGAACAAATATAATTATTATTAATAAGTGTTAACCATTCGAAAACAATGCTTTCTCTTTTAACTTTTATAATTAACAGTTTTTTTGCAAAAACAAAACACGAAACGAATATTTATATTTATGCAGTTATGTAATTATATTGAAATCAGTATCAGCAAATACGTAAATTACTTATATTACAAGAAAAATATATAAGATGATAAAAATATTAAAATTATTACTTACTGTATTAATATTTTTTAAATTATGATCTCAAATTTAACTTTAATGGAAATTTCGAATATCGATTTTAAAAGTTTATATTAATAAATGAGTTTCAATTTACGAGAAATAATTACAATTATTTATACATAAACTTTATATATTTTTGATAAAATGTTTAGAAGATATTTTAAGTAAATAAAATAAGTAATTCTATTAAAAAGAAAAGAATTGATTGGAGGTTTTTTACTGGAAATATTTGCCTAAACTATAAAAACAAAAATTAAATAAAAGTGATTCAAAGTTAAATCATTTCTTAAGTAATTACCACAATGATTTATTGATACAAATATTGTAAGATTTATGGTGATAATGCAATATTAATTGTGAGATATTTCGACTAAATTATGAAATATTTTATTGTATGAAAATTAATAAATGAAAATTGATATTACGTAAATAGATTCTTGATTTTTCTACTACATTTTTAATAAAGCAACACTAAGTAAATTACATTCAATATTTAAGAGAAAATATATTTATTTGATTAAAAATAAGAGTACTTAAAACTGAATTCTATATGAAAATTTTAAATAATTTAATTAAATTAACTTATTATAAATTTTTAATAAAAATAATATAAAATTGTAAATTAAAATAATTGATTGATCTGAAGACTTTTATGTAATTAATGAAATTATAAATAAATCAATTTTAAATAATTAATAATTTTACCATTATTAAAACAATAAATTAATTGAAAATTTTATATTTCGTATGTATAATGTGTTTGATCTAAGATAAAATTTTGAAGATGTTGAAATTGGATGACTTACGACGTTCCTATGGGAGTTATCCCAGCATTTGGCCTCGCAGGTAGCCACAATGAGGACATCATAGTGCTCATACTCTTTGGTCTTGGGTCGATGCCGGCCACTTAACACAGTAGTGGCCAGTTGAGCCGCCACCAGCAGAAGGAGGAGGACACTTGTATGCTGCACCACCGACGACGACCAGACCATACTGCCAGCTGCTGCTGCTGCCGGCTGTGACTACTGCCATACTCTGACTAACTAGTTAGATCTCGTATCCCTGTGGCCCCTGTGGTACTTACCTACTTTCCTCACCTATATTAACGGGAAAATGTGATTCGGCCACCACCCAAAAACATAAACACAACAAGAAGAAACAAAAAAGATGATGATGAAGAAAAAAAAGAGTAACAACAACGTAAAAATAATAATTATTTAAAAATAAAAAGGAAACGAACCGAAGCGAAATAACAAGATGGACTTAAATTAAAACCCAAAACACCTTCATCATCCTCCACCTCTTCCTCCTCCTCTTCCACCACTTCCCCCAAACACTCAAAGTGTGCTCTCATAAACATACTGAAATACCCACATGCAAACACTGAAGATATGATTAACCGTCTTCTCTAATTACGAAAACCAATTAAACCAAAACAAACAGAATTTATTTTATATAAAGGATCGTACACACCAACGCTTAACCAAAATTTTTCACAACAGTACAGTAATAACTCGCATAGTGTCGGCACAGACTTTTGAAACCGGACTAATCGAGGACTTTATATTTAGCTCAAATATAATTTAATTATCAATTGCTGTATTCGCATTGTTTTTCAATACGAGAATACTGGTTGTTTTTTACATTAATGAATTTTAATCATCGGTTTTGTTTACTTTACATATTTTCAAAAATGTACTTACTTTAATTGCTACCCTCCAGCTCGATATCAGAATTTGCACATAAAACACGTAATTACGATCGTAAACTTTCATACCAATTAGATAAGTCCTATTAATTAAGATTTTGCTTTCGTCGTCCGCACCTCGTCCAGTTTTATTGCCGACGTAACGATAAATAAACAAATAAGTAAATAAACGAACGCGGCATATCCTTGGCCTTGCGTCTCTTCCATTTTTTTCTTTACGTTTCTCTTTATTTATTTTTGTTTGTTTGTTATGTTTTTCTCTTCACCTGCCTACACGGAGGATTAGTTTTCTGGAAACGGTGTCACAAATTGACGTGCAACGGACAAACGCTTTTCGCACTCCGACTTACTTATATAACGAGTTTATAACAGCCTGGCATTCCGTGACTTCTTAATCAGCGCTGCTGTTAAGAGTGTAATGATAATTCTTTGTGTAACCTTTTGCGGTCGTACAATTCACTTCGCTTTGGAGGACCACAGTGCTCGCAAGAGAAATAATTTAATTAAGAGAATTCTCTTTTTCTTTTTTACTTTTCTTTATTTCTTTCTTACTTTATTTTTTTTTGTTCGATTGTGGACTAAAGCAATTAAAATTATCTGAGCGTTTCGTCGAATTGACCAAAGTGTCGCAAGATCCGCGCGCACAATTAAGATTCGCGGAATAATTAAGATTTTCGGACGCTATTTTTAACTCCTTCTGATTGTTGAAAAATCGCTTTTGAACTTTTCACCATTCGATTTGCTTTTTATCTGTCCAATATTTATCTGGAAGAACGAGATGCATTTTAACCATAAATTAACACAATCAATTGAGGTTATCATTTTTTTTTTTAAATTTTATATCTTTACATCCTTATTGGATTTACGCACATTTTTTCTTCACTCAATCATTAAAAACATAAATATTTTATCACATCTTTTATTTCATATATTTTGTATTTATATATCTTATTAATTCAATTACAATTTCTTAAAAATGTATTAAAGTATATCAATAATATTTACAAGAATTTATGTGCAATATACATTTTTATACTTTTTTGTCTTTAATTCTTGAAATAAATGTATTACTATTATAATTACGATTACTCAAATAACACGGTTCTTATATGTTAATTTGTGTGTATATTAAAATACCGACAATTAAATTCCCGACATACAAAATCGCAACGGAATCAAAATCCTGACAGTATCAAAATCTTGGCAGTATCTTTTATCATTTGATATAGATTTATTCATAATAAACTTTAACCAATTGTATTTTAGATTATTTCTTATTATTATAGTTTATTGTGAATAAATCTATAGCAAATAATAAAAGATACTGCAGCGATTAAAGTTGTCGGAATTCTGATGGATATGGATTATCGAATAACACGATTTGTAATAATCATTTATATCCAATTTCTATTATATTTAATAATATTTTTTAGTATAAATATCATTATATTAAAATTACTTAATTTAAATATAATTTACTCATACTTTTTACAATTTACATTTGTAATTATTTAACTTAAGTAATATTATTTAGAAATTGCTAATTTCCTGAATAAAAAGCAATAGAAAATTTATTTTATTTTTAAATTACTTTATTTGTTCTTATTACATTTGTTTTGATGATTATTAACTAAAAAGATAGATTTCTAATGACGTCAATAAATTTAATACTCTTACTAATCAAATAATAAAAACTAAAATATTTTCAAACTTATTTATACGACTTTCAATATTTATTTATTTCATTCACAAAATAATAAGTTCATTTTGTGTATGGGCATTTGTATTTTGAACGTATTTTGTAATTCTATAATTAAAATAAATTTCTTTCAAAAAATCAATTGTCTTTTATGATTTTTTAAATTTTATTTTGAAATATTGTTATAACATTGAACTAATTGTTCTTTACTAATAATTGATTGTAATTATTATGTTTCAAATTTTTGATACCATTTTAAATAATTGAAAAAAAAACATCTATAAATACTTAAACATTTGATTTCTAAATTTAGAACTTGTGAAGTTTGTAACATTTGATATTTTGTAATTACAAGAAAGATTATAAATATGTCTGTTAATAGGATTGCAATAAAGTCTAAATATCCATTTATTTTTAGATTAGTTGCACTGGCTGTATTATTTCAAAATTGTCGAACGATAAATTTCCTAGTATTATTACGACACAATTTACAACTGCATAAAATCTATATTTTTCAACAAAACCGAAATATTAATGTGTGCCAAAAATTACATAGTTTACTGTTTCTATTTTAAAGTAAAGGAAACGGATTGTTAAATTTTTATAACTCAAAATATTTATATCATAATTCTAAAATAATATAAAATTAGCATATTTATAACAGTCTTAAAAATGTATATATGTATTACCTCGCACAGTGCGGTAAGTATTCACAAAAACAAACTAAATTTTAATTGACAAAAATAAAAATAAATTCTAAAAATTGCATAAATATGTTTTTATTGTTTCAAACAGTCCGATATATTGGCAAATCAAAACTGATTATCCGCACTATGCGAGGTATTGTTATATGAATTTTATTTAAATAAATATATATTAGTTAATTGTCTTTTGTAATTCTGATGATTGTTTTGCAGACGTGTTTGATAGCAGCTTGTGAAAAGATATATTTCTGTTTTTTGGCTTCGGATTAGGTGTGTGCTGTGTGATCGCAGTTCATACTGGTGACCATGAAGCCTCAGAGGGCACCGATTCATCATCTTGCCCTTCGGAGGCCATGGGTTCCGGATGGGAGTAGGGAAAGTGGAAGCTCGGAAAACCGAAGAAAGGATCCGCAAGCAACAAATATTTGAACACTTTCAAGATAACGTTCGCGAGGCGATATCGAGATCGCAACTATCAAAATTGTGGTCGAGGGGAGCCGGCAACAGAAAAAATGTTATTCTGCAAATAAAGACAGTCTTCATTTTGAAGTCAGACAACCCTAAGGCTGCGTATCTGACCGATATACTTCGTTCCTCCGAAGGAGCCAAAAAACACGGCCACAACGCGTCGCTGTCCTCACAAGGATGTACCTGGACATTACAGACGCGGAAATCAGCGATCATCTCAAGTCGTCTGGGGTGGAACACAGGTACTGCAAGAGGATCGTATTCAGGGCGACGGGACAACCAACCTACAAGATGCGCATCATTACCGGGTTCGCGTCGTCCTTTCAGAGACTCCTACATGAGGGCTTGTTCTATATAAACAAGCACTTCCCGGTAGTACAGAGCATTTGACCGCCTCCTATACCTGAACCTTGCGCTAGGTGTCAACAATTTACTCACGCAATGAACGCATGTACCAACAAGACCGAGTGCTCCAAATGCCAGGGCCAACATCTGACAAACCGATGCACTTTGCCACATCCCCCCAAGTGTTTGGCATGTAACTCGGATGACCATGTTGCATGCTCTTCCAAATGTCCGAAGAAGCCAACAAAACACATACCGGGTATACCTAACATCAAAGTAAGGCCACTTAATAAAAAGACGAGTGATCTACCTAAATACCTTCAGTACAACAAAATTCACAGGCCAATAACAACACACACATAGTTACAACCTATATTAACAAATTAAACTCGCCAAAGAATGCAGAAAATCGCACAGGGTTGCTGAAGCGTTTGAGAAGACGATTTATAGAGAACTTTAATGTTGAAACACACGTTCGCTTTTCTGGAAATCATGTTTATGTTCTAATGTTCGATGTCGGTGACCGGGTGCGGGACTCTTCTATGGATGTGAATCAGGGGAGGGTGGATAGACCGTGTCCGGACGAATTTTATCATTCTTCAGTCGAATGATGCTTCAGAATATATTATTTGTTTCATTTCAAGAAGATTTACTTTTATTTGGTTTATTTATAATTTCATATTTCAAAAAGTGTACTTTATAATCAGTTTTTCCGTCTATTATTATAATTTCATGATAATTTTAAGTATATTAGTTATAAAATAGACACAAAAATGTATATACAAAAGTGTCACTGTTTTTCGACCAACACAAGTTTGAGTAGATAATGCCTAAATCCTCCCATGTATAAATTATAATAAAATATGCTTGAAGTTTTCAATGAAAATTTTAAGAAAAAATATTTTACTTTATAATAATTATGAATAATTATCCTTATGTATTTATATAATATTAAACATTATTACGGCTAACAATCACAGTTTTTCCGTCTATTATTCTAATTTCATGATAATATTAAGTTTGTAAATTATAAAATAGAAATAAAAACGTAAATATAAAAAGTATACAAGATTTATAATTTTATACACAAAATATTTATATCATAATTCCGTAAAATCAGTTTTATACGTTTTGAGGGCCTACGATAAACATTGTTTAGGGGCCTTGATTAATACTGTTTAGTGGCCCTCGACTCACACTGTTTTGAAGCCTACCCAAGTTTGGTGAAATCATAACTAAATTCGTTTCCATAAAAATAATGATCGAAATGAGAAACTATTTTCTTATATACATGCTGAATATATTCATTCCATCTAGCGTTCTGCAATACTAAGCAATTTAGCAGAAGTTTAAAAGTATTGCTCAACATTAATATATATGCTTAATCCAATACTCCACGCACGAGAGAACTGTTACATTTATCAAAAATTACTTCACAATCACTTCGCATTAATCTATCCTAATACTAATTTATTGATTATTTAATCATCTTGGAAATAATACAAAAAAAACGTATTAGTTCAAGCGTTTAAACAACTCTGTTTACAACAAAAATAATTTACACTTGACATTGCAAAATATTTGTAAACAACAATAAAATTCATATTTTTTATGACCAAAGTAGAACAAATCTTTGTTCCGCTAATAAAGCGATAGAAATGAGCGCAACTAATCTTGATTATCGGTCGGCCAATTGCAGATTATCGGGGTGACATAGTTTTTCCGTTTACTTTCGGATGTTGTTTAAAGAAAATAAAAAAAAACCCGAAGGACGTTTTGAATTCGTGCACGAAACAAAAGGGTTTGTTACGATGATTATCCTGTTTTCGTATTATAAAAGGTGTTTTCGATGCATTTGCAGACAGAAAACGTTAGAATGTTCGGCATGAAATCAGTTACGTTTGGCATCTTGCTTTTGGTGCTTGGCATTTCTAAAAGCGAAGCAGTAAGTTTTTTTTACCAAAATTTAAACTAAAATCTGTATTGATTCCTCAAAATTGATTTTAAATAGTTTTTATAGAATTATTTGTAAAAGTACTACATCCAAATACTGTCCCATTCATTGCTTAATTCTTCCACAAAATTAATTAATTAATTAATTATAAATCAAAGAGTTTTCAGAAAAAAAAAACAAGAGATGGTGTAATAATAGTTTAATAAATTAAAACATTTTTATACTTTATATTATACATACTAATATGTTATTATTTATTACTAGTTCTATTGCTGCGAAGATTGTTCGGATGACAATGATGAAATTTTACTTGACTTCTTCTGCGATTTGTTCTGCGAAGACGATGATGAGACAACGACCAAACCTCCTGTTACCGTTACTACTAGTACTACAGTCGCGCCACCCTCTGAAACCACAAAGCCACCTCTAATAACCACTGCAAATGTCCCTGATGCACCACAACCAACTACAACAACAACAGCTATGCCTTGATTTTTAAATTACTAACTATAAATATTTATAAATTGGGAATATAAGGTATGGTTGTTAAATGTCAAAAAAAAAGTATATTTTCATATACTAATACAATCAATTAATGTTCTATAAATAAATGTACTAATAAAGCAGTTATAAATTTTATATATTTTTTTAATTACTGATAAAATCTTGTGAAATTAAAAGTTATTTTTTTATTTGTAAAAATAATGGATGCTGCAATTAATTTAAGAAACGTTGCTATTCTCTATATCGAAATCTCTAAAACACTGAAATCCCGACAGTATCAAAATCTAGACATCATCAAAATCCCGACAGTATCAAAATTCCAATAGTATCAAAGTCCAGACAGTATCAAAATCTCGAACATTTCATTTTATGTGACGAAATTATTTGAGAACATTAATTTTTGCAAATCTTGATGAATCTTAGGGTTAACAATAGAATATCGATATTCTTTTTTTTATATTCACGTAGTAAATAGCAAAGCTCACTTTTTTCAATTCATTTAAATAAGAAAAAATACTTTCGGGATTTTTAGTATCGGGATTTTAACACTGTCCGGATTATGATTGTCGGGGTTTGGATCCGAACCGATTCTCAAGATATTAGATTGAAATTCATTTATTAACTAAAACGACAAAGACATAGAAATATTATTTTTAGGATTAGTTTTGAAATAATTCGTACTTGCAAAATGTTTATATTTTTGTAATGGAAAATAACTGATTCGGTAAATATATTTAAAAAAAAAATAAGTTTTCGAATGAATACTCCTTGTATTCGGCATTTCGGATTGAGAGGAAGAGAGGTAGGTTGACCACCCGAACTTATTAATGCAACTCGTGGCATCTCTATAAACCTGTCAGAGAGCGCGACGGGGTTCCACTTATATAAGCCGCCCCATTATTCACGGAACGCAATCATAAAATAGGCCACATTTGTTTTCGTTTTTCGTTATTTACTTATTTATCAGCCCTCTCGTCCAACATTCGTCCCTCCGCTTCTTTTATTCTCACTCGCAGTTTGTTAATATTATCATCATTATTATTATTTTCATCATCATCATCATCATTCCTCGTTCGCTCTTTTACATAATAATCATAGGCGCCGTTATTATCATCATCGTAGTTACGATCATGGTAAAACGTCGACCGAATATCAACGCATGCTCGCATATTTTAAGAGACTATTTTGAACAGCTTCATATCATTATCTAAATATTATAATTTTATTACATAGATCTGAGCTATTCAATTTCACTATTAATTTACTTTCTATAAACTTAAATTAAATTTTGAATTAAAATTAATTAATTATTTCTAATCAATACAATATTCTAAATTAGATATAATCTTGTCCTAACTAACTTATTATATTAACTTAGATTAACTTAATATATAAACCTAGGTTGGTGGTATCTTACATAAATAATGTTATCTTTGTTAAGTTAGGTTTAGCTAAATATATTTCAATTTTTACCTTATACATAGGTGAGATAATTAATATTTTTTTCTTATAGAATTATTATATAGTATCCAAGGGCTTGTCAAACACAAGGCCCGCGGACCGTATCATGACTTTTATAGATACGTCCAAAAGAAATATTAAACTTACATCCTTTGCTACTAAAAATAATATTTTTATACTTAGATTATCGTGAGTATTGACGTATTTTACGTGTAACTTAAAACAATTATACTTCTTCCAATATGACACAAGTTAAAAGTTTGTACAACACTATATCATTTAGAATTAAACCTATGAAAGTACAACATTGAAATTAAGGAATTGTCTATGCGTAAAATGTAATGGAAAAATGTCCAATTTATGTCTTCAATTAATATCATTACGTGTATTACCAGAAGTGGCTCAGAAAGTGGCGCATCAGAGTCAACGAAACCAAATCCAGCCATTTCCCTTAAAAAGGGATTACATTACCTTGGGTATGTTCTTGGATCGCCGCATCACGTGGAAGAAGCATTGTAATATACAAGACATTGCTGAAGCCCGTGTAGACATACGGTATCCAGCTTTGGGGACAGCCAGCAATTCCAACACCGAAATCCTACAATACTTCCAGGCCAAATGCCTGCGCACCCTGGTGAAAGTCCCCTGGTATGTGCCGAACGACATGATACACAAAGACCTCCACATGAACACTGTTAAGAGTGAAATCCCAAAATTTAGTGCCCGTTATTAGAATAGAATGGAAAACCATCCCAACAGTTTCGCGTTATCCCTGCAAGACAACAGCAGACCCCACAGACTAAAGAGACACATTATATTTTCTTTTTTTTTCTAACAATATTTTAATAAATTTCTTAAAAAATATTTTGAAGCTTATATCTATCAAAATACTACTTTTATATTCTAACAAAAATCATATTTACAATATTTTTCCAATTATAAATTGCACGAAAAGATTAGTGTTAATCCTCACAAATGGGAATATCGAAAGACTTATGAAAAATTTCATATTGCCATGTATTTCAAAATCTTGTTAAGGCTATGGCATCATAATTCTTTAGATTTAAATTAATATCTACTAATAAACTATAGATGTCAAAGGTAATGAAACTCATTCTTGAACTTTAAAACTTGTTTATTTTTCTTTTGTTTCTTTTAAAATCATGCTATTTTTTACATTCAATGAAAGAAATTATTTATTTCAGCAAGAAAGTTTTGAAGTATTTTTTTAACAAATAAATTAGTTTAATGAAAATTTCCAAAAATTAAAATTGAATTCAATATACACAAAGATTGAAAAGTTTTATGTATAATTAGATAATAATAATTTTTAATCAATAATATTTTTTATTTCTAATTATCATACAATTATTTAATTCATTGAAATGAATATACTTAAAGTAATAAGTAATTAATGAAAACAGTAAAAAGTAACAGTAAACTCTCTAAAATCCAGTATAAATTCAATGCTAAAGTGTAAATAATTCCATAAATTTTGAAAAGTATATTATTTTAGTGTTGAAATAATGTGAAATAATTACGTAATATTTTTTTTTCAAAACACCAGATATTGTTTAATTATTGGTTTGTTTGTTTATCTTCACATGTTTTTTCCTAGGTAGTAGCGGACTTCCCGTGAATTATTGGTTTAATTGGATTAATATTATGTGCATGATCTCAAGATCCATTAAGAAACGTCAACGTAACAGTTTTGCCACGCCATCTATCGTTTTTTTGTAAACTCCCGAACTGAAAATTACTTTAACTCTTTGTGCGGCGGTGGGAATTGTATAGGAAAGAGGAATTGGGATTGGTCCAGTAACCAACCTTAACATAATCACTTTAAAAGCACACGCACAATCAAGACGCACATTCTAAAAACGATTTGGTAGGTCTTGGGGCTTGAAACGCTTCAATCTTCGGCGATGGTTCTCTGTGTTAGTCAGCTCCACAGCAGGTATTGATAAATAACGCTGAGTTTGCTTATCTCTTCCTTCACTAGTTTGGTGTCGGTGAAGGAATGGATATCGTCGTTTGTGATATACCACGGGAGCCCGGTTACCATTCTCAGCGTTTTAGATTGAAACCTCTGGATCACATTGATAGTAGCGTTACATGCAGACCCCCATAATTGAATACGGTTATGGGTCTAGAGTTATTTTATTTATTTGACTATCCTTACAATGTATTATCATCGTCATCATGATTAGTATTCCAAGTTTTCTCCTTTGCATAATAATCGAGCCTCACGTCAAACATCATCATCATAATAATAATAACGATCATTATAATAATCTATCGAAATATAAACATATTCATGCATCCGCACACTTTAGCATATAATCTTGCTGGGATCTATAAAATACGTATCTATATAGATACAGATACGCAAACAAATTAATACAAACTCGGCGCAATTTATGTGGCACTTAATAAAAAAAAAAGAAGCAACGTTAAAAAACGCTGCGAAAACGGCCGTTTTCTCGTATAATTTATATAGGAAATAATCGTTGCGATGTGCGGCATTAATGAGCCGCATTATATAATATTGAATTTAATGCGATGCACGGGAAGGGAAAACAAACGACCGACGAAAACGGAAAAACGAGCGCAGAGAGCAACGACGTCTCGGGGTTCAATTAAAAGTGAAACAAGCAGTTTCAAATGCAGCATTCCAGACGCCATCTGCACGCCGTTTGTTAAATATGATTGCGCTATTAATTACGTTTTAAGTCACTTAAATCCAATAATTACTATTATTACATGGACATATTTGCGGAGCATGAATAGATTAAAATAAAAAATATATTTTCACTAAAGTGGTGTCATCATAGAATCATCAATGTCTAATCCATCATTAATTCCTTTCATATATAACGAGTCGTTAAGTTTAATTACGAAATGGAAATACCGCATTCATTACAACCATTACAATAGAATAACAATTTACTTGTTGAGTTAAAGTTGGATTATACTTAATGTATAAGCAAATTGTTACTCTTTTTGTTTCCAAAATGCTTAGAAATAATTTATTTCATCAACAAACAAGTCAATTTATAATTTCTTATTGATAATTATTGTTTTCTATGGTTGAAGTTTTTACTGTGAATAAAATCTTTTTTTATTTATTACATTATTAGCATAATGAATTAACTTTGTTTTTTTACTAAAGAAATATAAATATAATTTAACGTAAAATTATATAAGAAAAAAATTACTTTCCTTCATTTATTATTAATTTTTGCGTATTTATTTTTAATATCATATTTCCAATTTATATTAATTCTTTTCATTCTTTTTTTTTCATTTAAATCTTCTATTCAAATGTATATAAATTTATTATTTTTATTAATGAAAGCATTTTTTTTTGTTATTAATTCAAATTAAAAATGAAAAATATTTAATAAAATTTATATAAAATAAATAGATACAAAATTTTCAACATTTGTTATTACAAACAAAAAGACTATTTATATTTAAAAAAAAAAACTTAAAACTCACATTCATATTGAAGCCTTTTTAACTACTGAAATATATTCACAAAACAGGATGTATAAAAGTCCTATTTTACAAATTATATGTCCTTTTTGTCTATGTTCAGTAGATGGAATGCCTTTCCATGAAATTTACTGCAGCTAAACGATTAATGGTTTCCATAATTTGTCTTCTAGGTGTAGCTGCAAAGTTCCATGTTTTTATAAAATTTCTAATAATTTTAAATGCGATAAAAAAAAATATTTTTATTAGAAATTTGATAAGAAAATTGCAGGTAAATAGCATTAAATGAAATATTACTACTACAGCTACTTTCGGAAATACAACGTGGATGTTGTAAATAAATGCAGTCAATGCATTTAGGTATCCATGAAACACGTTATAAAATATGACAAAATAATGATAATAAATATTTGTATGTGCATACTGTAATCATAATTAAGTGTCGAGATAACAAATCTTAAAATAATATATAGATTGTTCAATAAGCGACAACCGTATCTCAGCATAATTCATCAAATCTTATTGACGACACATGTACTTCACGAAAGTTTTGATTCGTCGTCTATTAGCGACAGTCGTAGTTAAAGGGTTTATTAAAAAAAACTAATTAAATTTAATTATCTTTTCGTTAATTTATATAATTATATAATTAATTGGAAAATTGTTATTTTTAATAACATATATAAAGGGGATATAGCTCAGTGGTAGAGCATTCGACTGCAGATCGAGAGGTCCCCGGTTCAAACCCGGGTGTCCCCTAATAATATCTTTTAATCGAGAATATATTTTAAATATACAGTAAAATTCGGTTATAACGCGTCTTTTATAACACGCATTCAGATATACCACGGATTATTTCTAACACATACAAGCACTATAAAATAAATTAAAAAATATTTGAAAGAAATAAATAATGTTACTTTTACTAATTTAATTGTGGATATTCGTCGGTTAATATTGACAAAGATGAAAAAATCTATCACTTCCTACCAGATGAGGATATAGTAAAAGATGTAAATACTGAAACTATTGGGTTGGCATCAAAGTAATTGCCGATTTTTTTATACCAATTGAACATGATTTTTTTATATAATTTTTAAACTTTATTCAACAATAAATTTTCCATTTCGATCAATGACCCTTGGCCATCTTTCCGTCAACTTCATTATACCACGTTCATAGAACTTCTGGTCTTTATTAGGAAAAAACTGATCAAGGTTTAATTTCAAAGCGTTATCATCATTGAATGGTAAAACCCATTCAAGGAATTTTGTAAGACTCTGAATAAATTGTAATCTGATTTATAGCTTGTGTTAAGTTCTTTCATTTTCGGAAATAATAAAAAAAATATTTTTTTCTCCGTGTTAAAACAGAACCCACACAAACAAATCTCACAAAAATATACTTAATTTAGTTTTTAAGAAAGCTAAATTTACAGCTGACAAATGCCAAAACTATATAATTGTAACATTGACAGAAGTCATTCAAAAGAAACACTACTCCCATCCAAATTTAAAATCTGCAATTACTTTGTTGCCAACTCAATATTTTAGAAGAAGTCGACGAAGATGTGCAATTCTTCAACATTTACAAATTTTGTAAGAATTTTTCGAAAACATTGTTTCTTAACTATACCAGAGTCCGACAAAGTTTTGTTATGGAAGAGCCAATAATAATGACCATCACAACAATTAAAAATTACTCGAATTAAAAATATATTTTTTTAACTTATACAATACAAGAACGTTATATATTTATTATTTTTATTTTTACTTTAGAGCCATAAATGTGTTACACTAAGAACCATATTTGGCTTACGAGCCGCAGTTCACCGACCTCTGAACTATACGCACATATTCCTAAATTCTTCTTTAAAACTAAAAAATAATAAAGCGAACACTTTAGATTATGAATTATCGCTGATTAAAGTGTATATTAAATTACATGATAATCCATCTTGTAATCCATCATTTTGAAAAACAAAAGCTATTGTTATGCATATTTAAAATGTAAATTCGTGTAATTACAGTTTGAATTATTACTGTAGATAACTGAACTAATAAATGTCCTATACAAACAAGGAATAACATTTATTTCGTATCATATAAAGCAACTATAATATATTTTAGTTTGTAATCTACATTGTTTTACTTACTTTACTTACAAAATAGTTAAATCAAATAATAATGTGATTAGATAATAAAAGAAAAAATAACAAATAAACTTATTTACATTTTGAAGACAAAAATAATTATTTTTTATAATAAATTTATTTAACACTAAACCTTCTTTTTGACTTTTACTCTTTCACAATCTGCCACAAATATGACAATGATTTGAACAGTTTTTTGACATAGACAAATAAAATAAAAACAGAAAAAAACATGGAGCGGAACGATTTCCCATCGGAAATTTTCCTATAAACAAATGTAAATTTAACCAAAAAATAATAATTCAGGAACAATAACCCAATTAAAAATTGATTTTGACGACACTATCAAACTTAAATAAAAAGAATTACTCTAATGGAGAAGAATAAACTTTTAGTTTCTAAAGGGACGGTCAAGGGTGTTGTGTCTCTTTAGTCTGTGGGGGTGTCACTGTTGTCTAGCAGGGATAACGCAAGACTGTTGGGATGGTTTTCCAGTCTGTTCTGGTAAAGGGCACTGAACTTGAGGATTTAATTCTTAACAGTGTTCATTTGGAGGTCGTTCGTCACGTACTAGGGCTTGCACCAGGGTGCGCAGGGACTTCGACTGGAAGCGTTGCAGGATCTCGAAGTTGGAATTGCTGGCTGTTCCCCAAAGCTGGATGCCGCACGTCCACACTGGCTTCAACATTGTCTTATATATCACTAGTTTATTTTCGAGGGATAGCTGTGATCTTTTGACGATCAGCCAGTACAACTTCGCAAACTTGATGCCCAGTTGCTTCCTTTTGGTTGCTATGTGTTCCTTCCACGTAAGTCGGCGAGAACAAGCCAAAGTATTTGCATCGTCGGCCTGCGGGATGATTTTGTCCTAGATGCGCCATTTCCTGAGCTACTTCTAGTACGCGTCGAGATGTCCACGCACTGCAACCACCGGATCCTCGACAGGACGACAGGACCGCGACGCCGTCGGCGTATGTTGCAATTGTGGTGTCCTGGGATGTCGGCTGGTCGTATGTGAAAATGTTGTACAACACCGATCCCAAGATGCTTAGGTACAACTGTGTTACCCTACCCTATCTTTACTTGGAAAAATCTGCTATACAGAAAAGATCTTAATGTCGTAATAGTTGTGCACGCGGGTTTGATCTATAAAATCAAGAGCTCGCTCCTAGATCTTGATTTTATAGAGCAAACCCGCGTGCCACACTTTGTCGAAGAACTGTGTTATGTCGAGGAACACAGCTGAACACTAAACCTACTGATACTTATAGTAAATATTGAAAAATATTTTCAGTAAAGTACTAAAGTTTGAAAGCGATTGTAGTGTAAGTTGTGCAATAGTTTGAAAATGGTAAATTTGATCGGTAGTGTAGTAAATTTAAGTTCAAAATTTGTACTATAATTATATTTTAAGAATTTTGGCTCGTTTATTTTTTTTTAATTTGTAAAATTTCATTTTTATATTATTAATTACAAAATATTAATTATTTTGTTACTCAGTAATAATGTAACTTCATTTATTAAAGAATTTAAATAAATTCAAGTTTTACTACAAAAATATTGTAATAACATATTTTTCACGTTTTTTTTTTATTTTATCTGTTATGAAATGAAAGCTTGTAAAATTTCAATTATAATTATTTGTATTAGTTTATATCATTATTTTATTATGTCATAATTTAGTAAATTAATCTATTTTCGCACAAGTAATAATGTTTTTTGTATTATTCTTAAAATATGTTTTTTTCTTTATGTTTAAGTCAATGTTAAGTAATGTTTCATTTAATTTCTAATCAATATTACATTTTTTTTTTCTTCATAATCTAGTAAAAGTACAAAATTACTAATTTACATACTATTATTGTAACTATTGATTCACTTACGAGAAAAAAAAGTTATCTGAACAAAGTAAAAATTTTAACTGATTTAATCATTTTTGGTACAAATTTCATGATATTTCTATGTAAAACTTAATAAAAGTTTGAAAAATAATTAATTAATAATAAATCTCTTGTTGTATATTACTTATATACATATCTTTTTATTTACATGTAATTTTTATATACATATAGTTTTCCAATTTTTTGAGTAAATAAAATTAATTACAATCATTTAACAAAATTAATTATTTTAATGCAAATTTTTTACAAATATTTTTTATAAGTAAAATAAATAAACCTGTTTACAATAGTTTCATGATAGTGAGTAATGAGTTTCTTGCAACCTCCAACAGCTATACCGACCGAAGAATGGAATTAAAAGTAAATAAATATAAGCGTATATGAACAATTCATACTTTGGCTCCGTTTCCTTCTCGTCCGTTCTCCGCCTCGTCCTCCTCTCCTCTCGCTTCATTTCCCATCCTCCTCTTCTTGTTGGTGGCTTGACTTTCAGAGGTAGAGTTGATATATAAATTAAATCTCTGTGTGGTGCAACATCAATTATAAAGGTTGTTCTTTTTGTTGGCATCAGAGCGACCACCAACACACAGGCATTACCAAAAGAAATAAGCTACCGATAAAGCTGTCGCAGTCCCAGTTGGATCACGTTTAACAACCTAAGAAGAAGCAGCAGAAGCAGCTCCGACCGAAATGCATTCAGCCAAAATGTAAACTGGAGGAACGAAAACGAAGAAAAAAAAAGAGAAGAAACAACAAAAAGAAAACAGCACCGCGAAACGAAAGCAGAGGAACGAATGAGAATGAGATGAAGGAGGCTGAAGAGAAGGTATAAGAGACGCCGTCGCGGGTATTTCTCCGCTAAAACAAATTAATGAATATTTATTTGTATAATTATGGAAGATAATACGTGCATCGTCTGTAATTGCTTAATTCCGTAATTATCTGAGGGTGCGTTCCGAAATCGTTACATGATTTAAAAGCTGCCGTAATTGATTTTCTGCGCAAACAAAAATTGTTTTATTTTCTTCTTCTCATTTCATCATTACAATGTTGCTTTTTGTGAGATCTACCATAATTGATCAATTTACGTTAATTATGTATTTTAATTAAAATCACTTAGTTGTAATACTCACTAATATTTCGTTTTTTTTTTTTTCGAAAATAATCTTAAAAAAAGTGTATATGCTGTATGATTACAGGCCATATCGCCCACTTTGAACTCAGGGCAATTATATAATATTTTCCTATAAATAGCCAACTGGTAATTTAAATATTGTATTGACTGGTTCGAGCAGGTTTCGCGGTATGTCATTTAATTTTATTTTTCCTCGAGCTTAATTAAATTATCACTGTTTTCATTAAATAAGTACGGTGATTATACAAGTAACGACATTCCAAAAATACTCATAATCTAATAATTTACAATTTTCAGAGTTTTTGAGTGCTTAATAAATTATAAAATATATTTTCAAAATAATAATAGTATTTATGATAATAGTCACATAAAAAAATCAATATATTAAAATATAATTAAATAATATATTTTTTTTGTCAATTTTTATTTACAATCTATTCTACTGAACATTTATCAAATCGGTTCGCTGTTCACATTAGGAAGTTGCTACCCAGTGGCACCATTTCATGACATTTGTATATAATATTTATTTATTGATTATTTACTTAATTAACTGGAGATCCAATGGATTGAACTGCTTTAATGTTCTTGTTGTCATACTGTTTTTATTCTAAAATCCTGGAGCAGTCTCTTATTGGTGATGTACCATGGTGCACCCGTGATTCTATATAGGAGATATAAAATTGGGTCTAAGACACTAAACATGTATGCCAAACTTTTTCGAAAGTCTATGACACATCGAGGAATACAGCTGAACAATATCTTTTCACTTCCAGATCCTGATCGATGGCATCAACTAGTCATTTAACTTGTTTATCGTTGTTCTTATACATAAATAATCAATAATAATCATTATTGTCTATTGGTCTTTCCAACTTAGAAAATATTTGAAATATTTTCAAATTTTAATATTGGAAAATTTTTAATCAATTCAAATAACAAAATAGCTAATTTTGCTTTGAAATGTTTAGTGAAGTATTACAAAATGAGTAATTTACATTTTTTATAAAGAATTTATGATTCATTTTTGTATAAACTGTATTTTTTAAAAAATTTCAAAAAATTATTACACAAAAGTATACAGACTTCATACACTTAGACTCTAAGTCTTAGTTTAATTTGTTTTTCAAAATTTCTTGATTTATTAAAAAGAATATATATTTAATTACAAAATATCTTCCAATTATATTTTGTAAAAACTATTATTTTGATTTTCGTTTACTAATTAAATGTTTAAATTTAATTATTAACTTTTAAATAAATTTTCAATTTTATAAATATTTATGTTTAACATTTGTTTATAATTGTAAATTTATTTAAATAAGACTACTTGGATTCATTAAGATATCGGATAACATGTGTTCACGTGTAAATTATATAAATACATACAAATTACTATGTATAATTGATATATTTTCTAATACTAAGATCTGAGTGGGTTTTTAATTTAACAATTTGTATGATATTTATAATAATATTTAATAAAACGATAATTTTATTCATTCATTATTACATAACTTTAATAGTTTGATAACATTAGTTCCTGCTTCCTGTTTCTGGACATTTTATTTCCTGTAATTTCCAATGTAATTGCTAATAAAAGCATATTTAATAAATACTTGTCAAATTATCATACTTTCAATTTATTATTTTAAATAATTCAAAACTACTTTAGGATATATTTTGTATTTATTTGTATTTGTTTAATGTTCAAGAAAAGCATGTTTTACAAATATAAATTACATCTAACCTACTTCAAATTTCTTCCACAAACTACTGTTTATTGTTCAGTAAAGCCACGATTTGTAAATCAAAATTGCTTCTAATTAATTCAAATGTCTTCTGTTTGAAATTCTTACCTACTATTTATTATTTATCAAAAGCATGTTTTGCAAATCTAAATTACATCTAACCTAATTCAAATCTTCAATCAGATATTACCTAACTACAATTTATTGTTCAGCAAAAACACATTTTGTAAATCAAAATTACGTCTAATTAATTCAAATGTTTCAGTTTGAAAAACTTTAACTACTGTTTATTGTTCAGCAAAAACCATGTTTTGTAAATCAAAATTGCTTCTAATTAATTCAAATGTCTTCTGTTTGAAATTATTTACCCACTATTTATTATTTATCAAAAGCATGTTTTGCAAATCTAAATTACATCTAACCTAATTCAAGTTTTCAATCAGATATTAACTAACTACAGTTTATTGTTCAACAAGAACACGTTAATTCAACTGTTTCAGATTGAAATTCTTTACCCACTGTTCAACAAAAGCGTGTTTTGTAAATAAAAATTACTTTTACTTAGTTAAACTGTTTCAATCAAAAATTCTCTTTTTACTCTTTGTTATTCATTAATAAAAATATTTCAAATTAAAATTTGAAATTAATTAATGAATTAAAAAGTTAGATCATCTTTGATATTACCTCTGTAATTTTTCTTAGAGGTCCGTAAATATAAAATCTTTCCTCTTTTATTCTTTACTTCGTTTTTTTTAGGAAATTACATATAAATCTGGCTTGAGATCTTCGCGTGCAGCTCGAGTGGTTTTAATTACCGTTTCTGGAATCCTGATTAAGATTGACGACGGGCGTAATTGGACTTAATAATATTTTAATTATGTTTTAATCGATATTCGGAGTGCAAATAAAACGCCATTGAAATCCACATAATCGGAGATTCCCCAATAATAAAACAGAAACAAGTCAAAAAATAAAAGTCACGTTCGTTTATTTCTGTGATTTATAGCAGTAATTTGAGATAATTTCTCAATATTTTATACATCATTATTCAATTCTTTCAATGAGTGGCATTTATTAGTTGTAAACTGGTTTTGATTGGAATCAAAGAAAGAAAAGTCCTCAACTTTATGGAAAGTGAATGAAATTATTAATTTTCATTATACGAGGGGTCCGAAAAAAGTTTGTTAAATTGGCATTAATTCATTTATTTCTAAGAAACAATTTTTTTTTTCTCAATTTGCTAAAGTCTAACGTATTTCATGTCAAATTTCAAGAAGATCGGTAAGAATGGATAGGAGACAATGCAAGATTAGTGATGTAAGGTTGGTAGAAATTGCACCATCGACACAGCAAAAATTAGTTTTGCCATTCTCTAAGGATTTCGACGTCAACTAAAGCCTATGCAATTTTTCCAGGAATGCTAAAATCCATATGAAGTAAATGCATCATCCCTTTAGAAAAATCGTAACAAGTGATGAATATTGGTTCTATAAATACGACCCGCAAACCAAGCAGCAGTCCATGATAAAGAGCACAAAAGGTACAAATCTCCCCAGTTAAAGCAAGAAACCAAAAATCCGCAACAAAAGTGATAATGTCGATTTACTATAACAGGACAAAAGTTGTAGATGCTATCTCACTGGAAACTAGCTAACTGCTAAGTAATACACAGAAAGTAGCTTACCACAAGTTTTCAAAAATTTAAAAAAAAATGAAAGAAAGAGTCTTCAATTCTAATGGAGAGATCATAATGTAAAACTTGAAAAGCTCCAAAAAGTCAATTTTGAGGAATGTTTTGTGGCTCTACTGACTTTGGAAATGTATTGAAATAAATGGATATTATGTAGAGAAATTACAAAAGAATAAAAATTCAACTTCTATTAGATCCCACGTATAATTAACTAAATTAATTATTACAATAAATAAAACAAAAAATCCTGAACACCAAATTTTGATACTGTAGGGATTATAGTTGTCGGGATTTCGATATTTTCAATAATAAATATTATACAATGTAATTTTGAAGCAAATAAAACTTTTGCAATTAGTTGTAATTATTTTAAATATACTCGTTGCTTATATAAGAGAACTTTCAAACGCATCGTAATCATAAAGTGTTGATTTTAGATATAATTATGAACTAAAATCGCCTCCATTCCGAATGCAGCCGATTCAATAAAGTGCATGAATACGTAATGAACGCGATGACAATAAGTGCAAAATGAACAGTTTTCTCGCCTCGTTATCGTCGCAGCATTCCATTTTGTTACATACAAAGAACATAGTATAAAATCTTCTTAATCGTCTGGGTAATAGCAATAATTTTTCAGCTCTAAAATATTCATAATTTATTAATAAAATGTAAACTAACTTACGAGTTTCTTGTCAAATAAAGAGATTTTAACGAGAAGATTAAAAAAAATAAATAAATAAAAAGTTTATAAGTGTATAACAACAAAAGAAGAAGCTAAAACTCATAGTTTATGGCATACAAAAACGAAGCTAAATTCCCATTAAGCCTCCTCTTTATTCTCTTCCTCGCAATAAATTGTGTACTTAGCTATCTGGAATCTTTACATCTAGGAATCTACTTGAAACCAGGGCAGATAATATGTTAATAACATATACAGACCCATAAGAGGCTATTACGAGAATGGAAAAAGCTGATCACCATAAATAATTCAATCTATTCTCAGAGCAGCGATATTTCAAGTCATTATCGACCCAATTAATCCGAACGCGATCAATAAAATACAAGCAAAACTAAAAATATGCTTTAAAAAGAAAGACAATTCCATTTAATTCGGTTGTGATCAATTTTCTTCCGGGTTCAAAAAACTTAAATTAAATATATAAACGAATTATCAACATAAAAACAACTAAAGCATTTGCAAACATTAATATAAATGTCTTCAAATTAATACGAATTCCTAAAGCTATAATCGATGGTTTACGAAATGCGATCTGCTTGATGAGGAGATCCATTTGGTACTTGAGATCATCATCTTGTAGATCCAATTCCAAAGTTATCTCACTGCAAACATGTATGAATCCATTAGCTTCTTCAGAAACTTGATCGCAGCTTGCGAAAAGTATGATGGACAACTCCTACAAAAAATGCTATTTAAAGATATACATTACGGTACAAGCGTGTACATTTAGTTGCCTACCATAGCTATGATTCCTTCCACTAACACATGAATCTTCTCAAAATCTTTTAATAAAGTTACTTGTATAATGGCAATTAAGTTCTCAATTAAAACCATAATCAATACTAATATTGTCAATATCATTTGAGCTCCAAAACTATCACCAATTTCATCCATAATATCGCAAAACTCATGATAACATTTCATACTATTAATAAAATCTCCGCTGTAACACAAAATAATCTTGTTGTTAAACTTTTTGCTAGTTTTGTAATCACTTGAAATTCTTTGAAAATCTTGTTTTAAATCCACGAATTTATCGCGTAATGTCAGAATTAAATAATTGATTTGGCATGTTATCAATGAAGAAATTATTAGATCAATCGAAAATACAAATAAATTTAAGTTAATTTCTAGTAATACACGCACGAAAATTAATAATGAAAAACTGTAAATTTCAAACATTGTTCTTATATTAATATTTCCAAGCTTTTGCACTATTTTCACTCTCTTTCGTCTTTGAAAAATCACTGAATTGAGAACGGAAATAACATAAAGCAATAAGGAAATTAACTTTTTTACTGACAAAAAGATTTTGTCGCCAAAACGTTCGTTTGATTTATTTATTTCGAATACACTAACGATTGATATAATTCCATATATTGTAACCAAAAATAATGTATAGAATATGTAGACTACGCTTAAACCATTATAGTTCTCGATGTTTGGTATTTGTAATCCAAATATTTCGAATATTTTGTATAAAGTAACTTTGGTGAATTTAAATTTTGCTATATTAAACTTCTTTTTCAGGTGAATGTATGATTTCTTTTTCTTGAAGTTATTACACATTTTGTCTTTTAATTTCAGTATTGCGACACGCCCGAGATTTCATTCAGAAATGGTTTTAGAAAAACCACATGTATTGATGTATTGATTGATGTAATTCGTTTGAAAGGATTTTGTAATTAACTTAACTAAAATATGTAAAAAGCATTAAGAATTGTTAGAGGAAACATTATCTATGGCAGCGTTAGCATTAATTTCTATTAATTTTGAGAAAACTAATTAAAGAAATAACAACTTCAACCTATTTTATATAAGATTGAAATTATAA
The DNA here is from genome assembly GCF_001412225.1 of Nicrophorus vespilloides. NCBI lineage: Eukaryota > Metazoa > Arthropoda > Insecta > Coleoptera > Silphidae > Nicrophorus > Nicrophorus vespilloides. The sequence goes on along the minus strand of NW_017098369.1, from coordinate 42,517 downwards.
CATTACACTGCTAATACATTTGTTTTGAATCAATTTACCATAAAATATATATAGTTGTAGATATATACACTTTGAAAGAAGTTAGTTATGAAATTTACATTTACAGTACTATTGTATGCACGTGTTTCTTTGTTTGCTTGAACATAAATTATATTAATAGGAACTGGTATTTTAAGTTTTTAAGATGTGGAGAGGGTGGTTCTAAGACTCGTGTCTAAATATAAGTATTTACGATTTTTAGTAAGCACGGTTGCATGAAGGTACTTGATGTTCATTCGTACGTACATTTTACAATTATATACATTTTGACTTAAGTAGAAATCAAATATATCATATTATTCGATAGAAATCATAAATAATTATGATTGTATTACTAAACGTACGTTGCAATGATTTACTATATGTAAGGGTTATACATATGAATATTTAATTTGCATAGGTCACATATCGTATAAAAACTATGAATATGTATTTTCTTATTTTTTTTTTTAAATATTTGTCTTACAAATTATTAATATTAATTTTTATATAAACGTGAATTTAAGTTTATTGGACGATACGTACATGTCTTTCTGTTCGCACAAACGTACACTATATTTATATATACATACATGTCATACTCAACGCAAATGTACTTTTATTAGTTAATGAATTCAAAATTGTGAATGTACGTTAATCGGACGGTAAATTTACCTTTGATAAGCATTTACAATATTTTGTACAAAAATGTCTCTTTGTTCGCGCGTACGTACTATGTCAATTTCAACGTATATCATACCTTCAGATAACGCAAATGTACAATAATTAGTTGGTGAATTCAAAATTATTTTTGTATGCAAGTGCTTCTTCGTTCACAAGTCTTATATATTCCACCTCAAATATAATCTAAGATTTGGTAGACTTTCATTATTTTTTATTGTTATTTAGGTACTATAATTGCAGCAAGTATTCAATTTTTTTTTGTATTCTAGTATTTTATCGTTCAAACGAACGCACACTATTAACGTACATCATATGTTGCGATAACATCACAATCTGACTTGAAATAATAATATATACAATGAAAAGCATTTTGAAAGGTGACTTTACTATGATTTACAATTTACATGACAACTTCTAATGAATATTAAAATCTTATATAATCCAGAAAAAACCTGCAGCTCGAATATAATTCAAGTTTTTGGTACACTTTCATTGTTTACATTATAATTATTTAGCTACTATAATTGCAGCTAATAGATAACATTCATGCATTATTTATGTCACATTCGTAAAATGAAAACATACGGCGCATGAAACCTCGCGTGACTAATTGTAAAAAAAAATAAAGTGTAGTGGATCGAAAATTAGCGAAATATTATTAATTATGAAACACCGACAATCCTCGACAACAAATTTGAATAAATTGTGTCACACATTAACAAGCTTCAGTAATAATAAAGCGTAATTTAATATATTTCATTTCCTTACAATGTTTACCACAATAAACATGCCCTACAATAGGGCTTTCTATACTTTAGCAAATTATTTGGGTATAGTGCCTGAATACGATGCCCTCAGAGGAAAGCCAAGTTCCCCCTGCAACAGAATCTACAGATTCGCTTTATTCGCGTTCACAGTTGTAGGTTCAGTGTACAATGTATATGGTGACTTCGCGTATCGCTTTCCGAATTTACAGACAAACGTCATCGTTCTGAACTGCCTCTTCAAATTCGGAACGTACTTCATTTGCACCTCAACAATCCTAGGTGCTTTATTATGGAACCAAGAGAAGTACAAGGATTTCTTCAGGATCATGAATTCGGTGGATCAAAGGCTTTACATGAAATCGAATAAGGAATCCATGAACCTGGAAACGGCCACCATCAATATCTTAATGATAACCGTTATAGTGTTGGAGATTTACGTGCAGGTTTCCATACATGGTGTGAATCTGCTCCAATACTCAATCTACGAATATTTCCAATCTTTATTTATGACCATCTCTTGTTTAGTCCAGTATAATTTCTTACTATCCGTAGTCATACGTTTGAATCATTTGAATGTTCTGCTGGAAAAGAAGTTGCAGGTTGTTGGAAATGAAGTGGAACATACCAAGAAGAAATACAAGTGGTTTACAGATCGAAGCATAGAAACAGCTCCACAAATCTATACATCAATCACTGAACTGATAGATATATTCAATAACATCTTTGGTTGGAAAATATTTTACACGACTATAAGAACAATAGTACAGATTTTATTAAGTATGAATAACATCATCATTTATGGAATCGAGAAATCTACAATAATGAGCGACTACAAATATTTTAACATAGCTGTTTACGTCCTTTGGCTTATGATGGAAATAGTGAGGAGCTTTATATAAATATTTTAATTAACACTTAAATTTCTTCATTTTAGATATACTGCGTTATTCTAGCTTCTGGAGCCAACAAAATCTTGGATAAAAGCCAAGAAACACTCTTGATTTCCTACAAGATCCTGTGTCTCCTTCCAGTGGAGACCAACTGCAACGAAAGGACAAACCTCAACTTCCTGGTGCAAGAGATATCCTTCCGACCGTTAATACTATCAGCTGCTGGCTTCTTTACCATAGATTACACAATGGTTCTTACCATCATAACATCAGTAGCTTCCTATCTAATCGTTGTAATACAATTCAATTAAATACTAAATTTAAACATTAACAATGTATAACAAATAAAGGAAGTTGTAGGCGTTGTCTGAAATATTATCAAGCATATTTTGGATCTTCTGTATTTCCAACATATCACCGAAATCCATTTTCACAATCGACTCTAAACAAAGTAATTTATTAACTTTCATTATTATTTGTATTTCAAACAAACTACTTACGAATTAAATACAACTTTATCGTTTTAAAGAAGAAAATATGTAACGCTGATGCTCTGAGACGAGTAAAGTGCGTTTACTGATTTCGATTTAAAAACACGAGTTTAAATACGCAAATGATAATGGATTTATAAATATTTATGTTTTTTTTGCATGGAATTTGCATCGACAGTTCGATATAATAAAGTAAGGAACTCAACGCTCAACAAGTTCTATAGAATTTCCATTTTTTTTTTTAAATTAATGTATTAAAATAATTGTATATATATTCACATTCTTATTATATATTCTATAAAAGTTTTACGTACTTTTCCACTATTATAAGTTAGTTAAATTTTGAATAATTATAGAATATTTGCATAAATACATTTATTAGAAATTTAACCAAAAATTATATTAAAAATAAACATATTTTTTTTATTAAAATAATGTAATTTATGAAATAATGGAAACATTTTTGTTCTTTGTACCCAATTTCCTTAAATAAAACATGTTGTTTCTTATTATCATTAAAAGATTATATTATAATGAATAATGTACAAAAATAATTGGGTTTCAAATATTGTTCCAATCGTAAATAATTAATGATGTAATTAGTGATTTAATCTTACATAATTTTTCCATTATGAAATATTTTCTTTTTTTGTAAATTTTAATCAAATTCACTTTAATTTATTAGACTAATAAATCACACAGTTTTTATTGTTATTAATAATTAATATATGTATTATTTAAGTGGATTGCACGTGTTTCCTGATTATTGTATATTAATGCAGAGTGCAATATGAATAGGACAAAAGCACCAAGCAACAAAATGAATACAAATGTACATTGTTTCATTATTCTTTTGAAAATGTCATCAGAGCAGAGTTCAAGCAGAATTTTGCCAGAAAATTTTTCATACATAATTTCACATATTTTTCTTCTAATTTTATTGTTTCCATAAAAAATTTCATACATCTTCTATATAGACAAAAACATTGTTTAATTTCAATTTTCTTCATATTTCAATTAATTACATCATTTTCCATAGGAAATTTCATTTGTAGCAAATATTGGATTGAGAAGAAAGTAATTTCCTTCATTTTCGTCATTTGATGTTACTTTTAGCAGGAGTACAAAATCGAACATTTTCGACGTACTTTACTTTATTATTTCCGTATAGGAAAGAAAGTCATAATTTAATAAGATTGTTATATAACTGTGCAGAGAGGAAACGTATCACAACTGAAAAACACTTAAATGTCTTAAATGAAGACAAATATTCACTTAACATAACGAATCAATATTTGCTTTTTTAAAATTAATCATTATTGGTGATGAAAAATAAATCATCAACATTTACATCAATCGAAAATGATCATGATCCAAGAGTTATTAACAAAACATATCTAAAGCTGAATAGCATCAAAAAAGTTCATGCTAACAATTTGGTGGATTACAAAAAAATGTTCAAAAGGAATCAAACGATCACCTAAGATATTTACTATCAACAACTAATGAAACTGAAGAAAGCAATCAAAGAAAAATGGCCATAATTGGCAACTCATATTCTAACAAAACAATGCAAATCCTTATACATTTTTTAGTAACTCGTGTAAAATTATTGGAGCTTGGTTGGAAATATATGCCTCACTTTATCCTGACCTTTAACCATTAGATTACCATTTCTCTTCAAGTTTGCAAAACTCTTTGAATGGCAAAACTTTTACTAATTATGACCTGAAATCTCACTTGGTTCAGTTTTATACTGATAAGAAGTAGAAATAAAGTTGCCAGAAAGATGACATAAAGTTATGCGACAAAATAGTAAATATGTAATTGATTTTAGTTCATTCTTTATATATACAAATTGAATTTTATTTTGAACTAAAACTCGAAATTTCTTTTTTGCCAACTCAATAAATAGTAATATTATTAATACTATTTTACTCCCAATTCAATTAAATTACATAATTTTCCATATAAATTTTTATATATCTTACTTATATATAAATAAATCATATTTTTTTAATATTACTCCTACTTCTATTCATTTGCATCATTTTCCATAGGAAATTTCATACGTCCTCTATGTAGAATAAATAGAATTTTTTATATGTTATATTACATCATTATGTACATGCAATTTCTCTAATAACTTCTATTTAGCGAATAATTTATATCATATTGTTAATATAGAAATAAATTGGAATTGTCATATTTTTTTTTATTATTTTTTATTTTACTCCTAATTTTATTGAATTACATCACCTATATGAGAAACCATTTCGAGCACGCTGATGGGACACTTTTTCTTGTACTTTTTGCAGTGCTTGTAGAATCTTCCATAATTCTCGGCGTTCTCATACTCGTGCAAACCCTCCGTTTTCGACGTCGACGGACTGAAATGATGATTGAAGCGTTTTAATGTGTTAATCTCGCAAATTACGTAACTCACGACAACATTATGTGAATTAAATCGGCGAGGACGCCGTTATGGTCCATGCTGTATTCAGCTGCCTCGCAAATACTTCTCAACAAACAAGGTTTCCCAGGAAAACCATTTCTAAAAATAACAAACACATTATTACAATTCATAAATGTTGTAGAAAACTTACGATTTTAACTTGAATTCGAAGGCGTTGTATACGAATTTCCTAGCAATATTGAAGGATTTTGATATAATTGGTGGATATTCCCATTCGGTTTGGTTTTGTGGTAGCACGTAGTTACCTTCGAAGTTGTACGAGAAGAACAAGTCTATATTGTCCACTTCTAATGGAAGAGCGAGTGCTATAAACAACTAGAATATGAACATCGTAAATGCTGCATTAAGCTTTAAATTGAAGTACTTACGCCCATGAAGGCGTCACCATATGGGAACCTAATGGGATTCCTGATGGATCCTTTTTCGCCGTCCGATTTCGTCCTTCTTAAAGTGCACGTCAGCAGCAGAATGCTTATTACACAAACGCGCGTTGAAATATGTTGCATTTTCTATATATTTTTTCTATGTTAATGGTTCAAGATTCTTGTTTTACTTTTTTGATCGTTACAAGAACTTGCGACACCTTCGTTTCACGCTTCGGAAAGATTATTTAGTTGAACGCTCTCGGTGTTAATTTATGTACCTGGACGTGTTAACAAGAGTTAACTGTTATTACATTTACGTCAGATTCTACCTGGATCCCAACGAATACCGAAAAAAAACCTAAATAATAATCATTCAAAAAATATATGTATGCAGTTTTCCAAAACATCTACACAATTTATTAATCTCCGCACAAAATTGAAGATAATCTAAATTTGTAATATTATTTATCTAAAATATGAAGTAAATTATAATTTCAAATTGTACATTTAATCATATCCAATGAATTTATTTCAAATGATTTGGTTCGTTGTTATTCAACTAAATTATATAATAATAATGGAAAATTCAATAATTAAAAATTCTCAATATTTTAACAAAAATGATGTAATATTGTTACGTTTGTTACGTTTAAATCATAATAATACAGTAATAATTTAACAATTTTGATAACAAAATTTAAAATAATTTACAATTTTAGCAAAAAAAAATCAATTTATTATTTATGTTCGTTTGTTATAAAATATTTGATTTAATTATTTTTTTGTCCATATTTCTTTATAAACATTAAAATTTTACTTAAAATGTAATTTTTAAACACATGTCTACCTAAGCAATATTCAAATGTCCATTAAATCGCAATATGAACTTAAACTAGAAAACGTACATATTTTATTATAAAATATTAATACATTTTAGATTTTTTATATTGCAATGTGTGAAACTGTCGCATAAATTACTTAAACCTAATTGATAACATTTGTTTATCAATTAATATTAGATGTATGTATTATCTAATATTCATTGTAAACTCAATAATTCCTTCACCTATAAATGGGTTATTACTCACGAGTAAATAAAAGTATAGTTTTTTGCTTCTCTTTTTTTAATTGATACATTGATTGATAATTTACTAAGATTTATTCAATATCATAAAGCGTTTCCGATCCAACTGAACATATTTAGGAAACTGATTTTACAAATTTTATTAAACTTTTCGCAATTTTGGGAAGCACCAAGTTTTTCTGCTTCAAAGTACTCTTTCGATATGCCTTCTTCGTTACTACTTGATGGTCTAAAACAAAACAAAAGAACGTGAAATCAATTACAAATGTGAAAAAAATATAAATTTAGCTTATTTTCATTCAAATTAATGCAGTTTAACTTATTTATAGAAGTGGAGACTCTTCTAAAAACTTAAGTAATCAATTATTTAGTAAAAAGTATCACAAAATTAAGAATTACACAAGTTTTCATGTTTTCCTAGAATTTAATTATTTTTTACCATTTCTTTGTTTAATACAGAAAAAAATATTGGAAACAATATTGGCTACTAATAAAATCATTGTTTTGTTAAATGCTAAAAAAATATTTCTATGTAGTTTTTCATAATTTTGCAAGATTTCATTTTATATTTCTCTAAACGAAATTGTATTGGATAAAATATTACAAACAAACATCATTGATCTTCATAAACAATAACAAAACATATGTTACATTTTGTATCAAGTTCTTACGTCAAAAGTACGTGTAGAAGATCGGCCAAAACGCCGTTGTGATCCATGGTGTGTGATGACGCCTCGCAGATGATTCTGAGAAGACAGCTTTTGCCCGGAACGCCATTCCTGCAATAGAAACGTTTCAATCGATCTCCACTAACCACAAGAGCAAACATACAACAAAGCCAATATTTATTAGTACTAACGAGCGATAATTACACCTTATCCAAACAACCGTATTTATGTACCTACACTCGCTATACCACCTTATTTTCTTTCTAAACAAAATCACGAAAACTAGATGTTTCATTCATTAACAAAAATAACTGTTGATGTTTTGGATTAATTATATTTTACACTAGATATTTCAAATTTCGAAGGCATTTTTCGACAATTATTAATATTGAAATTAAATTCCTAATAAAAATAACTGAAGATTAAAAAAAAAATAGTGGCTTTAATATATTTGATTTCAATATTTTTATTAGGAATTTCAAAATTATTAAATCTTACTATTTAGTTTTATTAATTAAAATTAAAGTTTTTTTATGATATAAAATTATTTAAATATTAATGACATTTAATTTATTTTATAATTAACTTTAATATAATTGTTAGAATCAAATCAATCTGCTATAATTCTTTTTATGTATAGGTAAATATTAGAGACTCACGATTTCATTTTGGTTTCGATTAAGTTGTATACAAATTTCCTGTTCAAGAATTTCGCTTCTCTTTCCAATAGAGGTGGATATTCTACAGCTGTCGCATTGTCAGGTAAATTAAAGTTAGCTTCAATGTTGTAGGCTACAAAAGAGTTCTTGTAGGGTTCTTCTAAAGGCAGAGCCAAAGCTAAAAGCAACTATAAAGAAAAAAATATACATATTTATAAATATATTGCAGTACAATGATTGATGAAAGTTTTAAACAAATGTCTTTATTTGATTAATTCGTAATTGAAAACCTTCTTACAAATGTTATATAATATATTGATTGTGTTTGTTAGGAGGTTTTCTTTCAAAATGGAAATTAACCATAAAAATATATAAATACATAAGAATAACATACATAAGAATAAAGAATGTCATCATAATTAATAAATTGAAAGTTTAGTTTAAAATTTATAATTTGTACAAATAGCAATGCTAATGTTTTAAGAAACTAATAGTAAAATAAAGTAAGCTTACCCCAATTGAACTTCCTTTAGTAAAATACACTTTAGCAGCTTTTAACGTTGCGTATTCATCGTCTGCAAGGTTTACGGTGATTAGTATGGAAAATATAATGCATTTTGCAAATTGTTTGACACTTTTAAGGTACATTTTTTTTGTATAACAAAACCGCACGAAAAAACGGAAACTTTCATTGAAGCACTGATTACGAAGTGTGAAACAAAGTCGTTTGGATATTTGACCGGCATTACAATTAACGGTACTCTCCATGGGCACTAATTAAGCTGCATGAAAAACAATTCCATCGTCCAATTTCCAATTCCCGGTATTCTAAATTTACTACATCAAAGGCAAACGCAAATATTCTTCAATTTACATAAGTTTAGGTATTTTACATTATTTTTATAATGCGCATAATGTGTAGCCATCAAAAATACTAAACTATAACTTAGAATTAACAAAAATTCATAAACAATGCATATTCACAACTATTACATTTATTTTTTTTACTTTATATAAATAACATTAAAATTCTTTCATAAAATTAATACAAATTTTCACAACTATAAATGAAACGGTTATTCTTGATATATTATATTATTAATTACGTAACTATAATTATCATGGAATTTATTTCAGTTAATAACACAATGACACAACAATGAATATTATTTTTTTATGAAAAGAGAAAACAACGGTCCCTTTATTAACGATATTAAATTCGTTCAACAAATACACACAAACAAGTAATTTGCTCTAATTGGAATATGAGAAAATAAAAACAAAAGAAAAACGCGCACGAGAACGTATTCACCCTGGGGTTGACTTTTTACATAATGAAACGGTAATTTCCTGTCATATAGCGAACTTCAGTTTCACCAACACTTTCCAATCATTAAGCTATGCGTGAGCGTTATTAAAATAAAGTAATTAAGGACGAGAAGAAAAAAACAACGATAGATTACATAACCATAGGATAAGCATTATTTCACTCTAGTTCAAAATGTGGAACTGTAACGCGAAAACGAACATCAGGTCCATACAAACGTTGCATACGTTATGCAAGACAATGGCTATTTTACCACCTGCAAATTTATGCAGCGTCGAGGATTATAAGCGCAAGTATTTGTACGGATCTGCAGTTGCTTGCTTTCTCCTGTTATCCTATGTCTTCACGACATACGGAAAGTTCGTTTACATGAAGGAATCTATGACGGTCACCGGATTCCTGATTGATATTGGATCGGATTTAACATTGATCATGGCCAACCTCATCTCTATCGTGGGTATCAACTTGATGAACGGAAGTACCGTCTGCATATTTTTAACTAACATGAAGAAAATAGACTGCGAGTTCCAGTATCTACCCAGTGATTGTAAGCATTCCAACATGAGGTTTGTAATGGAAATGATACTAATACATATCTATATGATCATCTTTATTGCGTATAACGTATACACGTGGGTGAGCTCCTTGGGATGGGATACGTACATATACTTCTGCCTCAGAGACTTCCAGAACTATTACATCATCGTGTTGGCAATACTCATGAGGAATTACGCATACGCCATCAAATATAGGATGGAAGTATTGAATGGGATTTTAACGAGAAGAGAATGGACGCAGAGTGACAAGATTTGCATCGCAGATTATTCAGGATGCGTCTCAGCTAATTTAAAGACAAAACCCCATTGGACTTTGAAGAAGATCATCAAGCAGTTCACGAATTTGACGAATCTGATTGATATGTATAACACGATCTTCGGTTGGCAATTCGTTAGTCTTTACGTAGTTATCGTGATAAACCTCTTGCTTCCTATAAACTTAGCCTTGATCTATGGATCAGGAGACAAGGATATAAATGGATTTAAATATGGATCTGAACTGGTTGCTCTTTGCATAATGTGGGCATCTTTACCAATTGTAATTATACCAATCTTAATCATATTTGAACATTCCTTACTTTTATCATATATTTACTGTTATAGATCACAGCTATTGCCATTTTCTCAGCTTGTAATCATGCAACTGAAAAGATAAGGCATACTTCAGTGATAGCCTACAACCTTATCCAAGAGCTTGGAGAAGCTCCCAATGATATGAATTACAAGCAGGAATTGCAAGAACTGGCGGAATTGGCTACCAATAAATGTCCATCATTCTCAGCAGCTGGATTTTACACGGTTAATTACAGCGTTTTGTTTGGTTTAGTTGGATCCATCACTTCATATCTGATTGTCCTAATTCAATTTAATAAATAAACAACGCAATCCATTATAAATTACATTCAAATTCTTTATTTAAAATATTTTATATTCACAAGTAGTGCGTAGTATATATTGTATTCGTTATAGTTATGAAGTCAAAATATTTTGTAAGATAATTATAATGGAATTTATTCCAGATAATTACCAAATTCGATCTATTTAACTATTAAAGTGAAAGCACATACTAATATTTATGTAAACTTTTTTATTCATGCGAAGGGAAAGCCGTCTATTCATTAACGATATTAAAATCGTTCAACAAATACACACAAACAAACAATTTGCTGTAATTAGACTAAGAGAAAAGAAAACAAAACTACCAAAAACTGAACAAATATAAACGCGCATAAAAACGTAAGCACATTGGGGTTGGCATTATTAATAATGAAATGTCGGCGAATTGAACAGTAATTTCTGGTTGCACTCGCATTTTATAGCGAACTATAGTTTTATCAAAAGTTTCTGATCAGTAAACTGTGCATGTGCGGTATTAAAATAAAGTAATTAAAGAAAAAAAATAAAACAACGATAGATATAAATTACGTAGCAGTCAGTTAAACATTGTTTCAGTCGCGTTTAAAATGTTGAACTATAACGCGAAAACGAACATCAGATCAATAGAAACATTGCACACGTTATGCAAGACAATGGCAATTTTACCACCTGTAAACTTATGCAACGTCGAGGATTACAAGAGCAAGTATTTGTACGGATCTACAGTTGCTTGTCTTCTTCTGTTGTCCTATGCCTACACGACCTATGGAAAGATCGTTTATGTAAGGAAAACCATGACGATAACCGGATTCCTGATTGACGTTGGATCGGATTTAACCTTGATCCTGGCCAACCTCATATCTATTGTGGGTATCAACTTGATGAACGGAAATACAGTCAGCATCTTCTTAACTAACATGAAGAAAATAGACTACGAGTTGCAGTATCTACCTAGTGAATCTAAGCATCTCAACATGAGGTTTGTAATGGAAATGATACTAATTCACATCTACATGATTATCTTCTTTACGTATAATCTATGCATGTGGATGAGCACCTTGGGAATGGATATCTACAAGTTCTTCTTTCTGAAAGACTTCCAGAACTATTACATAATCGTGCTGACAATGCTTTTGAGGAATTACGCATACGCCATCAAGTACAGGATGGAAGTACTGAATGGGATCTTGGCGAGAGGAGAATGGACGCAGACTAATAAAATTTTGGTCGCTAATTATTCAGCTAAATTAAAGACGAAACAGAATTGGACTTTGAAGAAGATCACCAAGCAGTTCACAAATCTGACAAATCTGATTGATCTGTACAACAAAATTTTCGGTTGGCAATTTGTTAGTCTTTACATAGTCATAGTGTTCAACCTATTGCTTCCTATTAACTTAGCCTTGATCTATGGATCAGGAGAAAAGGACATCGACGGATTTAAATATGGATCTGAACTGGTTATTGTTTGCATAATGTGGGCGTCTTTACCAATTGTAATTATACCACTTTTATGATTTTTTGATATCTCTTACTTTGATCATTTTTTTACTGTTTCAGATCACCGGATTTGCTATTTTCTCTGCTTGTAATCATGCAACTGAAGAAATCAATCAAACTTCAGTGATCTCCTATAATCTTATCCAAGAGCTTGGAGAAGCTCCCAACGATTTATATTACAAGCAGGAATTACAAGAACTGGCACTATTAGCTATCAATAAATGTCCAACATTCTCAGCAGCTGGGTTTTTCACGGTTAATTACAGCGTGTTGTTTGGTTTAGTTGGTTCAATAACTTCATATCTTATTGTCTTAATTCAATTTAATAAATAAACAACGCAATCCATTATAAATTGCATGCAAATTAAATTTTTAATATATTTTATATTCACAAGTTCTTGGCGAGTAGTATATATCGTATCTTTTATGTTTGTGATGTAAAAATAATTTGTTTCAGATAATGACCAAATTCTATTTCTTTAAATAATAAATAAACACATGCACATACTAGTATTTATGTAAACATTTTTGTTCATACAAAGGGAAAACCGTTTAAGGATATTAAAGTCGTTCAACAAATACACACAAACAAACAATTTGCTGCAATTAGAATATGAGAAAACAAAACAAAAATACAAAAACTGAACAAAATAAAAACGCGCATAAAAATGTAAGCACATTGGGCTTGGCTTTGTAAATAATGAAATGTCGGCGAACTGAACAGTAATTTCTAGTTGTACACGCACTTTATAGCAAAATACAGTTTCATCAAAAACCTCTCATCATTATGCTATGCGTGTGCTTTATTGAAAAAAGTAATTAAGTAGAAAAAATAATGTAAATTACGTAACAGACGGATAAGCATGGTTTCAGTCGCGTTTAAAATGTTGAACTACAACCCTAAAACGAACATCAGATCCTTAGAAACATTGCACACGTTATGCAAAACAATGGCGATTTTACCACCTGTAAACTTGTGCAACGTCGAGGATTACAAGAGCAAGTATTTGTACGGATCTGCAGCTGCTTGCCTTCTCCTATTTTCCTATGTTTACACAATCTATGGAAAAATCGTTTACGTACAAAAAACCATGTCGGTAACTGGATTCGTGATTGACGTTGGATCGGATTTAACATTGATCGTGGCCAACCTCATCTCTATCGTGGGTATCAACTTGATGAATGGAAATATCGTCAGCATCTTCTTAACTAATATGAAGAAAATAGACATCGACTTCCAGTATATACCCAGTGAATCTAAGCATCCCAATATAAGGTTTGTAATGGAAATGGTACTAATTCACATCTACATGATCATCTTCTTTACGTATAACCTATACACGTGGATGAGCACCTTGGGAATGCATATCTATAAGTTCTTCTTTCTGAAAGACTTCCAGAGCTATTACATTATCGTGCTGGCAATGCTCTTAAGGAATTACGCGTACGCCATCAAGTATAGGATGGAAGTGCTGAATGGGATCTTGACGAGAGGAGAATGGTCACAGACTAACAACATTTGCGCTAATTATTCGGGATCAGCCTCAGCTAAAATAAAGACGAAACAGCAATGGACTTTGAAAAAAATCACTAAGCAGTTCACAAATCTGACAAATCTGATTGATCTGTACAACAAAATCTTCGGTTGGCAATTCGTTAGCCTTTACATAGTCATCGTGTTCAACCTATTGCTTCCTATAAACTTAGCCTTGATCTATGGATCAGGAGAAAAGGACATCGACGGATTTAAATATGGATCTGAACTGGTTATTGTTTGCATAATGCGGGCGTCCTTACCAATTGTAAATATACCACTTTTATGATTTTTTTAACATCTCTCACCTTTATCAAATTGTTACTGTTTCAGATCACAGCTTTGGCCATTTTCTCTGCTTGCAACCATGCAACTGATGAGATAAAGCTTACTTCAGTGATCTCCTACAATCTTATCCAAGAGCTTGGAGAAGTTCCCAACGATTTAAATTACAAGCAGGAATTGCAAGAACTGGCACTATTAGCTACCAATAAATGTCCATCATTCTCAGCCGCTGGTTTCTTTGCGGTTAATTACAGTGCTTTGTTTGGTTTGGTTGGATCCATCACTTCATATCTCATTGTTCTAATTCAATTTAATAAATAACAACGCAATTTATCATTACCATATAAATATTTGCAATAACTATTATTTCATTATTAAGTAATCAAAAAAAAATATTAACAAAAACATATTGATTAAACTAGCACGTGTTTTTTTCGCTTTCATGTTTTTTGTAAAATATTATTAATTTATTGATTCTTCATTAATTACAATTGAATGCAATCAATTACAGTAATTTATTAATTTAATATTCTTATACAGTTTAATTTTATGTAATTATGTAAAAAAATATAAGTATTCATAATAAATAAATAATTTAACTTATTAATATTTAATAAATATTTTAACTTACCTTTGTGAAACATTATTATAGCAAAACTTACATGTATTGGCCAAAGGGCTAAAGATTATTGAAGTTGTTTAAAATTCAATCAAAATGTTTACAATGAAAATTAGTGATAAAACACTACTAACAAAAAATTAACTATAAAATAATACTTAAATATTTTATATGAGTAATGTATCATAAAAAAATATTGTCAAAAAGAAATTAGGAGATTTCAAAAATCTAAGAAAAAAAATCTTTAAGTGTTTGTACTAAGGTAATGTGTGTTTTGTTGTTTTTATACGTAATAAACATATTGTTTATTATTAATTATTAATTACTATTTCTACATTGCATTGTTATCATCACATCAATTTTGATCGTTTTTGATGATTGTTGTAACGATCAATAATGATAGATATCATTTTAACTATTCGGAACAAAAAGTGACACTAGTAATTTATATTCAGATGCAATTAGTTATTCCTGGTGTAATTACAATGAGAATTACAATCAACTGAGAACAGACACACCAAATTCTATATTCCATTACTTTCGGGGCGTGACAAAATAATTGGTGTGTATGTTTGTTGTGCACTTGGAATAAAACTTTATTTATATATAATATCTCATATAGTTACGGACACGCAACTCGTTCCGATAGTTGGAATCTTCCAAGTAAATGCGAAATAAGTGGTGGTTGTGTTAACGCCTGCTCTGGACGTAATCATCTAAGAATATGAATCGCGTGAGAAGAGACTCGGATCGTAGGTTGGATATAGAATGGATTACACCTTTGAACAACATATGCAAAGCTCTTGCCATTTTACCTCCAATCAGTTTAAACACACCTCTAAAAGATCCTTGTTTCTTGCATCGTCTTTACGCAATATTTGTGATCATAGTGTTCATCGCCACCTTCACGTTTGATACTTACGGGAAAATAGTCTTCATAAAACCGTTGATCGTTCCGATCGTTCACATCATAGACTTGGCCACGGACTTCTCCCTAATCGTTGCCAATTTAAGTTCAATCATCTTAATCAACGTCCTCAATCGCAATAGATTCGCACGATTCTTACACTCTTTAAGTAGAATAGATGAGCAATTAACAGAACCAAGAACAAACTACAAGATGAAATTCTATCTGGAACTATCACTTGCTCATATCTTCATCATAGTGTACACCACATACAACATGAACAATTGGTTTCAAACTTTGGGCGTTACCATCTTCAAATTCTACATATTTCGCGATATTCAGAATTACCAAGTGCTAATATTGTCTATGCTTCTGAGGAACTACGCTATTTTGATTAAGCGAAAGTACGAAGCCATAAATGATTTGTTGATGTCGCACGTTTGGAAACCCAAAGCAATGATGTTAATTTCCGATTTCGGAAGTGTATTAAAACAACAAAAGCAGCAAATTGACGAGTGGAATTTGAAGAAAATCATAAAGATTTTTACAGAACTGAGCTCCTGCGTCGACGAATATAACGAACTTTTTGGTTGGCAGTTCGTTGCTCTCTATATAAACATAATCATCTATTTACTCCTCACCATATGTTTATCTTTTTTTTATTCGGATGGATCAAATGAAATTGCTGGAACCACCTTCGGATTAAACTTACTTATACTTTCCATATTATGGTTATTATTACCAATTGTAAGATTACCAATTTATATATACCAGTTTTTTAAATTTCTGTTTCTATTCTAGATGATGAGTATTTTTATTTTTTCGGGTTGCGAGTCTGCAGCCAAGGCAGGAAACAGGACATCAACCATTTGCTATTGCTTGCTACAAAATCTATCTAAAAATAAACTTGATACAGAATATAAAAAGGATTTATTGCTGTTAGCTAAGCAAGCATGTGATAGACGTCCTAGGTTTACAGCTGCAGGATTCTTTGACGTTAGCTACAAGGTGTTATTTACAATGTTCGGATCTATAATGACTTATTTATTGGTAATAATTCAATTTAATGAATGAAATAAAGATCAACATTAAATAAACAAAAAGTATTATATATATTATTTTCATGTGACATGATGAAGTTTTGCAATAAATAAACAATTATCGTTGGTTTTACTTTCCAATTATACATAATTATGTTACTGTAGCAATCTAAACCTTGAGTTGAAAAAGATTAGCAACAACGACATATAGAGTTACCTGGATATGATATAACATGTGTCAAGTCATAACTTAAAAACACTTGAAAGAGTTTTTATATATAATATTTTTTACAGCTAATTCTACTTACTTTAGGATACATTTTGACGCGTTAGATTACTAATTGTGAAGCAAATCTTAACCTAACCAAACACTGACCTAACCAAGATAGAGTTTTTTAATGGTGAATCGATCCAACCAAATCTAACTTTATATAAACCAAAACAGAAACTCAACCTAACCAGAATACAATGTGATTTTCTTTTTCCATGACATAACCAAACAATATCAAATTAAGATAAGTAAATCTGACTACATTTCATGAAATCGAAGCCTAACCTAAAAATAAAGTCACCATAACATAACTAGAATATAGAGTGAAAATTAACGTTTTTGTTCATAGTCTAACCCAGAGGTTCCCAAACTTGTTTGTGTCGTAGACCCCTTGCCATGTTTTTCAGTTTTGGGTGGACCCCCTACTTACCTGATATTAATTTTTTGTAAATTCTAAAATAGTCTCAAAAAGTGCAAAAAATCTTGTCAAACATAAGCCTTTCGACAGCCAGCGTACTTCAGTGTGAAGGAGTAATTGATGAAAGTATTCAACGCGTTGCTTCGGATTCGGTTTACTGCATCAAAGACTAATTGAAAAGATTCATACAATCTAACACTCAAATTTTTAGCAACTAAATAATGTATATGTCTTTATATTATAAGATAGTATAATGTAAGTAAATAGGTACTATCAGTGTACGCTGAGATCCACTATCGTGGACCCCCATTTTAATTTCATGAACCCCCGAATTTTTTTTTCGCAGACGTAGACCCCTTGCAAGTTGTCATAGACCCCTGGGGGTTGATATAGACCACTTTGGGAACTAACAAAGACAACATAACCTAAACAAGCTAAATGTAACTTCACTTCTTAAAGTCGATGCTTGATTTAAACAAATTTTACTTAACCAAAAGAGAAAGTCATTCTAACCTAACCAGAATTCAGTGTGAAGATCAACGTTTTTGTTGGACTGGCTACATGCACCCCGTTGTGCGAGCTAAGTTGCATACTTTCACTCCTTCGGAGTGGAAGAAACAGAACAGAACTTAACCTAAACAAGAAAGAAAGTCATCCTAACCTAACCAGAATACAGTGTGAAAATCAATGTTTTTATTGATAGCCTAACCCAGCGTTTTCCAAACTGTGAGGCGCGCCTCCCTGGGGAGGCGTGGACTAGTCTAAGGGGAGGCGCGAATATTAGTAGCAGTGAGCAATGTTCCAAATATCTGCAAAAGTATAGATACATTCCTGTGCTCTTATCCATATTGCTGTAATACGCGTTCAAAGTTGAGAAATTGAAATTAGAACTATTTACTCGAAAACTATAATATTTGTAAATCCAGCAAGTATAGATACATTCCTGTGCTCTTATCCATATTGCTGTAATACGCGTTCCTTTTATGAAATGGAGGGGGGTTGGGAGGCGCCAAATGATTACATACTTTTGAGGGAGGCGTAGTAACATGAAGTTTGGAAACCACTGGCCTAACCAAACAAAGACAACATAACCTAAACAAGCTAAATCTAACTTCATTTCTTGAAGTCGATGCTTGATTTAAATAAATTTAACTTAACCTAACCTAAACAGAAAGTTAAACTAACATAAGTAGAATAAAATGTGAAAATCAAAGTTTTTGTTTCATGGCTTAACCTAATAAAAAGCTTAAATCTCACTTCGTCAATTATTATATTTTATTTGTGATAAAGCGAATCCTAACATAACCAAATGTACTTAATTAATCTATAGCAACAAAACCATAATTTTAATTTTCAAATGACAATAATAACAATAATCTAAAGTAATTTTTATTTTCGTTTTTCTCACGATTAATTTCAATAAAATTTTATATTTTTTTATATTTAAGGACGGTAATAAAATTAAATAAATACAGTATAAAATTCGATATCTCATAATAATTCCATTTGTAATGGCATTCAAAGTAATTCACGGTGAATTGCGTTTAATCTAATTCCTGGGTGGCAGCAAAAGTTTTATTATTCCATTTTGTAAGGTATACACAGCATTAAAATTTTATGATTACAATCTCCCATGGAAAAAAATTACGAATATAAACACTCCACTGAGTAGATACACACGAGAAGTCAAACATCTCATTTCCCAATGAAATCTTTAATTAATAATAAAACGACCTAACATCGATGGATTCCAATAAACCCGTTCGCACTGCGATAATTTCTTTTACAAACACCGAGTCGGTACATTTTCGGCATCGAAAACAGTTATTTGATAGTATTGAGAGACGAAGAAACATGACTGATTTGGATGAAATTACGTTGAATAAATTCTGCAGGATATTGCTGATCTTACCTAAATTAGATCTTAAGAAGCCATATCGACAAACGTATTTAAGAGCAATTTTAATGATTATTGTACACATTTGCATATTTCTTGCAACGATTTACTTCAAGAACACGAATCTCCGACAAATCCTGGTAACTTCTCTCTATTACATAGATTTAGTCTATGACGTATCAGTTTTTCTCCCAGTGATTGCTTCTATAGTTTTTTTGAAGTTGAAGAACGGTAGGTCGCTTCAAAATATGTTACTGCGTCTGCAGAAGGTGGATATGAAATTGCAAAAGATCAAGGATGATTACAGTCCAAAAGTCCCTTGGAGCTTCTACAGGTTGGCTATTTTCGTGTATATATTTCTGATAGGTTTCGTTGGAATGGATATGTTCCTCTGGATCAAAACTCTTAGTTTTAAGCTGTATCTTATGATTTCTTACCGGGATTACGAGAGTTATCATATCATTACGTTGGCCATGGCTCTTAGGCATTACGCACTTCTCATCAGAAGGAGATTTAAAGTTATCAACGATTTATTAAAGGATCAAACCAGAAAAGTTGATATTGAAAAAGTTGCGGAAATTTACACGGAATTGTGTAGAAGTATTTCGGAGTACAACAAGATTTTTGGTTGGCAATACGTGTTTCTCTATGTAAACATCCTCTCCAACATACTTCTATCCATTAGTTCATCCATCGTTTATTCCGGTGGACAAACGAAAATCGCCGGAAACACTTACGGAGTGGATATTTTGATGTTTTCCATTTTTTGGGGAATGCTACCTATTGTAAGTTTATAATATTATAAAATAAGAATTAATTTTCAAACTTATTCTCTAGCTTACAGCTTCTTGCATATTCACAGCTTGTGAATCAACCACAAACGAGGCAAAAAGAACAGTAATTATTTGTTACGAAGTTTACCAAATGACAAAATCCGAACAAAATAAAAGACATCTTCTACAATTAGCTCAACAGGCTTCAAAAATGAACTTAAGCTTTACAGCTGCTGGTTACTTTTTGATAAACCATGAAAACATGTTTCAACTCTTCGGCTCCGTCACTTCCTACTTGATAGTCATCATACAATTCAATAAATAAAATTGTAAATTAATCAATTTTAAATTAATTACTTACTACAATAATTTACACTTAAAGTTACCACATTAAGAGCTTTTCAAAAAGCTATGTTTAGAAAAAAAAACTAAAAATTAAAATGTAATTTTTATTGCTAATTAAACACAAAATACTATTAAATATTATTTTGTCACGAAGCTAAAATCGTGCTCGTCTACATGTCGTGAGCAAAATTTTATACTTTACAACTGAGATAACATTAAATATTGGTATAAAAGTAATTTAGAACTATTTTGTTTCATCACAATTATTCAAAATGTTTTACCTAAAGGTAACGATATTCACATTACTTTTATTGGCATTTTTTGATGCTGAAGCCGATGGGGTGAGTCAACTAATATTTAGCCTATACTCAAATATTACTTCTATAATTTTAGTGCCTCCCAGGATGTTTCGTTTGTGAGAAGTTTCAACTAAAAACTAATTTCTGCAAAAAATATTGTACTTCTCCTCAGGAAAGTGACAATCTGAATAGTAATGTTACAAAACCACAGAATTTAACTTTGGACACTTTGGAAGACTCTTAGATGTTATTTTTTTTTTTGGTGTTGGAAATTATGTTTTTGTTAGATTTAAGTAAATAAAGGGATTTATTGATGTCAATTATTGTTAATTTCTACATTTTGGCAACCAACGTGGGGCAGTTCTTAAAAGTTCTACAAAAATAATAATTATAATAATGTTATTTGCAATATATTTCCAGAATTCTGCATCCTTTGTTTAATCCGGTGAACAAAACCAAATTGCTCGAAACACCCAGTGGATATTTTGCTGTTTTCTATCTTTTGGAGAATGCAACCCATTGTATGTTTATAATTTTAAGTACGATATATTAATGTTCAACTTGTGAATATGAAAAATTGTCACTTTTAGTTTCCTATAGAAGTCAATTTTGCAAAATTTTGTTAGCAGCTATTAGTGTAGGGTCAATTTTAACAGAGGTGCAAATATTGACCAACTAAAGAATGACCAAGTCAAAGTCACGGACTCGTTAAGAATTTCTATATTCGCATGAATTGAAAAAGATTAATTTAACACACCGAATCAATATTTGAAATATCCAGGAACAAAAACGTCACATTTTTAAAGTAATCAATACAGGTGATGAAAAATGTACCGCATACATACAATAATAATCAGCACAAACCACAACGAAATCTGAATTGCAACAAAAAAGATCATTCTGCCAATTTGATGGGATTTCGAAGGTGTTGTGCATTTTGAGATGCATCTAAGTAGAATCCACTGTAAAATTCTATTGAAACTGGAAGAAGCAATCACTGAAAAATCATGCAAGCAATCCTTTCAAATCCTTTCAAATCCTCCAAAATTATTGGATCTTGAGAAAAAAATTCGCATAGCCCTGACTTTGCACCATAAAACTATCACTATTTATGTTGACCTGTTATCACACTGAGTCCAGTTTTTTAATAATAAAGACCAGAATTTGTATGAGCGTAGAAACATGAAGTTGCTAGAAAGAAGTCAATAGGTTGGACAAAATTCAGAAATACGTTTCAACATCATAAAGTTTAAAAAATAATATTTAAATTTTTACTAATAACATGCTCTTTTTTCTTAATATTTTTTTCTACTATTCACTTACTACATTGTGAATTGTTCTAAACAATCTTTTAGAAATAAAGTGAATAGAAATTAAAACTTATTTCTATTATCAGTAATTAAAAATAACATATATATATATATAGGTTTGTTTCTAAGCAAGTATTATTTTATTGCCACCAAGATAATAAAAAATAATAATACAATAGCATATAAGTAATTAAGAAAGGTTTTCTCCGCACTTTTATACAACATGTTCTACCTGCGAACAGCAATTTTTTTCATACTTTTACTGGCAGTTATTAATGTAAAAGGAGATTCGGTAAGTCAACTTTCATTTAAATTATTCTCCGATATTATTTCTATGATTTTAGGCTTGGAAAGGATGTTTCGTATGTTCTAAATTTCGTCTAAACACCAAATTCTGCCGAAATCATTGCAACTTTTCGGAGGATTATGAAATGTATGATTATTTTATGGACAGAAAGATTACGATCGCTCGACCATTCGCCCGATGGGCCACGCAATATTTTAAGAAATAAACGATAACATTACGAGACTAAAAGATTTAACTAAGATAAATGAATTTTCAAATATTAGATGTTAGTAAAATTATATAGTTTCGTAAATTATATTTAAATAAATAATGGATCTTTTTTATGCTATTTATTACTTTCTATATTTTAGAACCAACGTGGGTGAACAACCCCAATGTAATAAATATGATATGCCAATGACTAACACTTTTCAATTATTTACTGTACTGAAGTAGAACTATTACATAAGAAATATCAGAACAGTAGAGTGAAAACAACGTTTTCTATCTTTTGGGGAATGCTACATATTGTAAGTTTATAATTTTAAGTAAGATATATTAATGTTCAACTTGTTAATATGAAAAATTGTCACTTTTAGTTTCCTATAAAAGTCAATTTTGCAAAATTTTGTTGGCAGCTATTATGTAGGGTCAATTTTAACACAGGTGCAAATATTTTCTACATATCTCTGATGGACCTACTAAAAAATGTCCAAATCAAAGTCACGGACTCGTTAAGAATCTCTATATTCGCATGAATTGAAAAAGATTAATTTAACACACATAATCAATATTTGAAATATCCAGCAATAAAAACGTCACATTTTTAAACGATTCAATACAGATGATGAAAAATGTACCGCATACATACAACAATAACCACATCAAAATCTGAATTGCATCAAAAAAGATCATGCTGCCAATTTAATGGGATTTTGAAGGTGTGCATTTTGAGATGCATCTAACTAGAATCCACTGTAAAATTCTATTGAAACTGGAAGAAGAAATCACTAAAAAATCATGCAAGCAATCCTTTCAAATCCTCCAAAATTATTGGATTTTGAGAAAAAAATTCGCATAGCCCTGACTTTGCACCATAAAACTATCACTATTTATGTAATCGCACTGTGTCCAGTTATTTGATAATAAAGACCAGAATTTGTATGAGTATCGGACAAAATTCATAAATACGTTTCAACATCATAAAATTTAAAAAATAATATTTAAATTTTTACTAATAACATGTTCTTTTTTCTTAATATTTTTTTTCTACTATTCACTTAGTACTACATTGTGTATTGTTCTAAATAATCTTTTAGAAATAAAGTGAATAGAAATTAAAACTTATTTCTTTTATCAGTAATTAAAAATAACATATATATATATAGGTTTGTTCCTAAGCAAGTATTATTTTATTATCACCAATATAATAAAAAAAAATGCAATAGCATATAAGTAATTAAGAAAGGTTTTCTCCGCACTTTTATACAACATGTTCTACCTGCGACCAGCAATTTTTTTCATACTTTTACTAGCAGTTATTAATGTAAAAGGGAATGCGGTAAGTCAACTATCATTGAAATTATTCTCCGATATTATTTCTATAATTTTAGGTGTGGAAAGGATGTTTCGTATGTTCTAAATTTCGTCTAAACACCAAATTCTGCCGAAATCAATGCAACTTTTCGAAGGATTATGAAACGTACGATCATTTTATCGACAAAAAGATTACGATCGGTCGACCATTATCCCGTTGGGACACGCTATATTTACTTAGTTTAAATAAATTTCCAAAGAATTAGATGTTATTAAAATTATATTTAAATAAATAATGCATCTTTTTTATGTTCTTTATTACTTTCTATATTTTAGGAACCAACGTGGGTGAACGACCAAAAAAGAAATAACAGAACCGTAGAGTGAAAATAACGTTTTATAATTGACAGTAAATAATCCTGCAGCTGATATTTCCGGACATTCTTTTGAAACAAATTGAGCTAACTCGAAAATCTCGTTCCTAATGTAAAAAAACTTTTCATTACTTGGTAACTCTCTAAGTATTTTATAAGCAATTTTTGAAGTCCTTTTTGCCTCTGAAACTCCAACGGAAAATATAGCGAGTGTTAATATCTAAAAAAAAAACACAATTGTAATTAAATTTTATTTCATCATTTTTAATGAGTTTCATCTTACAGCTGACAAAACGAACCAAATCAGACAAATTATAACGAATTGTGCTCCAAAGTGAATACCTCGTATGTTTTTCACTCCATCTCCGTAAACAAAACACATGTTAATTGGTAACAATAAAATAACTAAAATGTGAATATACATCTGGAAAAATTTCCATCCAAAAATGTTGTTGTAAGTCTCAACAATTTCGCTGAGACGTCCATAAATCTCGTTCACTTTTTGCACAGACCATCGATTTTGTTGTAGATCTTTCGAGACACCTGCAGCTTTGTAACCTCTAATATTCAAATTAACAAATATTTTATTAAGTAGTTCAAATCTGTAGTTCATAAGAAGCCCATAATGCCTCATCAACATTACTTGTAAAATAACAAAATAATACTGTAAATCTCTTAAGATGAAATGTTGATAAACGAAGAAATCCATGGTGTTAAACCATAGAGTAATATTCATAGTCATGTGTAATACAAAAAACACGTGTATCAAAACGAATTCGATTGAAAACTTAAGATTGGGATATCTACAATTACTTTTAAAACATTTGAATTCTTCATCCAGTTTTTTTAGATTTAACAAAAATTTAAAAACACGTTTTCCATGCCATAAATTCAATTCAAGGAAACCAGTAATATTAGTTGTTAACAAGCTTAAGTCTACTAAGAAATCGGTGATTTGAACAGAAATATCTAAAAGATAAACGAATTGTAGAATTAAATATATATTTTTTTAATATTTTATCTTACCAACTTCTTGGTACAAATATGTGAATTTTCCATTGGTTGTAGCCATAAATAGCAAGATTAATACAATTGCCATGGTAATAGGAAGAAAATATAAAGTCTTAAAATGGGAGTAATCATTCAGGTTTATCCAAGGTAAAATTCCCATAATTTTGCAAATAGAATTTAATGGATTTATTGCTGTGATATCGTTTTTAATATATTTCTTTAGTATTTTCCGCATTGTCTTTTATCTGCGATTCGAAGTCTAACGTTTTCATCAGTTGAATGTTGAATAATTTTTAATATACTTTCCACAATCCATTACTATTTTTGACATTACGTTAATTGACTCGATTATTTACCAACTACCTACAAATATATCGATTTGATCCATTATAAGAGGTGTATACATAATAAGTACTTTATAAATATTTGTTTTTAATTGTCATTATGTTTTTATTTATTTTAACAATTTTCTTTTTATATTAATTAAACGAATTTATGACAAAATTATAAAAATTTGTCACTTCACTTCAGTCTAAACTTTAGACAAAAAACTGTCCTATAGATTTTCTATGTTGCTTTTTATTGGTTCGCAAAATGACAGCTGTCACCTTGTGTCAAAGAAAGTAACTTTTAGTAAACAGTTCGCAATATGTTGGGTCGTGTATCAAAAAGCGCAAATGACTAAAAGACTAATATATTTTAATTATATAAAATAAATAAATATAATTTATGACAAAATTTAGGATTCAAGCATTGTATCTCTAAATTTTTATTATTCCCGAAATGACTTCTGTCAAGTACTGTCAATCTGGTGAAATACTGATAGTAATTGAATTGCAGTATAAATAGGTTGTAAAAAAGTTAAAATAAAAAGGATGTAATGGACTAATAAATATTATTTTTTGTAAAATTGCAATTACAAATTACCAAAATTATTTTTTTCAAAACTTTTATTCGGACAATAAATTAAATAGAAAAAAAAACACTAATTATTGCAATAAAATAATTAAACTATTAATATTATTGTTTGTAGTTGATAATGTAATAGAAAATTAATTTACAGTAAACCCTTGATTAACAGGGTTATGTGCTATTCAAAACCGTGTTATTCGATTCTTCAATTCAATATATAAATTAACCTTGAATAACACGGTTAATTGTTTTATGCTATTAAAAACCGTGTTATTCTATACTCCAGATCTTTATTAATTCCTTTCGTGCTATTCAAAACCGTGTTATTTGATATTCCATGCCCATATAAATGGATATTCTATTTCATATTTTAGTTTTTATTTCAGAAGATATTCTTGACTTTATAAGATTATGCGGCAAAAAAGTAATGCTATTAAGGATTGTGTTGAACGAAACCGTGCAATTTTAGTACCCAGTTATTATTATTTCTTCGTATATCTTGAGTATATCTCAAGTTACTCGTAAATTGCTGTAAAAAAAGCTTCTTTTTTTCTCATTACTAGAGGATTTGTTGTCTCCAATTTTTATTATTACAATTATTATTGTTAATATAGTGTATTAACGAATTAGAGACATCCACGGCATGTCTTAGTCGCCTTATTATATAAAAATATACATAAGCATAAATAAACCTTCACTGTGAGACCGATTATAACATTCCTTCCTATTTTCAACTGAGAAACCAGACGCAGAATAGACAGTTTCATCGAGACCAATTACTGATAAGACCATCGCTCATATTTTCAACTAGAAACCAGACGCAGAATTGGCAGAATCCGTACAGAAGCAGTGACCTGAAGCGTCACCAAGCGTCTTACCAAAACCATGCCCTACTCCTCAAATTCCCACCCCCTTGTTTGTTAATTTTATACGTAGAATAAGTATTTGTAATGAGTCTTAGGAAGAACATTAATAACACAAACTACAGATTTTTGGACCTATCACACATTAAAGCATATTTTAATAATAAACAACAATTAAAACTCATAATTTACCAAACCTAAGACCCCACAACAGACAACAGAAGAAGATATCCCACAGAGTCCAGAAAAGTATCCCTGGGACACGACAGATTTTTTTAAATAAATAAATATAAATCAGAAAAGTATTTATTAACAGTAAAATTCTAATTCTAAAAATTTCATAATTTTTTAACTAACAATTATAACAAAAATTTCAGTTTTAAGAATAATAAATTTAAATTTCATGTGCACCTTTTGCTTACAATTAAAAAAAAATAGGATTTGTATTTGAAATGTGGCTATAATTATTTATTATATTGCATCAAAACTATTACATAAGAAGCAACGGAACCATAAAGTGAAAAAAGCGTTTTATAATTAACAGTGAAAAATCCTGCGGCTGTAATTTTAGGACATTTGTTCGACGCAAGTTCGGCAAGTTCCGAAAGCTCGTTTCTTACATAAAAAAACTTTTCGTTATTTGGTAATTCCCTTAAGAATTTGTAGGCGATTGTCGAAGTTCTGTGTGCTTCTGTAACACTCCATCCCGCTGAAAAGATCACCAAAGACAACAACTGAAAATTTGAAAAAATAAAATCAATTATTTATTGAGAAAAAAAAACTTACAACTGATAAAATCGTCCAAATGAAGCAAAACATTACAAATTGCGTTCCAAAATGGACACCACCTATGTGATTTTTACCATCACCATAAACAAAGCACATGTAAATAGGTAACAGTAAGTTAACTAAAACGTGAATGTACATGAAGAAATAGTGCCAACCGAAAATTCCATTATACTCAGCAACAATTTCATCAAGATTTCCAAAAATCTCATTCACTTTCCGAATACACCATTGCTTCGAAATTGCATTTTCAGACACGTCTCTAACTTTGCACTCTGAGATATTTAAATTCGAGAAAGCCTCGTTCAACATTTCGTAACGGTAGCTAATCAGAAGCGCCAAATTCCTCATCAACATCACTTCTACAAATAAGTAATAATGTTGTATATCTCTTAACAAGAAATGCTGGTAAACGTAGAAATTCATGGAATCAACCCACAACGTAAAATTCATGATTATATGCAACACACTAAACACATGCAACAAAGCAAATTCGACACAAAACTTCATGTTTGGATATTTCAAGTCGGTCTTGATAAAACAAAATTGCTGATCTAACTTTCTCAATTTCAACAGAAACATATACACTCTTTTTCCTTTCAACATATTCAATCCCATGAAAGAAGCGATATTGATTAAAGCAAAAGTGAAGTCTACAGACAAATCGGTAATTTGAACTGTAATTCCTACAAGCAAACAACTATAGAATTTGTTTTTTTTAATTAAATGCGTAACCTCACCAACGTAAACATACAGATACGTGATCTTGCCAAATATTGTTAAAAAGAATAAGCAGATAAAGACGATGGTACTGGCAACAGGAATGAAACTGTAACTTCGAAATTTCTTCATGTCATTCAGGTTTATAATTGGAAGAATTCCTATGTATTTGCAAACTGTAATTAGAGGGCTTATCGATGTTATATCGTTTTTAATGTTTTTCTTTAGAATATTCATCATTTTCCTTATTCACAGGTGAACGATACAATGTTGAATGATATTTGCTTATAACAACAAGGCATTCTTTAACTTTGTTTGTATAAGCAAATTGACCTTCCCTATGTTAGCTTTTAATAAACTTAACGATGTCAATAATAAGTGTTTACTAAGTGCATCATTAATTTAATGAACTATACGTATATTTAAACCTCCTTATAATTTTATATTTATTTAAATGTATATGTTTATTGTTTTTCCTTAATGTACTAAATTTACAAACTTAATCGCTAATCGCACACAATTAAAAAAATTACCGGTAAATAACCCGTAATTTTTAGCCGGTTGTTACTAAAAATATTTACCGGTAACCAAAAATCACGGTAAATTTGGTTGCTCTAGATGTGACTATTGGAAACAAGAAATTTTATTTTAATGGGTTAATTTTGAGGCGCCATTTGCAGAACCAAGATATTATACAAGAGAGATTTTGTAGATTATGTATAGAACATTGGGGTTTCCAAACTTTTTATTTTTCCTCTTCCAATAATAAGCTTCCGTCTGGAAACTTCTCGACATAAACTTTTTACTTTGCGGTGCACTTAATACTGTAGTTTGAGAATCTTAGGTAAAGAGTTTGAGAAACCCTACTATAGAGGATTGACGACAGAAGGCGTGGGAAACCATTGTTGTATCATCAGCATATAGTAGGACATTGAAGTTAGTTATAGTAGGATTATACATATCATATTCAAAAAGGTGCCCCGAAGTGGTAAAAAGGAACTAGAGAAGGAATTGCGAAGTTTTTAATGATACTAGACAGAATTAATATTTTTATTTCATAATTTTGCAGTAGAGTAAATATTTCATGAAATTATTTAATTTTAAATTTATTTTATCCATTTACACATTTAAAAAAAAAACCTAAAAATTACACAAAAAGTCAATTCTAGTCAATTACATACATTTCTTATTTATTTATTATACTGCATTAAGACTATTAAATACGAAGTTACAGAACCGTAAAGTGAAAAAAGGGTTTTATAATTAACAGTGAAAAATCCGGCGGCTGTAATTTTTGGGCATTTGCTGGATGCAAGATTAGCGAGTTCCGTAAGCTCCTTTCTTACATAAAAGAACTTCTCATTATTAGGTAATTCTCTCAATAGGTTATAGGCAACAGTCGAAGTTCTTTGAGCCTCTGCAACACCTCTTCCAACTGAAAATATCGCAAAGGACAATAGCTGAAATCATCAAATAAATAAAAATTATTACAATTTTTCAAATATTACTTACAACTGATAAAATGGACCAAATCAAGCAAAGCAGTACAAACTGCATTCCGAAATGTACACCTTTTATATCATTACGTCCATCTCCATAAACAAAGCACATGTTGATTGGTAACAATAAGATAAGTAAAACGTGAACGTACATCAAGAAATATTGTCCACCGAAAATCTGATTATATTCAGAAACAATTTCACCCAAATTCTCAAAAGTCTTATTAACTTTACGAATACTCCATTTAGAAAGAAAGTCTTCGTCAGTATTCATAATCCTGTATCCTGTGATACGAATATTTTCGAAAATCTTGTTAAGCATTTCGTATCTGTAATAGATCAAAAGCGCGAAGTTCCTCATCATCATCACCTGCATAATCAGGAAATAAATTTGAATATCTCTTAACAAGAAATGCTGGTAAATGAATAAACTCATAGAATTGAACCATAATGTAAAGTTCATTATTAGCTGTATAATAAAAAAAACGTGAACCGAAGTGAATTCCAGGAAAAAGAAAATGTTTGGATATTTTGTGTCGTTTTTGACGTAGCGAAATTGCTCATCCAGTTTCATTAAGTTCACCAAAAATCTATGAATATTCTTTCCATTCCACAAATTCAAACCAATAAAGCACGAAACGTCGATTACAGTTAGACTAATATCAACTGATAAATCGGTAATTATAATTGTGTTACCTAAATTAAAAAAACACTTGTAAATAATGTTAATTTATTAATAATTGCATAATCTTACCAACGTAATTATACATATTCATAAACTTTCCAACTGTTGTTAAAACAAGAACAACGATAAACACTATTGTGATGCCAATGGGGAATACGTTAGAGTTGCGAAATTCGTGGATGTTTTTTAGGTTTATGTTTGGCAAAATTCCAATGAATTTGCATACGGAAATCAACGGTTTCAAAGCTGTTATATCATTTTTAATGTTTTTCTTTATGAGCTTCAACATGTTTCCTTATACACAGTTTAATGATGCAACAACATTCAATGGTTATTTACACTTAACAACTGGCTTTCATTCAGGAATGTATCCATAAGCAACAAGGCTTTCATAATATTGACTTTTAATAAGCTAATGGAAGCTATTAGCGTAATACGAATTGTTTACTATTTCAATTATGTAACTGAATACGTGTTGATTAAAATTACGATCACAATTATGTTATCAATTTATTATTATATACACATTATTAATAATTATATAAACTTTCATAAATTAAATATATTAAATGTATTTATAGTCAATTATTTGCAGAATTATGAATTAATAATAACAAACAAAATTTATTGTATTCTTATATAGCAGAGTTTCCCAAACTTTTCCTGCAACGGAACACTTTATAAATCTTGAAAGTTTCACGGATCACCTTGTTTATTTTATAGGGTAAAAAAAAATATTAAAAAACATTAATTATTTATTTCCTCTGAACATAGTTTGGGAAACCCTGCTATATAAAAAGGACAGATCCGCATTAAGGTTGTTTTGGACCGTAGATTAACAGTTAAATATATCACGTTTTGTTGTTATAATTATTTATTGTTTACATTATTTTTCAACAATAGTTTTTATTTTATAAAATAACAATTTTATAAAAATATCGACAACTTAGATCATTATCAATAAAATGAATATTGTTTCATTAAATAATCATTACAGTCATACCTTGATTTACGAATAAGATTACTTCAAAAACAAAACTTTGTTTGAATTTTTTTCATACGTTTCTTAATAAAAAAAATATAAGGCTTTGTCTTCGTTGCTCACATTTTATTTCTAAATACTCACCATCAAGAAGCATATTTTTTTTCATTCAATAATTTTCTAATTTTATTTCTCAATCTCTCAACCTACTTATTGAGCCACCTCGATAATTTCATTTCTAATTTCTTAGATCTTATATTATTTTTCTTTCGGCAACCTACGTCTCCGGAATCACATGCTTTTGATGACAAATTGCGGCTCCCTAGACTTTTTTACTATAGGCAATATGTTAAAAAAGGCTCTTTGATCCAAAAAAAAAAATTTGTCGATCCCTATATTTGTACAATGCCTAGTCATAATGTCTGATAATTATTTTGTCTTTTTATATTAGATGGATCTTGGAATGGCCAACTTTGTTATATTGCAGCTTCGTTATAAGAGGTAACGTTAAGAGGTATACAAAAATCTTTTAATAATAATAATAATTTTATAATAAATATACCAACATTTATTTATTATACTGCATTAAGACTATTATATAAGAAGTTACAGAACCGTAAAGTGAAAAGAGAGTTTTATAATTAACAGTGAAAAATCCGGCAGCTGTAATTTTAGGATATTTACTCGACGCAAGATGGGCCAAATCTAAAAGCTCGTTTCTTACATAATAGAACTTCTCGGTATTAGGTAATTCCCTTAACAAATTATAAGCAATTGTAGAAGTTCTGTGTGCTTCTGCAACGCTCCATCCCACTGAAAATATGGACAGAGACATTACCTGTAACAATCAAAACTTTACCATTAACTTTCAATATTGTGGTGTAACTTACAATAGATAAAATCGACCAAATAGTGCAAAGTATAACAAACTGCATACCGAAATGGACACCTTTTATATGATTTTTACCATCACCATAAACAAAACACATGTTAATAGGTAACAATAATATAACTAAAATGTGAATGTACATCAAAAAATACTGCCAACCGAATATCCGATTATATTCAACAACAATATCACCTAAATTTCCAAAAATCTCATTCACTTTTCGAATGCACCATTGCTTCGAAACTAAATCTTCATTCGCAGTCACCTCACTGCACCCAGTGATATTTATATTCGAGAAAATTTTATTCAATATTTCGTATCTGTAATTAATCAAAAGCGCGTAATTCCTCATCAACATCACTTGAATAATCACGAAATAATGTTGAATATCTCTTAATAAAAAATGTTGATAAACAAAGAAATCCATGGAACTGAACCATAAAATGAGATTCATTACAAAATGGATTAAATAAAACACATGGACCAAAGTAAATTCGATATAAAATTTCAAATTTGGATATTTCGACTCGCTTTTGACACAGTGAAACTCTTCATCAAGTTTTCTTAGATTTGCTAAAAATCTATGAACATTCTTTCCTTGGTACAAATTTAAGCCCAAGAACCAAACGATATTGATTGAAATTAAACTAATATCTACTGATAAATCAGTGATTTGTACTGTAATTCCTGAAAGAAATATTCAATTAATATTTGTTATAAAATAAATTTACTTAAACTCACCCACGTAACTATACAAGTAAGTAAGTTTTCCAATTGTTGATGCAACAAAAAATGAGAAAAAGACTACTGTGAAAGCGATGGGGAGAAATTTGTAGGTGCTGAAGTCATTGAAATCGTTCAAGTTTATGTTGGGTAGAATTCCGATATATTTGCAAAGCGTATTTAAAGGTTTTATAGCTGTTATATCGTTTTTAATATTTTTCTTCAGCAGTTCTTTCATTTTTATATGTCCGTATTCTCAGTTTAATGTTCAAACGTTGAATGCGATCAACACGCGCCAATTTCATTAAGTGTAGATGCAAAGAGACCTACCAAATATTGATTTTTAATTAAGTTAATGTTGTGCATTCATCACTAATTATACCATTCAATTATTTAATTAATATTGATTTAGGTCGTACATGAAGTTTATTATTTCTAATATGCAAATTTACTTATATCACAAAATATATTTTCTATTTTACTTACTTAAAAAATCATTAATACGCTTAAAAATCATATAAATGTTTTTGATTTGAACACATTCAGAACTGAATGTTTATTCACAGATGACAATTTTTGTATGCACATTTTTTCTGAAAATAATGATGATTTGTTTGAAGTTAAATCTACAATTAAAACATAATTAGTGTTTTTTTTCATTGTAAGCGCATTGTTTTAAATATGCATGTTTCTATTAACTGAATTTGCGTGCAAATAATTATAGATATTTCTATCACGTTAGAAAAAAAGGATTATTTGAACTTGATTGTTTTTTATCTAAATATTTTGAAAAATCAACCACAAGAAGTGGTTTTCTAAGCCAAGTAATCAATTCAGTACTAACAGTCTTCAAACTTTGACTGTTCCTTTTTACGGAAACATCCAGTTGGGGGACAACAAATATGTTCTCAGACATATATATGTTACGTCACGCGATAAAAAGGTTGTAAAACGCTGCGTTATATAAATTTAGAAAAATAGAATTATTTTCTTTATATTTAGCTGTAAAGGGTAGTTAATTTTTGGAAAACTATTTTGATTTTTAATTGAGTCAGTATCAGTAAATAGAGAATTAAATGTATTATTTATTTATTGACAGTTCAATTGAAATTTAATTTAATGATGATTATAAGTAATTATAACATCGATATAAGTAATAACTTTCATAATATATGTAATCATCAATGTAAAATCTACTTGCAGAAAACCACCTGCGGATATTACTAACGGTTTTCTAGAAATCGCATATTCTAAGTTTTTCAATCCATCTCTGTAGTTTTCAAAAGCGAATACATCCCTTAATTTATATATCAACATAAGAGACTTTTTCAGCTCCAACTGAATCTGATTTGCCGAAGATGCTAATATCGCACAGTATGACTGAAAAAGAAATATGTATTATTATAATCTCAACTTATACAAAGTGTCATAAAAGAAGCATTACTATTTTCTTTTTATGTTATTTTTAGGTTTCAAAGTTATGATTGTTTTTATTTGACAGATGTCAGAAATGTTTGAATTGTTGAATTGTGAATTGTTTGTTTTTAAAAGAAAAGTAAAGAAATCAATGTTATAAACAAATTTAATTATTTAAATACTTACGACTGATATTGAAGCATTTATGAGTGAAACAACCATGAAAAGGTACTTTTCCGAACCTACGTTTTCAGTTTTGATGAATTGCGGATCGTTGGTCATGTAAAGGATTGTAAAGTTAATGCTGTTCAATGTGCACATAATGCTTCGAAGGTATAAGAGAAAAATGGCAAATCCGAAGATCTTGTTAAGAGTATGCACGTATTCCATCAAACATACATAAACTTTAAATACAGTATGGAAATGTCCTCCAAGTAAATGAGCGAAGAACATAAAACGAAAATCGTTGTTCAAGGATTTTCGTAATATCGTATTAATCAAAATACATCTGCACTTCACTGCTTCAATGAAGACATACATCACAGACACAAGCAGGGCCAAATTATAATCCAACAGTATTTCGATGAAGTATAAAGGAAAGTCTTCGTGAAAATAAAAGATGTACATGGATAGCTCTGCTACAGTCATGAAGAAATACAAAATATGTAGTAAACTTAAGATTTGCATTGCAGTTTTATCTTCGAAAGATATCTTTAACCCATTATCGATTTTCCTCATTAAAGTGAAGAGTAAACTATAGTCTTTTTCAGTCACAAAAAGCGATTGATAGATGATTAATACATTTATAACCATGCTAAAAATAACACTCATCTCTTCCACAACAATTAGATGAGGTCTATTAAGATCGTAAATTTCTTTAAACTTCCAATAAGAATTGCCACATTTGTAAACAACGATCGCTACAATCAATACAAACCTGTATATTTTGTTGCCTAAAATTACCCGTTTTCCGTAATTTTGCAAGAGAATCGGAGTTAAACCAGTGAAATTTGCGATTTTTAGCAACGTGCTGTTATAAGGAAAAAGGTTAAACTTCATTTTAATTACTTTAAATCCAGTTTTAACCAACTGCACTCCTATATTTGTACTTGTTTGTGAAAATTAATGAATTAATATTTATGAGTAACAATTTATGTGCTGTTTCATATAAAATATGTGTTTTCTTTCTTATCACATTTCAAATTAATAATATAGAATTTTAGAACATGTTTTCTTGTTTTTAATTTGATCGAAAGATTAAATTTATATTATATTTAAGACCATCAATCTAAAAACTCATTGAAACTGTAATTCTAACTTTAATAGCAATTATTGTACAACAAAGTAAAATTCTTCCAGAAAAAAAAATAAAGCTATAAACATGTGTTGTTAATTTCCGCATCAATACAAGTCGAATATTGATTACGTCTGATAAACTTTCTCTATGTCAAAGGTCAAATTCTTTCCAAGAAAATAATAAATTATTGATTAGTTTTTATTAAAACAGGTTCCATGGTGTAATGGTTAGCACTCTGGACTTTGAATCCAGCGATCCGAGTTCAAATCTCGGTGGAACCTAGGTAACTTTTAAGGTACTCCAATAAACTAAATTGCAATTAATTTGAACACTTAAGATATATATAAATTTGACTAAAAATAGTCAGAATTTGCACAAATACAGGTTCCATGGTGTAATGGTTAGCACTCTGGACTTTGAATCCAGCGATCCGAGTTCAAATCTCGGTGGAAACTAGGTAAATTATAAAATAATGCAATAAACTAAATTACAATTAATTTAAACACTTAAGATTTATATACATTTTATGAAAAATAGTAAAAATTTGCACAAATACAGATTCCATGGTGTAATGGTTAGTACTCTGGAGATTTATCTCAAATATGATATGTTTAATTCAATTAAGATGATTAAAAAATTAACTATACATAGTGACTATATCATAGAATGTCTCCAATATAACTAAATAAATCTAATAAACTGATACTACATTTGTCATTGTATTTGCTACAGTTTCGCATCTTCCCTGAATGTTCAGCTTGATGATATTCTCTTGAAATAAAATTTTCTTTACTACTGGATGGTCTGAAATTATAATTTTCTAGTCAATATATTAGTTGTTAAAAAAATTAATTTTCTTACGTAAATATAATATGAAATAAGTCAGCTAAAACACCAGTATGTTGAAAAGTATATGTCGACGCTTCACAAATAACTCTTAAGAGACATTCCAAGCCAGGAAACCCATGACTTTAATTAATATGAAAAAATATTGTGAATAAAATAAAAATTACTTCAACTTACAATTTGATTTTGGATTCAATCAATTTATATAATATTCTCCTATTGAAACGTTTGGCCATTCTTTTAATTGGCGGATAAACTTCAGGTGATTTTACATTATCAGGTAAATGAAAGAAGTTTTTGAAGTTGTATGCTAAATAACAATGTCTTAATGGTGTTTCTAAAGGCAAAGCAATTGCTGTAACTATCTGGAAAAATTATTATTTTATATTTTTATAATTTGTAAACTATGCTAATTTCTTACTCCTAACGTACTACCATTCGTGAAATATAGTTTAGCTGACGGTAATGTTGAATAATCGACTGCTCCTAAACCCGTTGGTATGAAAATTATGATAAATATAATGTTTAAACCTTTTTCCATATTTTCATATTTCAATCTGTTTCGTTACTTAAAAGTTACTACCATTGTTGTAGAACCAATCAAACTGAGAAAGGAACTTCCTTAGCTTTGCTTTATGAATTATAAGTGTTTGTACCTAAAGGCCTGTGCATTTTATACAAGCACTTCTTACTGCTATTCTTAATTATGCAAATGCCACTTTCCTAACTGCAAGAATAAATATTTATAAGGTGTTTCTGCGCATTATTCATACCTACTTACTTTCTATGTGAAAATATTTTTTTTTAATTTATAACATTTATAATAAATCATATTGAATATAATTATTTTCATTTGACATTGATGAAAATAAAATAATAATGATAATTAATGTATGTTTTAATTTATAAAAAAATAACTAGCAACTAAATATAATATAAGCAATAAAATGTTTATTAATGTTAAATTATTGTAAAATGAAATTATAAAAAACATAAGATTTAATCGAACTACAAAATTAGCAACCATAAATTTTCACATTTGCTAAAAAATTATTATGATATTTTTAGTGTAATTTCAGCTGATATTAATGTAATTCAAATAGGAATATATTCATTTCAGGACAAATTGTAAGATATCTTTAAAATTGAAAAAAAAAAAAGACATTACTTGAACATATGCAGGTTCCATGGTGTAACGGTTAGCACTCTGGACTCTGAATCCAGCGATCCGAGTTCAAATCTCGGTGGAACCTAAGTACATAATTTTTTGAGATATAGCACTCAATATAGGTGAAAGTTATTTCATAATAAAAGTTAAGATATCTTTAAACTCGATGAAAAAATTAAGATAATTTGTACAAATACAGGTTCCATGGTGTAATGGTTAGCACTCTGGACTCTGAATCCAGCGATCCGAGTTCAAATCTCGGTGGAACCTACGTACATAACTTTTTAAGATATAGCACTCAATATAGGTATAAGTTATTTCATAATAAAAGTGAAGATATCTTTAAACTCGATGACAAAATAAAGATAATTTGCACAAATACAGGTTCCATGGTGTAATGGTTAGCACTCTGGACTTTGAATCCAGCGATCCGAGTTCAAATCTCGGTGGAACCTAGGTAAATTTTAAGGTAATGCAATAAACTAAATTGCAATTAATTTGAACACATAAGATATATATAAATTTGACTAAAAATAGTCAGAATTTGCACAAATACAAGTTCCATGGTGTAATGGTTAGCACTCTGGACTTTGAAATCAAAGTTAACGAGGCAAAATCGGAAAACATCGTGTTTAAAAGAAAGCGCAAAAACTCTAAAGTAATTAAAAAAACTAAAAATTAACGGTAAAGAAATCGCGGTCAAAACATCTGTTAAATATCTCGGAGTAATACTCGTTGAAGGGTTACGTTTCAAGGAACACATCAATAAATCCATAAACAAGGCCCTGCGGACGCTCTACCCCCTGTTGTGCGTCAACAGCCCACTTGAAAAAAGATACAAAATCCTGTTGTATAAGCAATTATTTAGGCCCATCATAACATATGCGGCACACGTCTTGTGTGGCGCCGCAGAAATACACAAAAAGAAACTTAAAGTCTTTGAAAACAAATGTCTTAGACTAGCGCTGAATCGCGAAAGAGATACTAGAATCACCAACCTAGTGCTAGAAGCTAGAATTGTCTCCATCGATCAGTACATCATTGAAGCCTCCGAAAAGTTTTACAGTTCACAATTAAATAATAATGGACTGTGTTCAGAAATCACAAATGTGAGAGCTCACAATACTCCCCTACACCTTAAACATAAACTCCCATACCAAAACCTCTCTCTCTTCCACATGTAAATACTCTCCATCACCCTCCCACGCAAATTTATAGAAATAGTTGTATATATGTACTAACAACCACAGTTTAAAATGTTTAATCTTAAGTATCCTAAACACTCCAAATGTAAATAATTGATTCGGCAATTATCTTCAAAATATTGTTAAAAGTGTAAGATATATAAACCGATGCAAACCTAAAACAACTATGTTGAGAGATTTGTAATAAGATAATTCTTTTTGCCTTTGCAAATTGTAAAAGGGCCAATAATTATGTATGTAAATAAAGTTATTTTTGAATTTGAATTTGAACTCTGGACTTTGAATCCAGCGATCCGAGTTCAAATCTCGGTGGAACCTAAGTACATAACTTTTTAAGATACTGCACTCAGTTTAGGTATATATAATTTCATAATTACAGTTAATATATCTTTATATTTGACAAAAATAATAACATAATTTGCACATATACAGATTCCAGGATGTAATGATTAGCACTCTAGACTTTGAATAATAATATTCACATGGCAATAATACTCTCATACAAATAAGAAGAAAAAAAATAATTCTCTTTAATAATCATAATTACTAAAATTAGATAAATATTATTTTCCAATATGTACAAAACTGTCTTATATAAATAATAAATTGTAAATAAATTGTTTTTTTGCAACAATCATACATAAATAAATAAAAAAAACATTTATTGTATAACAACATACCGCAGCTTTTTCCACCCAAGAAATAAATATTTAATAAATATTACATTATAATAAATATATTAATTTAATAATATTAATATAGCAATAATGTTCAACAACGTACAAAATTTCAATGTAACTGCTTTAGGTCTATCTAAAGTTAATCATAAATAGACATCATTTGTACAAACGCATGATTCAACAATTATTCAATTATTACTCTTTAACAACTATAATAACTATAGTGTATGAGAGTATCAATCCAAAAATGTTGAAAAGTAAATCTCTGTTAATATCAATAGTTCCAGCTGCAAACCATCTTAGAGGATTATAGGCAACTCCAAGTTGCAGATTTCTCAAATTCTTTATCCGTTCATTATGCATTACATAAAGGGTCATGTATTGTATTGAAACCAACATTTTCTTGATCTCCATATGAATTTGGTGCAATGAGTCAACAATCATTACGAATTGCATCTAAAAAACATAAATGCAAACAAATTAAATTTTCATTTAAACTTTTAAATAAATTAATGTCTATACAATTAAATACAAATTGTTATGTCAATACATACCAGTGTTAAAATAAATTGAAATGTAGAAAAAGTCATCAACGTAATCAACATACGAAAATTATTTTTTAAAGCTTGATTGACATTTAGGTAAAACTTAAACACAGTGTCTATACTGTTCAAGCTGTAAACTATAGTATAAGTATAGATGAGAACCATGATTGATCCAAACTTTTTATTAAACATGTTCATGAATTCCATTAGAAGAACATAAACATTTAAACACGTTGAAATGTTTAACAAGTAACTTTCCACAAAAAACAATCGCGATTGCTGTAATCTTCGAATATTTGCCAACATTTCTTTCAAAAGCACGCATCTATAATAAACAGATTGCATGAACACAAATATAATGAAAGTCATTATGAGGACATTAGTATTCAAAAAATCCAGCAACGAATAGTATTCCACTTCTTTTTTAAAGTACCACAACACTATCAATCTTGTAGCTACTTTAATCGCAATGTAGTATAGACTAACGAACCAAATTTTATAAAACGTTGTTCCTCTCTGATAAACTTTCCTTAATAATCGATCGATTTCTTTCATCTTTTCGAAGAGATCATCGTACATATCCGCACGCAGAGCTTTTGTCATGCAAGTGTAATTGATGGAAACCGTAGCGATTTGCGCAAATGATTGCACGATTAAGGTCATCGCTGGTTGCTTAAGATCTATTTTCCTCATAATTGCTACGTAACAGAAATATATTATTATGGAACCGCAAATCACTTTATGTATCTTGTTAAGTGCCGAAATGAATCCCGATCTTCCGAAGGGCACGATCCCTGTGCATCGTCCAATAATAAATAATAATTCGTTATAAGGTATTGGATTGCAGAACATGTTAGTTTTGTTGACTATGTAATAATGACTGAAAGAATGTATCGACCTGTCTATCTAATATCATCAATAATGCAATGTGACATTCAATTATTCATTCAAAAAATCATATAAATGAACATGCAATAATATAATAGTCATGTGTATTCAAATATTTTTGGATAATTAGTCTACACTGAATAATACAAATAATGCATGTAATAGAAGAAAGTGTGTTTTTATTAAAAAAAATATTTATATTTAATACTAATAATATTAATTGCAACAATACAAAAAATCATAACTTAATATTTACAAACAATAATAATACAACAAAAAGTCAACTTCTACAAAGAGCTTATTTATATTTATCCGCGATCCAAGTTTAAATCTCGGTGGAACCTAAGTATATAACTTTTTAAAATATAACATTCAAAGTAGGTGTAAGTTATTTCATAATAAAAGTTATGATATCTTTAAATTCGATGAAAAATAAAGATAATTTGTACAAATGCAGGTTCCATGGTGTAATGGTTAGCACTCTGGACTCTGAATCCAGCGATCCGAGTTCAAATCTCGGTGGAACCTAAGTACATAACTTTTTAAGATATAGCACTCAATATAGGTGAAAGTTATTTCATAATAAAAGTTAAGATATCTTTAAACTCGATGAAAAAATAAAGATAATTTGTATTATAACAATTAAGATCTCTTTAAATTTGACGAAAAATAGTCAAAATTTGCACAAATACAGGTTCCATGGTGTAATGGTTAGCACTCTGGACTCTGAATCCAAAAAATAGTTAACAATATTTCAAATCATATAATATCACATAAAGCACTTTACAAGACTTTTAATTTAATATTCTGATCCGCGATCCAAGTTTAAATCTCGGTGGAACCTAAGTATATAACTTTTTAAAATATAACATTCAAAGTAGGTGTAAGTTATTTCATAATAAAAGTTATGATATCTTTAAATCGATGAAAAAATAAAGATAATTTGTAAAATCAGGTTCCATGGTGTAATGGTTAGCACTCTGGACTCTGAATCCAGCGATCCGAGTTCAAATCTCGGTGGAACCTAAGTTCATAACTTTTTAAGATATAGCACTCAATGTAGGTGTAAGTTATTTCATAATAAAAGTTATGATATCTTTAAACTCGATGAAAAAATAAAGATAATTTGACAAATACAGGTTCCAT